>NC_084733.1:58071065-58438565 GCF_033978785.1 Entelurus aequoreus
TGTAATTACATTACACAGATATTTAATATATTTGTAATGTAATTAAATAAGCATCTAATAAAATTTGATATCAAAATCACTATGCTAGCTTCAGTTGTTTTTTCATTAATATTTATTCCAACTCTGTGCGCTGTCTCATAGTGATCTATGTGATTTGCACAGCTGTTTTTACACATAATCGGCGATTCCAATGCTTTAAGTCTGCATATTAATTTCATACCAAATTGAAGCCTTGCAATAAAGCCCTGATTTCTATAGCAATTACCAATATACGAATGTGTGCACAAGTACTCACACACATAGACAGACACGCACACACAAATGCGCAAATTGTTATATTTGCTAATGTTGCTAATGTTTCAGCTCGGAGGAGAAAGAAATACAGTCAGGCAAAAGTTTAAGCAAACTTAATGATCTATAATTTCCTGGTTAAGATGAGCTTGACATTACATATCCAGTTTGCAAAATCTCCTTTAGATCACTAAACTTGCATCCAACTCTGAACAGGCCAAATATAATACTAAATCCATCACCTGTTTCATTTCATCACTTTTGCAAGGTACCTTTTTGTCAAGTTTGCATCTGTGTATTTACAATTTTGGAATCACTTGATTGAATTGTAAAGCTGCATTTTCTTGAATACAACCAATTTTCTTAAAAGTAATACAATACCACAGAGCTGTTTGTTTATCTGATAGAGGAATATAATTACTCCTGAAATTGGCACGCTTTGTTACTAAAAGAATACTGATTGTCAATTGAGAATTTGTTTGAATAGAGAATTGATTTGGACTTAGATTTGTGTTGAATCAAGACTCTATACTGACTTTAAATTGTCACTCCAAGAATTGGATTCAAATTAGGAGTTCAGTAAGTCTAAGGATTTGAGCGAGATTGGTTGAAAAACACGGCTACCATCAAGTAATACATCTTTGCAGGGGAGCATATGACAATGAACTGCTCATAAGTTATTGACCATTTGCAAATGATTAACTAATTATATGATCAACATTGCGGATCTCAATATTACATGTATCTATAATCCTTCCAATCATGTGAAAAAGTTCAGCACCATGGAGTGTCCTAACTTTTTGATTGGAAAGGAAAAATCAGTGACTTAACTGTACTGTATTTCAGTCCAAACAATCCATCTTAATCTTCTTCTCTTTCATATCTGATTACAAAGGAAGACATAACACCATTGGCGAGGTTTACTTTCACTCGTCATATGGAAAGCTATTAAATATCATCACGTTTACGGAAATTACAAATCACAATGATTACCAAGAATTTACACTGACCAGGAACCAACACTGTAAATTTTCCAGCGTGTTGCGCAAGCATGACTTGGCATTCACAGTCACAGTAAACACTGTATCTTTGAACTCGATTTGGTATTACAGCATGCGGATGTCACTCATAAAGACATGACAGGCAACATGAATGGTAGGCTCCAGGCTTATGTCTTGAACCCAGATTTGTCTGGAACGGAGGTGGTCTTGGAGCTCGAACAGAACAAAGTCAATTGCTGTGAAAAGAGGCCAGGTCTGAGAATTGGAAAATGAGTTCAAAAAGGATACACACACAAAAGGCTACACACATATTGGAGCTTCTACTGATGCAGTACACAAACTATTTGAAAGAAGTTCCAATGTTGTACACTGCCAGGGTAAATAGTACAGTAGGTGTGCTTTGAAGTATTGTTGAATCTACACAACGGGTGGGTGAGGGTTGTCAAGATATTTGGTTAGGTGGTTCAGATGGTGAGGTGCCAGTAAACCCTGGATGACTTGGATAGCACTAATTGTCATGATATCAGCGTGTCTACCAGGAAACAAGAGTCTTAGGAGATGAACGGGGAAATTCTGGATTTATTTGATGATCCTGTTGAGTCCAAACATTTGCGCAAAGACACATTCAGTCACACACACGGTGACCCAGATCCTGGGGAATTGTTTACATCTCAAATAATCTCCGTAGGCCGCCCTGCTTGACTAGTTCAGTGTTTACGTGAGCGCCCGCACAATATTGTATGGGCCAAAGCGGATGAATTTGCTCACAGCCCTGTCTTGTGGTTTGTACTGTCTCTACCAATAAATTTCCACATGAAACAAAACATTTGTCAGTTGCAGCCAATGCATTTCAGAGGGACAAACCACTTTTTCCTACGGTAAAATGCCATGAAAAAGAACTATGGTTATGATATTACTGTAAAATGTATTCTCAGTCCTTGAAACTGAGCAAAATCCTTTTCTTGGCAACACACTTTTTTATTTCCATTTGTTTGAAAGTAACCTCATCCAAAACCATGTCTAATAGCTTGAGTTTATGGGAGCCAATGCAGAAAATAGACCCGATACGAAAAGCTTGCCTGGATGTCGAATAGAGACATTTGGCTCGGAAAGGACTGTCTAAACAAGACAGTCTGACGGCAGGCAAAAGTGTCTGGAATGGGCATCCCTGTCTGAATAACAACACACAGCTCAATATTGTCCAGATTTAACACATCACAATGGTTGTTATGTATTGCTGACATGACTTGCAGATAAAGGATGACAAACCACTGCAGTCGATGGGATTATAACCACACAAGTTGCTTGGGAAAATTTGGACATTTTTGTTTAAAGATGTAAGATAAATGTACCCCTTCTCCAGCTAAAAGTGTTGTAAAAACTTGTATTATGTAAGGCTTGTACAAAAAAAGAGCAATTTTAAAAGGTGACCTCCTTAATGGTGAGGTAAATGACCCTCATTATGAGTGTAAAATGTTTAGAGATTTTCATCCAATTTAGAGAACACTTAAAAGTTAATTTCACAAACTTGCTGTCGACTACGCTGATCATCGGTCTGACTGGAGGGAGTAACAGAAATGGACACAATTGCTCAAAAACAATGAGAACGTTGAACTTCTCTGCTCAACTATTGCAAATGTATTTTTCCAGAAAAAGAAATGGACTGATTTATGAATGAGTTGGGGTATAAATGTGAGTCACAGATTCAAACATTTTGGAGAACAATACTAATGATCACCTATCAGCTAACAGAGTCAATTATACACATTACAGATGGTCCATGAAGAAATATATCAGTCTATTTGTATATTGTTTTAAATACTGCTTCTCCTATTCAGGGTAATGATGAGGGGACAGAA
Organism: Entelurus aequoreus; assembly: GCF_033978785.1. Lineage (NCBI taxonomy): Eukaryota > Metazoa > Chordata > Actinopteri > Syngnathiformes > Syngnathidae > Entelurus > Entelurus aequoreus. The sequence continues at coordinate 58,074,217 of NC_084733.1, forward strand.
GCCTATCCCAGTGAAGTTAGTCTGAATTTACACTACATGGTTTAAAAGTTAAAGTACCAATGATTGTCACACACACACTAGGTGTGGTGAAATTTTTCCTCTGCATTTGACCCATCCCCTTGATCACCCCCTGGGAGGTGAGGGGAGCAGTGGGCAGCAGCGGTGCCGCGCCCGGAAATCATTTTTGGTGATTTAAGTGTTGAGTTCTAATTTGTGTCTCAATATGGCTTGACATAGTTGGTAAAGGGAAATAAATACATGCTCCCGGGCATCTAGTACGGATGCCCCCTGGACTCCTCCCCGCTGAGGTGTTCCGGGCTTGCCAAGCTGAAAGAATGCCCTGGGGTACACGCAGGATACGCTGGATGGATCATGTCTAGGAGCTGGCCTGGGAATGCCTCAGTTTACCTCCAGTGTAGCTGAAATAGGTGTCTGGAAGTCTGGGCTTCCCTACTAAGACAGTGGGCCAGACCCCCGGATGAGAGGAATACAATTGATGTATGTATGGATGGATGGTTTTGTGGATGAGTGGGAGGTTGTATGGAAGGATGGATAGATGAATGGATGTGCCTTGAAACACACTATAAAGTAGGGGGAGAAAGTTGAGATACACTAAACTAATTTATGCGATTACTTTTGTATAATTTATTCACAGTATTGTATTTCCAGGTTTCTGTATCAACGTACAGTTATTTACTTTTGGGCATGTGCACATAATGGTTGTTTCAAGTGTTTAGAAAATCCCAATAAAGTGACATTGGATGAGTCACTTTCAAGTGTATGTAAGTAGAAATGAAATATCCATCCATTCCCATCTTCTTCCACTTATCCGAGGCTGGGCCGCGGGGGTAGCAGCCTATGTAGAGAGACCCAGATTTACCTCTCCACAGCCACTTAGTCCAACTCCTCCGGGGATTTCAAGGCCTTCCTGGGCCAACAAGGATATATACTCAAGGTTTGCGTGTACTAAAACACATGCAAACTTGATAACACGTGCAAAGCTGATCTACTAAAAGTGTGCAAAGTGGGTTGTGTCTGTTAAGTAAGCAGAATAAGGCGTACAATCAATTTTGCGTGTCTGTCTTCATTAATATGCAAAATATATGCTGATAATCGTACTGGGACGAGAAGATGCAACATATAATTATTTAGCACACGCAATGTGATTTTTCAACACCCATTCCCCTTTTTGAGCACTATTTTAAGTGTTTTTTAGCACGTGTGTGAAGGACGTGAAAACTGACGGTTCCACACATGGCTGCAGGATCAGTACTTGCGCCGCAGCTGCACAGACAGGCAATGGACAGACAAGAATCCTTCACCCTACTCATGTGTCAACATTTTGGACAGAAATTTTAAAAAAGTGCTTTCAATGTAGATGCACTTCAGGACTGCTTCTAAGATGCCCATACAAAGTAGTACATGTCTACTGCTTGTTTGAAAATAGCAAAATGCTACAGGTTCGCACATGATGAAATTAATGTGCAGTAAATGAGAATGTTTCCGTATATATGTTTCCGTGCCCTGTATAGTACACGCAAAATCCTCATTTCAATAAGATGGTCTGCATCTCTTTACAATTACACACGCAGTCTTAGTAAATTGCACACAACACGCCCACTAATAGTATACGCCAGGGGTGCCCATTAGGTCAATCGCGAGCTACCGGTCGATCGCAGAGATTGTGTCAGTCGATCACCAGCCAGACATTAAAAAATAGACCTAAAATTAGCGATCATCAATCTTCACTATGACGCCACTGTTGTCACTTGATTGACATTCATGGCAACCGAAGATCTTGTGAGATGACGCTGGCTGCTGCAAACTCAGTATTAAGAAAAAAAACAACCGACAGGAAGGCAAGAACACTTTTTATTTCAACAGACTCTCGCGCCGTACCTGCTGTCAAAAGTCAAAAGACAGACCGCACAGTTACAGTTTTGACAATAAAAAGTGATGCTCCATCCTGCCTGTGCTAACAAAATAAGAGTCTTAGAAAGATAGCACACACAAGCTATCAAGGATGGCTATGGGATATGGAAATAGGTACTAAATTGGAATTGCGCTCTTAGACCCGCAAATCCGGCATTAGTCTGGAGACTGGGAGCTAGTGAGTGGTTTTAAAATCTTATGTTGGTGTTGCAATGGAACACCAGCAAACCTAATGGCATCATTGAGTTGGAAACAACTCAAGCCTTTCTCAAAAATGAAGTCTCTTGGATTAGAGGTGAGATGTCATATAGAGAATCTCCAAACAAGTCCACTTGTACTCAATTCAACCCTTCTCAGATAACTGCAACCTGGATGACTAAACTCTTCACTGATAGTCCCAATAGGTGTTATTCAAGACTCCTAAGATATACACTATTTTGCTATCCACCAGTGTTAGTGTTATAAATTCCGGTAAAGTGTAAAACATCAACAACAATCTCATGTTGTGTGAAGTGCACACATTCCAGATTTGTAGTGAAGGTGTTATCATAAATTTAGAACCCCTTTGCCAAGTATGACATGGTGCGTGCAGAATTTAATTTAGTAACATGTTTTTACAACTGATACGTAATAAGCAATTAATTTCTATTTGGGTATTTCAAACCTGTTTGCTTTGATTTTGAGAAAATATGTTGGCTTTCCAATAGTTGATATACCACACAGGAGCCCACAGTCAAAAGACTTCAGTCTGGAATTCATTTTGTCTGAGAAGTCTTGGTATATAGGTGAAAAAAGCCTCTGCGGACTGAGAAAAATAAATTGATCCTTTTTTAAACATACAAGTCGGGCCATGTGCACCACACCAGTGGTCAAAACCAATTGTGGTCACATTTTTCATTTCTCAGGCTTTATACAGAACTCATCCATTCATCGTTTGCCACCTGGGCCACTGTGTGATTCTTCAATAAAATCCTGAGGTTTGACCCTCAGCATCAGCCAATAAAAGTAAAATCCCACCTTAGGGGAATTTTCATTAAATTGTTGTTCTGTGTTTCTCTTAGCAACAAGTGGTAGACTTTACGTTAATTGGAAATACAAAAATAACCCAGCGACGGCTCCTGTCAGAGTAAAGTCTGACTTTAAATTACAGCTCTTTCTAGAAGTTTAATCTCTAGTAGTAAACCTTCAGACTCTTAGCGACATTCACAGTAGGTGCCAAGCTAAACACTCTCGGCGTTTGTGTTTCAACTGCATCTTAAATGTTAAAACCGTAAAACACAAAACACGTTTTTCTCTCTGCCAAAGAGACACACATACTATAGACACAGGTCCTATAGGCCAAGGAGGAACACATTAAATTAAGTTATTTTTATGTACTAGAATGTCTTCATATAACTTAAGATGAAGTGGAGCATTGACAAGGGAATAGCTTGTTAAATTAGGGGTATATCCTTTCATAGTTTGCTCTCTGGTACAAATTTGTAAAATCTGTTTTATACAGAAATTAAAATGCATCTAAGTAAACTACGAGACTACTGTCTTAGTCAGAAGTGGACAAAAGAAAGTAAACATGAACAGGGTCAGGATCATAAGTCAAACAGTGCTAATAAACTCAACAAAAAGTCCTTTGTTGATAACTAATCATTCAGACAATTCCAAAAACAAAGAAATACATTGGTTCCTTCTTGAGACCTAAAGCCAAGAAATACAATATTGTCCCTGATATTTTCCAGACAAAAAAAGCAAAATGTATAATTGACAGTCTTTGTGATGTATTTACGGGGACGGCGGGGCGCAGTTGGGAGAGTGGCCGTGCCAGCAACCTGAGGGTTCCTGGTTCAATCCCCAGCTTCTACCAACCTTGTTACATCCGTTGTGTCCTTGAGCAAGACACTTCACCCTTGCTACTGATGGGTCGTGGTCAGGGCCTTGCATGGCAGCTCCCGCCATCAGTGTGTGAATGTGTGTGTGAATGGGTGAATGTGGAGATAGTGTCAAAGCGCTTTGAGTACCTTGAAGGTAGAAAAGCGCTATACAAGTATAACCAATTTACCATTTACCATGTATCTAACAATAGTGAAATACCAATTTACGAAAAAAAAAAAAATGCTGATGAGGTTGTCTGATGACGGTTTCAATGACCACCATTATCTTAAAATCCGCTTCATGACTCCTCTGTTCTTTGCTAACTTGAGACATTTCCTGTCAGGGATGAATCTCTCCAGGTGACTAGTGTGTGAGAGGGGCATGTAGAAAAGTTTTGGTTTGGCAAGAGATCGTTTGGGAGCACCTGTTGGTTTGCATGGATACATCTCTATACCACAGAAAAAAGATGATGCATCCTTTTCAAATCTTATTTTGTGGCCCTCTTAAAATAATCTAAACATTTTTTTTTTACAAAAATAAGCAGTTTTTTAAACACATAGCTAACTTAAATGGAAAAAAATTTTTTCGGCACACAGGATGTTTGTTCTTTTTTTTTTTTTTTGGCAGGTTGAAAAAATACCATGTGTCAGATAATTAATAGTCACGTCCAGACTGGAACAGATCACTGAGGGAAGATTATGTGATACACACAACACATGTATACAAGAGCTACCATACACTAGTGATGGGATAGGCAGTTCTTTTGACTGTACTGAATCACTAGAATCAGTTCCTTAAATTGATTCGTTCAAAAAATGGGTTCACCGAATCACCCCCCCCACGCCCCCGGCGTGCGTAGTACAGACAGTACAGTGCAGACATTCGCGCACTGCGTAGGGACTCGCGTTAATCTAACAACAACAGTTGCAGTAGAAGGGATAATAATAATAATAATAATAATATGAATCAGAATTGATCCCCAAGGAGAAATTTATTTTTGTTACAATAACTGTGTAAATAATAGCCTATGTATGTGTACGTACATTAGTTATTATTTTTATTTTAAATCTTCTCAAAACAGTTTTCATGTGGCTTGTTTTCATGGGATCGGCAGTTCTTTTGACTGTACTAATCACTAGAATCAGTGACTGACAACACCACACTGTGGCCGCAGTTCAGTACGTGAACCGAATCACTTCTGCAGTTCTTTTGACAGTACGAATCACTAGAATCAGTGACTGACAACGCCACACTGTGGCCGCAGTTCAGTACGTGTACCGAATCACTTCTGCAGTTCTTTTGACAGTACGAATCACTAGAATCAGTGACTGACAACGCCACACTGTGGCCGCAGTTCAGTACGTGTACCGAATCACTTCTGCAGTTCTTTTGACTGTACGAATCACTAGAATCAGTGACTGACAACGCCAAACTGTGGCCACAGTTCAGTACGTGTACCGAATCACTTCTGCAGCAGCAGTACAGTTTAATTGCAAATCAGCATTATTATAATGATGATGATAGCTACTAAACAACAACAACAACAACAGTTGCAGTAGAATGGATAATAATAATAATAATAATATGAATCAGAATTGATCCCCAAGGAGAAATTTATTTTTGTTACAATAACTGTGTAAATAATAGCCTTTGTATGTGTACATACATTAGTTATTATTTTTATTTAAAATCTTCTCAAAACAGCATGCCCTACACGTTACCCTCCTCCATCCCCCTCGCGTCGCTGCTGCTCAGCCTGCACGGATTTTCTTTAACTTTATGTGTTGAGATAATGGGGACGTGTGTTTATTTTCATGTGGCTTGAGTCAACATTAGCCGTTAGCTTGGAGAATGAATGGAGAACGGATGCCAATGGCATGAAACATATCCCCGCGACGGGGGGAGAATCACCCGCGGCATTGGGGCAAGCAGAGCAGAGAGCGAGAGCGTTGTCGTTCACTGAGTGATTCATGTCGTTAATCCGCGGTGAACGAATCGTTCGCTCAGTCCCTCCCCCCGCCCTCTCATTGGCTGTGTCGTTCGCCGACGTCGAGGGTTCAGTTGAGTCACAGAATGCGCCAGTTCCACTCATACCGGCATGGTCGCGGCGGAGCTCAACTGAACTGAGAAAGGAACGAATCAGGTCATGAAGTGATTCGGTTCAGTACGTTCACTCAAAAGATTCGTTCTTTCGAACGAATCGTTCGCGAACGACACAACACTACCATGCACACCAAGAAGAAAAAGCTCATGTGCATAAAGTCTGTCATCTTCTGTTACACACCAAACAAACACAAGACTAAAATGATGGCAACGCACAGAAAGACCCCAAGTCTCTTGTCTGGTCTGACGACAAAGTACAATGTTACTACTTTTTGCTGTTTTTCTTGGTATCGGTTGTTAGCGAGCAAAGTTATTTATTGTTCTCCTAGTCACATGATGGTGACATGTTGGCGACAATATCGTTCTTAAACAGTAGTGGCTTGCTTGTCAAGGCGGTGTTCTCAAATGTTTCACTCTGGAACCCGTTCTCTTCTCTCCAGGTACTCCGGCTTCCTCCCACCTCCAAAGACATGCACTTGGGAATAGGTTGATTGGCAACACTAAATTGGCCAGAGTGTGTGAATGTGAGTGTGAAAGGCTGTCTGTCTATCTGTGTTGGCCCTGCGATGAGGTGGCGATTTGACCTTCCGCCTGTGTGCAGTTGCGATAGGCTCCAGCTCCCCCGTCACCCCAAGAGGGACAGGTGGTAGAAAATGGATAGATGGATGGATAGAACACGTTCTCAAAAAAATATGTTGTCGGGCACCCAGAACCCTTTTGCCAAGCGGATGGAAGGCCGATAGCTGAAAGTATTCTTACTCCTGTTAGGAGGCCGATAGCTGAAAGTATTCTTACTCCTGTTAGGAGGCTTGAGTGATGTTTTTAGGTGTGTAGTTTTCATTTTCAATTTTTCTTCTCAGCCTTTATACCAAATAGTTTGCTGCATTATGTAACCGAAGAGGTGGTTTTGTTTGAAACGAACGCTCCTTGGAAATTAATTTATTGGATTCAATTCCAGTAGTTCAAAAAGAGTATGCTCCATCACAGACTGCACACAGACATGTTCTTCTAAAATACGTGGCAAGCCAAACATCGGTAAGCAATTAACTCCCAGTCTTTTTTTATGCGATAACATCTTAAGTCATTATGACTTAGATAATTGTGGGTCCAAGAAGAATATTTCCCCTTGTGAAAATCTGGGTGTGTCTTAAAGGCTTATCGCACCCGCCACTGAGGCTGGATCAAATCATGTTCCCTCTGTCAGGACGGCCTTTCAAGAATCCTTCTAGTAGCAGCCAGATATTGGGTGAAATTAATGACTGTTGGGGTTTGGATTTAAAGACTTCTTTTCTTTCTTTCACCCAATGGGGATAAGGCTCATGTAAATGGGTCTAGCAGAGCATTGAAAACATCACAAGTTGTTGAGAAATTAGCATAGCAAAGATTATCAGTGGGATCTGCCACACAGACAAATAAAGAGATAAAAATGCAAGTTAATTAGAATTAGGGATGATGTTTGTTAAGAAATTATCGATGTCGATGCCATTATCGATCCTCTTATCGAACCGATTCCTTATCGAATCTCTTATCAAATCCAGATAGGTTGTTGTGTGTGCACCTTGTGTGTGCACTGAGTTCCAAAAGCCGTAGATGTTATGTGACTGGGCCGGTACGTTGTTTATATGGAGGAAAGGCTGACGTGACTGAGGACAGCATGCGGACGTTAAAGGGTGAAGGTTTCAGGTGAGAGAGGACGCTAAAGGCACGCCCCAGTGAGCATATAGTGCTGCTATGTGGGTTGTAAATAAAAAAATTGCAGACAAACACATCACCAACATGGACGAGGTGCCGCTCACTTTCGACATTCAGGTGAAGCACACTGTGGAGAAGAAGGGGACCAGCACGGTAGCAAATCGATACGCACACTACACTGTTGTGCTAGCTTGCTATGCCAATGGACAGAAACTGCCACCTATGGTGATTTTCAAGGGGAAGACGCTGCCGAAAGAAAAGTTTCCACCTGGAGTCATCATTAAGGCATGACGAAGGAACTCCCAACCGCTGGACATGGGTAAGTTCACTTTGAACAGGACGTTCAAAGTGAAGTTGTGAGCGCCATGGGAGCGATGGATGACAGACGAACACAGCTTCACGAAAACTGGGAGGCAGCGAGTTACGCTACAATTTGTGAATGGATCGTGGATGCTTGAGTTAACGTGTCTGCTTGCACTGTTGTTCGAGCTTTCCCAAAAGCCGGCATCTTTTCCGACGAGCCTCACGGCAACGAGACTGACTTTGAAAATTACGAGAGGGAATCTGGCGTGTTTGATGGAGAACGTGCCCAGCTGTTCATTTCGGACACAGAAGATGAGGACTTTGATGGATTTGTGGATGAGGATTGATCAAAAAATAATGTGAGTACATTGATAAATACTTCAATAAAGTACAATCGAACTCAGCTTTGCTCCTGCTGCCTTTTTAAAACAGCGTCCTTGCATGCTAGCATATGTTTTAAGCTAGCGTATGTTTTAAGCTAGCGTATGTTTTAAGCTAGCGTATGTTTAACCATGCCTGCGCCCAAAAATACGCTGCGCCTTATTTATACGTTAAATACAGAAATAGCACCCGTAACTGACATAGCGCATTTTAATACGGTGCGCCCTATTGTCGCGAAAATACGGTATAGTGGCTTCGATAACGCGAACCGGTTCTCAAAAAGGGATTCAAATCCATGGAATCGGTTCTTTTCTTATTGAAGCATCGAGAGAAACGGTTTTCGAACATCATCGCTAATTATAATAATATAATTTCAGCAGGAAAATAATCCAACTGGCAACTGGATTTATTTATGCTTGTCAAAAAGGCTCAGGTCCAGCTGTTAAGGATGGGTGACTAAACACAGTTTATAATAGAGTTGGACATAAAATAGTGGGGTAAACAGTTCTCGTTTTGTCTGCTAGGGGACCCGAGACATAATAAATCCAGATAGGTCTAGAGATCCTGGATGGAAGCAAAGTGGTGTGGTTGCTGTGGTTCAGGGGTTAGAATCATACCGTCTGGAGACATTGTGAGCGGACGGGTAATTTAATATTCTTTGGTCTGTTGTATTTTCTCTGATCATTCACTTAGGAGAATGTCACAGGACACGTCAGCGGGAAAAGACGCTGCTGACTAAACTAGTTCTTGAGCATTATTGCACTTTAAGCCAAATGTTACATTATATGGAGGCAAATGATGAAACTTTTCTACATGGTGGCATAAGTTTGTAAGCACAAAATGTTTGATCTAATTGTGTCTGAGTATATATTGATATCCCCTGCCTCTCTTGATGTTTAGGGTTGCAGAACAGAACTGGGCCAACTGGCACTGCTGCCTAGAATTGGATGTGGGCGTGAAAGACGTACCTGTCCCATGCTGAGCGCTAAATTCTCTATGGTCCTTTGTTCCCCCTGGCCTAGCAGGAAGCAAAAACTCATGGGACTCATTTGGCTCTGTATTTTTAGACAGAACTACAGCTACTTTTCCTGGCCCAGACTGAGTCAATATTGCTTTGCTCAGCCTAAGGTAAAATTCAGTCTACAGTACATTTAGGCTGTCTTCAACACATCTTAGACTTGTCAAAGAATATGAGTAAGCAAAGCTATGTGAACCCATGTGCTTGTGGCAGACAAATACAATAGTATTGAGAAAGCACATACCTCGGGCAAACACGAACAATGTGTCACCTGAAAAATCCGCTGGTGAATAGAGACAGGAGCTAATAGGAGGTTTCCTTCTTAACAATAACTTTTGGATCCGAGGTAACAAAATGCAAAGACACAATCAATTACAATGTGACCGACAAAGACATGTCAGTGATAAAAGCGTCCACAATTGTTGAATAGAATCGCTGCCGGATACAAATTGGTTGGACATTACATCTCCTGACTACAAACTTTGTTTCAATATAACTTTTCAAACTGACACCACACCACTTTTACTTCTGTTTCCTGCTCGTCCGCTCTGTTCAATATGTATAATGCTGTATTACGGTACTATTATACAGCTGAGATAGGCTCCAGCACCCCCCGCGATCCCGAAAGGGACAAGCGGTACAAAATGGATGGATGGATGAATAGCTATTGTTATTATAATTTGTATTGGGATTAATTATATTTTCACCAACTTTGTAAGACATTTTTTATACATGTCCCCGGGACTTGAGAAACTGTTGTATCGATAAATCACAATCCATCAATCCACCCATTTGTATACTTATTAGGCTATCCTATTTATGGATAAGTGTGGTACACCCTGGACTGAACACTAGTCAACCATAGGACACATGTTTACACTTTTACATTCATAACAATAGACAATGTAATGTCTAAAATGTCCATAACATGCATGTTTTGGGATATGAGAGGAGTATCTGGAGATAACCCACTCAAGAATGGGGAGAACATGCACACTTCAAAAAAATGAAAGAACCATAAATGGAAACATAGACTGTTAGGCAAATATATTTCTACAATCATAAATGTGTGCTATCTCGGTTTTTGTCTGCCTTAGTTTTATATGATTCGGTTTTGGAAGAAATTAGAAATTGTGTGTGCCCTCTTTGTTATCGTACAGCCCAACATAACAAATGAGTCAATGTTTCCAAATTTAATTCCGCAGAATCAACTACCAAAACCAGGAATCACACCCGTCTGTAATACTGTGATGATTGGATCATGGTATTTATAAACTATAGAAAAATGCTGATCAGGGAAGCCTTTATTCATGTGTGTGTGTGGGTCAGCGTGTGGTTTATTTGTTAATTGAATGCACACAGAACCATGAGCAACTCAGTGTCTGTATTTCTTTATGTCATAGCAGGATCAATCAAGTACTGTCTGTTTTATGTACCATTTGGTCTTCTTTAGACCTTTTCGAGCAATTGACTAAAAAAGCCGAGGTACTACAGTAATGAAACTTTACCTTTTATTACTGACAAAAGCAAAGCACCTTGCTAGAAACTCTCATAACAAATCCAGAATGGCACTTAAAAGCTGATCCTGTTGGCCACACCAATTGAAACATAACCTTCCTGTCAGACCTACTTAAACAATCTCGTCAAAGGAGTAATTGTTGATTCAATGCTGACAGAGGCCAGGGCAAAATCACATATGAAGCAACAACATGCATCCGGGAAGTAGACAGGCAGTTAATCTGACCAATTCCAAGTTCACCCTCTTCTAACAAAACAGGGTCTCAAATATGAATTCTCAACTTGTTAAACCTTTAGATGCACATGTTATTCTTCAAAATCTTTCAAATGAAAAGTTGTAATATAATCATATTCCAGGTATTCATCATAAAACATGTTTGTAACACGAGGCCATTTGCATTTGTATTTAGTTTTGCACTAATTTTAAGAAATTGCAGTTTTTCTATCACTACCCCACTACCTCACTTGCTGGGCCAAGTTAATTCCAAACCAGGCAAAAACACCAAGCCACAATATTCTCCCCAATTGGTGCATGAAAGCAAACATGCACCAACACCTACTTAAATGTATGCTGATGTGAAATAATGACCTCCGAGCTGGTGAGACTGCTGACATCAAATGTATAAGTGGGACAGTATTGACAGTCAACGTTGCATCAGATGTGAGATGACGTCCGATGTGTAAGTGAGAAAACCGCGTGGGGTCATTTTTGAGCCCACTTGTGGAAGAGTGGGTAGTAATACAAAAATTACAATTTCTTAAAATTAATGAAAAAATAAATACAAATGCAAATGCCCTTAAGTCACAAACATGTTTTATGAGAAATACCTGGATTATGAAACTAATATAACTATTTGTTCAAGATTTTGAAGAATAACAACCCTGTATACAAACTGCTGCACCTCCAGTCACCAGTCCGTAAAGCTGCTCAAGTTTGTGGACGACACCACCCTCATCGGGCTCATCTACGATGGCGATGAGTCCACCTACAAGAGAGAGGTGGACCGGCTGTCGTCCTGGTGCAGCATCAACAACCTGGAGCTGAACGCCCAGAATACAGTGGAGATGATCATGGACTTCAGGAAAGTCACAGCCCCACCATCCCCCCTCACCCTGATTGACTCTCCCACCCCTGTCTCCATTGTGGACTCCTTCCGTTTCCTGGGCACCACCATCACCCAGGACCTCAAGTGGGAGCCGACCATCAGCTCCCTCATCAAGAAGCCCCAGCAGAGGATGTACTTCCTGCGGCAGCTGAGAAAACTTAAGGTGCCGACCTACATGCTGGTGCAGTTCTACTCGGCCATCATCGAGTCCATCCTCACTATCTCCATCACCGTGTAGTTCCCCGGCGCCATCGTACGTGCTGCTGAGAAGGTTATTGGCTGCAGGCTCCCATCCCTCCAGGACCTGTTCTCCTCTAGGACCAGGAGGCGTGTGGGTCGGGTCACAGCTGACTCTTCTCACCCTGGACACAAACTATTTTCCCTTCTCCCCTCAGGCAGGAGACTGCGGTCCATCCAGACACACACTTGCCGCCCCCTGAACATTTTTTCCCCCTCTGCCATCAGACAAAAGAACAATAACAAGATCTGATAGCTCAGTTACAGCTCATTTGTATTACCTATTCTGTGTTATATGTGTTTTATGTCGCACGATTGCACCAAGAAAAATTCCTAGTTTGTGAACCCTTTCTCAAACAATGGCAATAAAACTATTGATTCTGCTTCTGATTCTGATTTATTGCAAAAACACATTGATTTTAATTGGGTCATTTTGACCCCACTTGTGAAAGAGTGTCGGTATTAGTAGGTTGTGCATCTAAGGGTAAACAGATACAAACTGCAGGAACAACCATCTGCGAGCAGAAAAGACAAGAGGAAGAATTTGGACATGTCTTCTTTAAGATCAGTAATGCAGATTGCCAGGTGGTCTAGTAGGGACATTCCAAGGCTAAATACAGTATATTAAAAGCACATGGCATTTGTGCCACCCTTTTTAATTCATCCACCCACTCCTGCCTTTTTGTTATGCTTTGACATAATTGCTAATCAGTACTGACAAGAGCACTGAATTATAATTCCATACAAGTGCTAGGGTCACCAACAGGATTTTGACTGCAGATCCAGTCTGTGCCGCTGCTGTTGCTGCTGCTGTTGCTGCTGCTGTTGCTGGTGTGGTTTGTCTAGAATGGGAGTGAAAGCAACCAGTGATCCATGATTAACAAGGAGAACTCCCACTACAACCACAGTTTCCTCTGAGAAACAACTGTGTGGTTATGAGCAAAACCAACAGCCCACACACAAGCACCCAGCCTGAGTCACCACCAAGCATACACGGGTCATTCAGAAGCAGACCAGTTAATGCGGAAACAACCATCACACTTTTATAATAATTACAGAGGTAATAAGAACACTGTACTGCACAGCACTGTGACACCCATGCATAGACAACTAGGATGTCACACAGTAGGGAGAACACTTGTGCCTGGGTTGATCAATCCTAGGATTAATCCACCGGGATTCCAATTAAAGGATGTGTTGTTTGGAGTCTAAATACTTTGTTTTAGGGTCAAACTGTCACCATCAAACATTCAACTCTCATACAAGAGTAAAATTATTGATTTTAAATATTTCAGTAACCGTTAATATTTTGCATCTCTTTAACCTTTTGGAATACGTGCAAATAAACTAAAAAAAAAAAATTCAAAGCCCCACGTCCTTTGATGTTTGTACTATTGTACACTTGAAAACATTAACCTTCAAAAATGTGGTATTTTGGTTAAATTTCACATTGTATGACCTCACATGCGTTTGACTCTAGAGCAGACACTGTCCTCACTATTTGGCAAAAAGAAAGGTGAGGTGTTGAGTTGAGTTGAGTTTGAGTTTATTTCGAACATGAAAGCATACAACATGATACATCACAATTTCCAGTTTCTCTTTTCAACATGTTCGAAAAGGAGTAGGAAGAACAGAGCTTATTTAATCCTACCCCTTTTCTTTACATAACAGTTGCTAAAACGTTTTGTTCACTTCCTGTTCACAATTTATTCACAATAAACTCCATAAGTAATCACAATAAAAATAAATAAATAAATAATAGTAATAATTTAATAATAATAATTGGTGAAGTAAGTCATATTTCATATGATGAGATAAGTGAGATTACTTTAAGAATGAATGAATGGATGGATGAAATAAATTGAGAATGTTTGTCATGGTTCTGCTTCTTTGTACTTTGTAAACACTTTAAGTTTGAAGAGTTTCTTGAAGTGGATCATATTAGTACATTGTTTGATTGCTTTGCTTAATCCATTCCATAATTTAATTCCACATACTGATATACTGAAGGTCTTAAGTGTTGTACGTGCATACAAATGTTTTAAATTCCGTTTTTCTCTAAGATTATATTTCTCCTCTTTTTTTGAGAAGAATTGTTGTATATTCTTGGGTAGCAGGTTATAGTTTGCTTTGTGCATAATTTTAACTGTTTGCAAATTCACTATGTCATGGAATTTCAGTATTTTTGATTCAATAAATAAAGGGTTTGTATGTTCTCTAAATCCAACATTATGTATTATTCTAACTGATCTTTTTTGTAACACCGTTAGTGAATGTTGTGTACTTTTGTAGTTATTTCCCCATATTTCTACACAGTAACTCAGATATGGTAACACTAGCGAGCAGTAGAGAATATGAAGTGATTTTTTGTCTAGAACATGTTTTGCTTTATTCATTATTGATGTGTTTCTCGCTACTTTATGTTGTATATTTTTTACATGAGATTTCCAGTTCAATTTATCATCAATCATTATACCTAGAAATTTAGTTTCATTTACTCTTTCAATTTCTACTCCATCTATTTGTATTTGTGTTTGACTTTCTCTTCTACTGTTACCAAATAGCATTATCTTAGTTTTACTGAGATTCAGCGATAATCTATTTTTGTCAAACCATCTTTTTAATTAGTTCATTTCTTCTGTTATTATTTGTATTAGCTTCTGTGTGTTCTCTCCTGAGCAAAACGCTGTTGTATCATCCGCAAATAATACTAACTTTAAATATTTTGTAACTTTACAAATGTCATTTATATAGAGATTGAATAATTTAGGTCCTAGTATTGATCCCTGAGGTACACCACAGGATATATTTAGCGTTGTAGACGTGTGTTCGCCTAGCTTCACATATTTTTTCCTGTTTGCTAGATAACTACTTATCCAGTTTAAGACTAACCCTCTGATGCCATATCGTTCTAGTTTTTTAATTAAAATATTGTGATTAATTGTGTCAAATGCTTTAGTTAGATCCATAAACACTGCTGCCGCACATTTTTTACTATCTATTGCATTGGTAATTTCTTCTGTAATTTCAATTAAAGCCATTGAAGTTGAAACATTAGCTCTGTATCCATATTGGTTCTCTTCGAGTATTCTATTTTTTATTTATGAAACTCTCTAATCTGTTATTGAACAGTTTTTCAATGATTTTAGAAAATTGTGGAAGTAAAGAAACAGGTCTATAATTTGTAAATTGATGTTTGTCTCCAGTCTTATAAATTGGTGCAACTTTAGCAATTTTCATCTTGTTTGGAAATGTACCTGTTTGAAATGATAGGTTACTAATATACATTAATGGTCCTGAGATCTCTTCAATAAACTTTTTTATCGTTTCCATATCAATTCCGTTACAATCAGTTGAAGTCTTAGATTTACATTTTTTCACAATTGTAACTATTTCCTCCTGTGTCACATTACTGAGGAACATGGAGTTGGGAATTCGCTCTATGGTATCAATCAATCAGCTGTATTGTCCATTCTTACATGTACAAGACACATAAGAACTGAAATTACATTTTCGGCACAATCCCGCTAAGAGCAGACATACGTTACAGGGAGACAAGACGGGACCGCCAACGGATCAGCCTCACTTAGGCGCTCCTCAAAAAGGTGGGAAAAAGGTGACATTGGGGGGAGGGGGGAAGTAAAAAAAAATATCAGTCTGAGGCTGGACCCTCAGGAATGGTCCAGACTGAGTCCGAGGAAAAAAACCTCACATAGCATGGCACACATAAACAAGGTACATTTAATCACAACAACTCGCAACAAAGTCATCCAACAGGACCCTGGAGGCCAGCAGCTGCTGTTGAGCGCTGCTCAGCCCCCACAACCCCGGAGGAATAAAGCAGTGGTGAAGGCGTTGATTGGGGAGGGGTATGTGCGTGCATGTATGCCCAATTAACTTGGGTGAGATGTTGGATTGTCTTTATGGGCCGAGGCCGGCCCCAAGAGTTCAAGAGTTCAAGAGTCCGACCCAGGTGCTTTTGAAGAAAAGGGAAAGGTCAAAAGCGTCCATCTTTGAGGAGTCCTCGGGGGAGTGTTTTCAAACAGCCTGTTCCTCAAGGCCATTCGAGGGAGTCAAATCGTAGATTAAGATGTTGTTTTTTTCTTCGAGCAGTCAAAACAATGACATTCCTGCTCTGTATGCTGGCTCTGACAATTCCAATTTATTCTTTCTGTAACATCATCAAGATCGAATCTACCTTGCGATTCAAATCAGCAATCGCTCCAGTCTGTGATCCCACAGCACGACCCAATCCTTCCATTGCGTTGAACAGCCTGTTGGCCCCTTGAGTGGCTGCCATCGTCTTCCGAATTTGACGATACACCAGAGCAATGCCCAGCCCAATCAGCAAATGCCCTGCGATCACAGCTCCAAATAGGTAGATGTCTTCCACGTCCTCGATGGAAAGGACTGAGAGGCACATGATTCTCCAAGTATTCCAGGAATCTCTCACGTACCCCGCAGCAATGGTTCCATCAGGGCAGCCAGGCTCCCCCGAGCCTCTTTTCCTTGTCGAAAAGACTGTGTCAATTGCGTCGAGAGTCCAGTTGATCAAATTCATTTTGATGTTTAGATTTGAGGACAGCTCAAGAAAAGAGGCTTCAAAATAGTTCAAACAAGACAAAAACAAAGAGAGCAAGCAGGGAAGGAGGGAGCGGAGAGAGATGCGACCGCCCTCACCAGTGGCAAGACAGAAAGGCCATCATTATAGTCCTCAATTGAAACTGGGTCTAGAATCCTTTCTTCCAATTTTGGTCCAATGTTTACAAAATAATTATTGAAGCTTTCAACCACTTCCTTTATGTTGTCATTTTTTTATTTCCGTCTAAGAAGTATTGGGGGTAGTCCCTCTTAGTGCCATTTTTAATAATGCTATTGAGGATGCCCCATATTGCTCTCATATTATTTTTGTTCCTGTCCAATAATTCACTGTAATACTCTTTTTTACATGATCGTAGTATGTATGTTAACTTGTTTTTATACTTTTTGTACTTAATTTCTGCCTCTGTAGTTCTTTGTGCTATAAATATTCTATATAGTGTATTCTTCTTCTTACAAGCATTTTTTAATCCTTTTGTCATCCATGGTTGATTATTCTTTTTTTGATTATTACTGAGTTGTTTCCATGGACAATGTTTGTCATAAAGTATTATGAACTTGTTTAAGAAATGTTCATATGCTTCATCAACCTCTTTTTCATTGTACACATTGTCCCAATCTTGCTTTTGTAACTCGATTTTGAAAGCAGTCATCCTCTTCTCCGTGCATAGTCTTCGAAATGTCCTTTTGTCTTCCATGTTCTTCTTGTAGTTTCCATCATATATTGCAAAAACTGGCAGATGATCACTAATGTCGGTTATAAGTAGACCACTTGTAGTGTTATTAGCAACAAAGGGTTGGAGTTGGGGGTTAAATCACCAAAATAATTCCCGGGCGCGGCGCCGCTGCTGCCCACTGCTCCCCAAGGGGATGGGACAAATGCAGAGGACAAATTTCACCACATCTAGTGTGTGTGTGACAATCATTGGTACTTTAATCTTTAATCTTTAATCAAAATCATTGGTAAAAATATTATCAATAAGCGTGGCACAGTGTCCTGTGATTCTGCTTGGCTTTGTGATTTTAGGATATAAACTGATGCTGTACATTGTATCAATGAAGTCATCAATAGACTTTTGCTTGTTAGGGTTCAATAAGTCAATATTAAAGTCACCACATAAGAACATTATTCTTTGACCATTGTCCATGTAAGTAGCCTTGATCCATTCTTCAAATGTTTCTATACTTGACTTAGGTGATCTATATATACAACTGATGAAAATGTTGTTGCTTTTTTCCTGACATATTTCAATGGTTATACATTCTAAGATATTATCTATAGCAAATGACGTGTTTTTTTACCACTTTGTAGTTCAGGTTCTTCATCACGTACACAGCTACTCCTCCTCCATTTTTGTTGGTTCTGTTGATGTAGTTTAGTTCATATCCTTCCAGATCAAAATCTATTCCTTTTTTATCATATCCTTCCAGATCAAAATCTATTCCTTTTTTATCATCAATCAGGTGAGTGACTTTTGTTTTATTTAAATGACCAGCAACATTTAAATTGAACTTAATTTACGACAAAGCAGACTGTGTGGTCATTTGACATTAAAAATAGGCATAGTTTCTGAATTTAATAGTTATAACTATACAAAAAGTTTAAGCAAAAATTTGTTTGACCCTATGTGAGCTACTCAAAGTAAGGTGGCAACTATTAGTAGATAACAAGGTACTGGTTGGAGATCCCTGCTTATAGAGGTTCCACTGTATTGAATAAAATATTCTAGGGAAATGGGTTAGTTCTTGCATTATCCTGCTCAGTAAGAAGCACACACATATCATAATTAGTAATATGCGGATCCATAGTGAAATATCAATACCGCCAATACCAAATATTTTTGTTCTAATATCGATTATCAAATCAAAATATCGATAAGTTTGATAGTTATTTCAGATGTATGTATAATTAACGGGGACACAGTTTAAAGAAACTAAATAATTGAGATATTGTCTAAATTAAAAGTGATTGGTGGGGAAAATATATTAACGGTAAATTGCACATCATGGACAAACAACAAACATTCAATCTCTTTAGTCAGTGAAAAGCATGCACTCAACAAACAAATCACAACCTCTCACTCACCACGGCTCTGAACTGGTGGCTAAAAGAGTGGGGGTGAGGGCTTTATATAGGTGAACACACCTGCCCTCACTGATTAGGCCCCATTTGGGCCAAACCATGGTTTTCAAAAGTTGGGCGTTAGAGAAGGACACTGGACATTTAAGAGTTATGATCTCCAAGCCTGAATCCGCTGTAGCAAAAATGACTGATCTACAAGCTCAAATGTACTATGTGAATACTTTAGACTTGTGATGGTTTATTCATGGTGTATTTACAAAAGAACAGCATTCTTAATCCCCCCGTTAAATTGGTCCCAGCTAGTGGGAGGGGCTACGGGGTATTTAGGTGGAAAAATGCAATTTTTCTGGTGCTGTCTGTCACTGCCAGAGGAGGTAATTGTCTGTCCTAAGCAGGAGCTCAGGTCTCCATGCATCACCAAACATCTACTGAGATTTTGGTGCTTGGTTTCCTGTTGATTATTGTTCACCTTTGACACTTTAGGGTTTAAATAAATGTTCGTAAACTGTTTACAACTGCGTACCTTGCCATCCTTGGTTTTAAAGTCCGGTTTACAAAGGTTACATTACCTTCACCCGAGGCGGAGTGTGACATTTTCAGGTATCGTTTCCAACACTAAATAATTCATAATCTAGGTGTCAATAAATTTGACATAGCAATTGCAATAAAACAGCCAATGCAAACCCTTTATTTAAGAAAATTACTGGCAAGTAAAATGAGTATTCTAAAACAGTGTATGTATCATTTTATCGAAGGCTATTTGGAGACACTACATACAGATTTAAATATAAATAAGAAAGCACATTCACTGCAGGATAAGACCACCATGAGTTTCACCCTGTGATTTTATATTGTTTGAAGATGACTCCAAAAGAGCAGCAACATTTGAAATACATTACTTGTTAATGTGGTGTATGGGCTGGATAATATCAAATTACATTGCAGCAAAAGCCCCAAGGCCTTTGAATTGTCCAAAATAAAACCTGAAACTTTGCCTTAAGAACATATTTTCAGCGCTTGGAATTTTTCCAGTGGGCTGTCAGCTTATCATATAATAAAAAATATATAATTATATCTACGTTTGTATATGGAGATAATACAAGTGGACCCAATGATCAGATAAACCATGTTTAAGAACCAATTAAGTTTGTAAATCGAGGTTCCACCGTAGTAAATTTATGAAGTAATGTAATAACATAAATATAAAGCATTTACCTTGGAAATCATACTTCTATGGTATCGCCTTCGTACTGCTTTTCTGTCAAACATACCATCAGCATCTTCTCCATATTTTCATGTATATATATCCTCCATTTAAAAATTATTTTAATGTCCATGGCTGGCATTATGACTCCTTCTGCCTCAGTATGGTTCAGATTAGCAATGCATCACTCAAACTGGTCGGTCATGTTTGTGATGATTTTTTTAAATGTAATTCAATGCATCTCATCTGCATCTTCTTCTCAGCACTGTACTTCACACAAATTTTT
This sequence comes from Entelurus aequoreus, assembly GCF_033978785.1. NCBI lineage: Eukaryota > Metazoa > Chordata > Actinopteri > Syngnathiformes > Syngnathidae > Entelurus > Entelurus aequoreus. Next base: position 58,094,545 of record NC_084733.1, read on the forward strand.
CGCTGTTCCCTTCAACAACAACTACTAATCATGGAAGACTTCATGAGAGCCATCAAAGACTACTTTGGGACATTTTATGATCCAGAACCTTATATTTTTTAGCATTAATACAAGGAGGATGATCTACAAGTTTAAAAAGTTATGTGCTAAACAGACTAAGTTTTAGTGAAAGCAATATTGCCAGTGCTTACCAGTAAATACGAACTACAAACATAATAGAAAAATCGCTTACTGTATAATGTCTACTCTCACTGGGATACCGACTGATGGTATGTTCATATCTTCCCGTTTGGATCAATAATTAATCAGAATCCACCCGGAGGTTAAAAAAAGACCGCAAACAAATGGTAAATGGGTTATACTTGTATAGTGTTTTTCTACCTTCAAGGTACTCAAAGCGCTTTGCCACTATTTCCACACTCACCCATTCACACACATATTCACACACTGACGGCGGGAGCTGCCATGCAAGGCCCTAACCACGACTCATCAGGAGCAAGGGTGAAGTGTCTTGTGCAAGGACACAACGAACGTGACTAGGATGGCGGAAGACAGGGATCGAAACAGGAACCCTCAGGTTGCTGGCACGGCCGCTCTACCAAATTAGAGTTTTTTCGTGTCTTGCTCATCATCTCCGGGTCTTAGATGTCAAAGTTTACAAAATTATTGTTTTATGGCTGCAACCGTCCACTATCCAGCTGAGAGGCATGATTTATGATATAGAATTGACTTTCACCAGCTTAGATGAGGCAATGCAGGAGCAGCTCACTGGCTCAGTATGTCAACACTGTAGCTGCGCAAGCTAAAGTCACCTCTCTGTGATCACAGCGTTAGCACTTATAATAACAATAACAATAACATTAACTAGCATACTAAGAACAGTTAGAAAATAATATTACAGTCATTAATTAGACAGGAACTAAAATAATATGAGAGCAACATGGGGCATCCTAAATAGCATTATTAAAAATGGTGATAACAAGGTTTACCCTCAAAACAGACAGAAACGTAAAAAAAATGACAATATGGACAAAGTAGTGAAAGCTTTAATAACTACTTTGTAAACATTGGACCAATTCTGGAGGAAATAATTCTAGTTCCAGTGCCAGTTGAGGACTTGTATGATACCATAGACAGAAATCCCAACTCGATGTACTTCACGGACATGTCAGAAGAGGAAATAATGAAAATTGTGAATAAATGTAAATCTAAGACCTCAACTGATTGTAACATAATTGACATAGAAACGATAAAAAAGGTTATTGAAAAGATTTCATAACCTTCAATGTATATCAGTAACCGACCATTTCCATCCATCCATCCATCTTCTTCCGCTTATCCGAGGTCGGGTCGCGGGGGCAGCAGCCTAAGCAGGGAAGCCCAGACTTCCCTCTCCCCAGCCACTTCGTCCAGCTCTTCCCGGGGGATCCGGAGGCGTTCCCAGGCCAGCCGGGAGACATAGTCTTCCCAATGTGTCCTGGGTCTTCCCCGTGGCCTCCTACCGGTCGTACGTGCCCTAAACACCTCCCTAGGGAGGCGTTCGGGTGGCATCCTGACCAGATGCCTGAACTTCAAAAAGGCTAATTACCAAACAAAATGAAAAAATCAGAAGTTGATTTATAAGACTGGAGACAAACACCAGTTTATAAACTGTATACCTGTTTCCTTACTTCCAAAAGTTTTGATTGTTATTGAAAGACCATTTAACAACAGATTGGACACATTCATAAATAAAAGTGGAACACATGCGGAACACAATACAGAGCCTACATTTCAACATTGATGACATTATTCGATAACGGAAGAGATTACCAGTGCAATAGATGGTAAACAGTGTTCAGCTGCAGTGTGTATGGATCTAACAAACTCATTTGACACAATTAATCATAATATCCTAACACATTTGAAAGATATGGCATCAGGGATCAGGTTTTGAACTGGGTAAAAAGTTACATGACTAACAGAAAGCAGTATGTGAAGGTCGGCAAAATAGCGGCGTACCCCAGGAATCAACACTGGGCCCAAAACTGCTCAATCTCTATATAAACGACATTTGCAAGCTACAAAGGACTGAAAGTTAGTGCTATTTTCTGACGACACAGCTGTTTTGTCCAGGAGAGAACACAGAAGCAAATACAAATGATAATGGAAGAAATTAACTAATTAAAGAGTGTCATGTCTGTGTGATCATGTTTTGTTTTAGCCATGTTCGGTTTTTGGACTTTTTGTGCACTTTTGTTTGTCACCATAGCAACCATTAGTTTCACCTGGTTCACATCGTCATGTCACGCACCTGTTTCACGTTTTGAGTCATGCACCTGTTTTCACTAATCATGTCACTATTATTTAAACCAATTGTTGCCAGGAAGTCTCCCTGGCGACATCACACTCCTGCCACTCTGTTTCATGCTCAGTTCACGCGGCTTGTTTCATAGCTTCCATGCCAAGTAAGTTTTTGTTTATTAATGCCACAGATAGTGTTTTTGTTTCATTGTTCATAGTTTCTGCCTTTGTGCAAGTTTTGTGTTTATAGCCATAGCCAAGTTTTGTACTTCCGCCCTTGTGCGCGCCTTTTGTTTATTCCTTTTTATTGTCATAATATTAAATCATGTACCCACCTCCAAGCCATGTCCGGTCCAAATCATTTGCACCTCGGGAGAACAAACCTCGCTATAGTCCAAGTCCTGACAGATGTCGCCAGCGCGCCCACCTCCCTGTCGACCATGGATGTGGCCGCTCCCTGGTCGTCCGCCAGTCGCAGCTCCGCAACGCCAAGTGCCGCCAGTCGCAGCTCCACGACGCCAAGTGCCGCCAGTCGCAGCTCCACGACGCCAAGTGCCGCCAGTCGCAGCTCCACGACGCCAAGTGCTGCCAGTCGTAGCTCCACGACGCCAAGTGCCGCCAGTAGCAGCTCCACGCCACCAAGCACCGCCAAGCCAAGACCAAGCACCGCCAAGCCAAGACCAAGCACCGCCATGCCAAGACCAAGACCCGCCATGCCAAGATCAAGACCCACCATGCCAAGACCAAGACCCGCCATGCCAAGACCAAGACCCGCCATGCCAAGACCAAGACCCGCCATGCCAAGACCCGCCGCCTGCTTCGTCTGCTGCACCCGCGCCTGCTTCATCTGCTGCTTCCACGCCTGCCACGACGACGCGCACAGCTTCCACGCCTGCCACGATGACGACGCGCCTGCCTCCTCGTCGGCCACGAGTGTGGCCACTACCTGGTCGTCTGCTACGCCAAGTGCGCCCACCTCCTCATCGGCCATGGATGTGGCCATTCCCAAGTCGCCCACCTCGTCAGGTACAGCGGCGGTCTACGCATCGCCGCCACCTGATTCTTCCCCGGTGGATTCGGGGACACGTGGTCTGGCGACCCACCGCCATGTCCCCCTCCCGCCCTCCCATGGCTCTTGTTAATTTTTTTTTGTTTTGGACACATCTGGGATCTGTCCATAAGGATGGGGGGGGGGGCATAGCCAAGTTTTGTACTTCTGCCCTTGTGCGCGCCTTTTGTTTATTCCTTTTTATTGTCATTATATTAAATCATATACCCACCTCCAAGCCATGTCCGGTCCAAATCATTTGCACCTCGGGAGAACAAACCTCGCTATAGTCCAAGTCCTGACAAAGAGATGGTTTGACGAAAACAGACTCAGTAAAACTAATGCTATTTGGTAATAGTGACAGAGTTTGACAGAGTCAAATAAACCAAATTGTGGGGAGTTATAATAAATCATAAAATAAACTGGACATCTCATATAATAAAATATATCACATAAGATGATATAAACCAGGGGTCACCAACGCGGTGCCCGTGGGCACCAGGTCGCCCGTAAGGACCAGATGAGTCGCCCGCGGGCCTGTTCTAAAAAAATAAAAAATTAAAAATTAAAATAAAAATACAAATATATATATATTTTTTTTAATTAAATCTACATAGAAAAAACACAAGATACACTTTCAATCAGTGCATCAACCCAAACAACCTCCCCCATGCACACTCATCCACACCCACTCACACAAAAGGGGTTATTTCTTTCTGCTACCAATATTCTGGTTCCCACAACATAGACAACACATCTGCAAGGGACACAGTCCCTGAAGCACACATGATTGTATAGGCTGCTGGTCCACTAACATTTTCATTAATTACTATTTTTTATGTAATTATTTTTATATTGTTTTACTTTCTTTTTTTTCCAAGAAAATGTTTTTTATTTATTTATCTTATTTTATTTTTTAAAAAAGGGCCTTAATGTTGTCAATGAAATTAGATTTGTTTAAAGGGTTTTTTAAACCAGGCCCAGTCCAGATAATGTCCAAGTCGGACTCAGCAACACACACCTTCATTCATGTACACAGAAAAAAATTAGGGAACACAACAGATTGCATATAATTTATAAACAAAATTACATTTTCAAAATAAGCATTTATGTACAGTCCAGATTATGTCCAGGTCACTCAAATTAGGGAACACAACAACAGATATCATATAATCTATAAAAATAATTATACTTTCAAAATAAGCCTTTGAGGACTTATCATCTTTTTTTTAATGTTTTTTGGCATCATTATCGTTTTCAACCATGTAACTTTCTAAAATTAGAAAATACTGAATAAATGTTTTAAAGAAAGTAACACTAAGTGAATATCTGTTTTTGGCCTTAAAAATAAACATTTTACCGAGTACTATAATTAAATTGACTAAATCATGATTGTCAATGAACTCTCCTAAAATAACAGAAACCACATTAAGCTTCATAAACACACCAATCCTTAAACACATTTTTTCAACTTCCACCCAAAACAAAGAAACAATATGACAATACCAAAACAAATTCAGGGTGGATTCAGGCTCCTGACAACAAAATTGGCAATCATCTGACTCTGTCATATTCCATAATTTTAACATTTTCCCTGTGGGTAAGAAGTTATAAATAATTTTAATTTGAAAATAACGATTTTGCACATCGATAGTGGTTTTATAGATTAGTTTGAATATGGCATCCCATGGCAAAGGGCAGTCAAAAAAGTCCTCCCATTTTCCATTTGTGTTGTATGAGGCAGCCTTCAAAGATTTCTTTATTAAATACAAATTATATATTTTTCTATTTATTTTAGTTCCTTTTTGCCAACTAGAATTTCTTATTAGAGGTTTACAAACTAATAATTTAGTAGTTCCATAATTAATTATTTGTTTCCATCTTTTCCCAATTACTCCAGTTAGTTGATAAAATGAAAAGCTTGAGCAAGCTCTAAATTCATCATACTTCATAATTTTACCATTCGCATTGATAATATCATTGACAAAAATGATTCCTCTTTCAAACATATTTTTCCAAAAGAAAGGCTTTCCATCTATTACAATATTAGAGTTCATCCATATTAACTGCTGCAAAATATCGTCTCTTTTTTCTGGCACATAAAATTGAAAACACCACTATGAGTGGATTGTTTCCTTTATGAACCCCGCCATGTTTCCCAGCAGACTCTCTGGGAGGGGATCACTTGTAAAAAAGGATACAATTTATTTTGATACAGTACATGTTTTTTGTCCAACAGGACATTTGTGTACCACTCAATGTTTAAATACATCTTTGGAACAATTGATGCTTTTAAAGACAGACACATAGCTTCAAGGTTGAGAAGTTTCAGGCCCCCATATTCATACTCTTTGTACAAAACCTTTCTTTTAATCTTTTCTGGTTTGCCGTTCCAGACAAAATCGAAGACCCTCCGCTCATAAATCTTAAAAAAGTTTTGTGATGGAGCTGGTAATGACAAAAACTAATAAATAAATTGAGGAATAATTAACGAGTTGGCAATAGACATTTTACCATACAAGGTTAGGGATTTCCCTTTCCATAATTGCATAATTTTGTCCAGCTTTCTTAGTCGATTATCATAATTTACTGAGCCTAGATCTTCCAGATTTTCTGGGACAACAACACCAAGTATGTTAACTGGTCCATCTGTCCACAAAACAGGCACTTTGCATTCCATTCGAAAGGACGTTCCCTTTAGATTTCCGATCCTTAACATTTTACATTTATCATATCTTAAGGCCAGATTGCTGTGAAAATATGTCCAAAAGATTAAGAAGGTTCCGCAAACAATGAGGAAAAATCTTATCTTTGTGAATCAGCCTTTTCTGACATGAACTTCATCAAGAACAAACACAGAACACGCCTCACTGATGCACATCTGCAAGACTCACTCAGAGTTGCAGTGTCAAGTTACACACCAGAGTACAACACACTAGTTAACAGCATGCAATGCCAGGCTTCCCACTAACTGACAAAGAAACAGATAACAGATTTGGTGTCCAGTTCAAAGTGTGACATGATTTAAAAATTTGAGAGTTTACTTTTGTATTTTACATGAGTTATTATTTGTACAAACATGGTGCAAAGTAATTCATGATTTGTTAAAAAATGTTAGTGGCTAGCTAGTTAAAATGGGATATTGTGATTTCACAAGACTGTCTTAGAAGTGATCATTTGAAAATGTTCAATTTGAAAAATGTGCACTTAGAGAAAATATAAAAATAAAGTGTTGCATATTGATATTTATCTGTTTCTATATATATTTATTGTGAGAAATCATTAAGATGATCAGTGTTTCCACAAAGATAAATATCATTAATTATTAATAATAACAGAGTTAAAGGTAAATTGAGCAAATTGGCTACTTCTGGCAATTTATTTAAGTGTGTATCTAACTGGTAGCCCTTCGCATTAATCAGTACCCAAGAAGTAGCCCTTGGTTTCAAAAAGGTTGGTGACCCCTGATATAAACTATGACCTTCTACCCAAAAAAACAACACTTCTTCTCAGCAAAGGAAGAGAAATATAATAATATATAACAATGCAACTTAAAAGATTTGTGTGCACATACAACATTTAAGACTTTCAGTATATCAGTGTGTGAAATTTGATTTTGGAATGGATTAAGCAAATAATTCAAACAATACATAAATACGATTCAGTTTAAGAAACTGTTCAAACTCAAAGTATTTACAAAGTACAAAGAACATTCTCTTGACATTATTTCAACAATAAAACAATTGTACAAAGCGAACCAGTGAACATCATTGTTTCAGCTGCACATTAAGCAAGTTGCTAAAACAGCCTTCTTTCATCTCTGTAATATCTTCAAAATCTGTCCCATTTTGTCCACCAGCAACGCTGAGATACATGCGTTTGTTACATCCCGTCCTGATTACTGTAACATATTATTTTCGGGTCTACCCAAGTCCAGCATTAAAATATTTGGTACAAAATACAGCTGCTAGACTTTTGATTAGAAAGTGGGCTCATATTACACCTGTACTGTCTCACCTGCACGAGCACCCGGTACACTTCAGCGGCGATTTTAAGGTTTTGTTACCCACATACACAATACTAAACGGTTTAGCACCATCTTATCTTGCTGAGTGTAATGCGCTGAACGTTCCGTCCCGTAATCTGCATTCCAAGAACGCCGGCTTATTGGTGATTCCCAGAGCCCAAAAAAAGTCTGCAGGGTCTAGAAAGTTTTCTATTCGGGCTCCAGTACTCTAGAATGCCCTACCAGCAATAGATAGAGAAAAACTAATTTACAAACCCTGTTTCCATATGAGTTGGGAAATTGTGTTAGATGTAAATATAAATGGAATACAATGATTTGCAAATCATTTTCAACTCATTTTAAATGGAATATGCTACAAAGACAACATATTTGATGTTCAAACTGATAAACATTTTTTTTTTTTTGCAAATAATCATTAACTTTAGAATTTGATGCCAGCAACACGTGACAAAGAAGTTGGGAAAGGTGGCAAAAAATACTGATAAAGTTGAGGAATGCTCATCAAACACTTATTTGGAACATCCCACAGGTGAACATGCAAATTGGGAACAGGTGGGTGCCATGATTGGGTATAAAAGTAGATTCCATGAAATGCTCAGTCATTCACAAACAAGGATGGGGCGAGGGTCACCACTTTGTCAACAAATGCGTGAGCAAATTGTTGAACAGTTTAAGAAAAACTTTTCTCAACCAGCTATTGCAAGGAATTTAGGAATTTCACCATCTACGGTCCGTAATATCATCAAAGACTTCAGAGAATCTGTAGAAATCACTGCACGTAAGCAGCTAAGCCTGTGACCTTCGATCCCTCAGGCTGTACTGCATCAACAAGCGACATCAGTGTGTAAAGGATATCACCACATGGGCTCAGGAACACTTCAGAAACCCACTGTCAGTAACTACAGTTGGTCGCTACATCTGTAAGTGCAAGTTAAAACTCTCCTATGCAAGGCGAAAACCGTTTATCAACAACACCCAGAAACGCCGTCGGCTTCGCTGGGCCTGAGCTCATCTAAGATGGACTAATACAAAGTGGAAAAGTGTTCTGTGGTCTGACGAGTCCACATTTCAAATTGTTTTTGGAAACTGTGGACGTCATGTCCTTCAGACCAAAGAGGAAAAGAACCATCCGGATTGTTATAGGCGCAAAGTTGAAAAGCCAGCATGTGTGATGGTATGGGGGTGTATTAGTACCCAAGACATGGGTAACTTACACATCTGTGAAGGCGCCATTAATGCTGAAAGGTACATACAGGTTTTGGAGCAACATATGTTGCCATCCAAGCAACGTTACCATGGACGCCCCTGCTTATTTCAGCAAGACAATGCCAAGCCACGTGTTACATCAACGTGGCTTCACAGTAAAAGAGTGCGGGTACTAGACTGGCCTGCCTGTAGTCCAGACCTGTCTCCCATTGAAAATGTGTGGCGCATTATGAAGCCTAAAATACCACAACGGAGACCTGACTGTTGAACAACTTAAGCTGTACATCAAGCAAGAATGGGAAAGAATTCCACCTGAGAAGCTTAAAAAATGTGTCTCCTCAGTTCCCAAATGTTTACTGAGTTTTGTTAAAAGGAAAGGCCATGTAACACAGTGGTGAATATGCCCTTTCCCAACTACTTTGGCACGTGTGCAGCCATGAAATTCTAAGTTAATTATTATTTGCAAAAAAAAAAAAAAGTTTATGAGTTTGAACATCAAATATCTTGTCTTTGTAGTGCATTCAATTGAATATGGGTTGAAAATGATTTAAATCATTGTATTCCGTTTATATTTACATCTAACACAATTTCCCAACTCATATGGAAACGGGGTTTGTATTTACTCTGGCTTTTGAATAGATCCTGTTTAGACCTGTTGATCTGCCGCTTTTCTTTGCTGCTCTGTAACCCACCCCCTGTATGAAGAGGATACCAGGTGGTCGTGGATAATCTCTGGAGAGGTGTGGACCACTCTTCTACATACCTGCGTTGTCAACATATCTACATGCAAGAAGATCTTCCTGCTGGCTTCTACATGGAATGGACTCGCACATTATCTATTATTGTAATAATTCAATAATGTACCCACTCAAAATCTATTGAAGCCGTTCAAACCAGGAGGGGGGTGCCCACAACTGCGGCCCCTTCCCAAGGTTTCTTTTTTTCCCAGCTTGGGCTTTTGAAGTTTTGCCTTGCCTGGGTGTGGGTTCAGATCAGGGGATGTCATTTTGGTTTATTAAGCCTTTTGAGGCACTTGTGATTCAGGGCTAGACAAATACATTGTGATAAAATTGTGAAAAAATTACATTAATACAACCTACTTAACTTATTATTGAGAACTTTATTATTCATGTATTTAGACTGTGTACAAATTGAGAACAGGAAGAACAAGTTGAGAACAGGAAGTAAACAAATATGTTAGTAATTGCTATGAAATGTAAAAGGGTAGGCTTAAATAAGCTATGCTTCGTCCTACTCTTTTTCTGATATTTTGTAACGAGAATACTGGAAATATGTGATGTATCATATTGTAATTGTATGCATGTTTCGAAATAACCACAACTTTTCTGCCATTGAAAGTTATTTTACAGTTTAGCCATTTAGCCATCATCCTGATATTTAACAATGTAAATATTAGTCCCTTGTATTTCGAAGTAAACCTGCATTAAATGTGTGCGCGTGTGTGCGCGTGTGTGCGTGCGTGTTTGTGTGTGTGTGCGTGTGTGTGTGTAACAATGGGTTTGTAAATCGTCTTCAACCCATCGGTTTTGGGCTGGTCTGGGTCAAAGAGTCCAGGAAGAGATGTTTTTTTTACTCCCAATCCGCCCCTGTTTTGATCCTACACTCACCTTACTGTCACCTGTTATAGGGTCAACTCACAGGAAATCTTGTCAAAGTCATCATTCATGGGAATTCGGGTTACTAATATTTTTGACTGGAAACCTCACCTAACAGATAAGCTTGTTGCCATCTATTACCATATTCCTTTAACATCAGCGCTTCATCTACCGCCCAGGTGCCTTTTTGAGAGAGATTGTATAAGACAAATGAGAGCAAGCTGACCTTTGGAGGGATGATGTACATGCTGCACACACATCCTGCTCTGCCCCGCTCCATTTCCTGTACATGACTGATGTCATGGACTAATGGGGGTGTGTAGTTGATATGAAGCTCTCAAAGGAGATGGTGCTTTATGTATTATCACGATTCCAGCTCAGCCATGGGTGTTCATCACAGGTCTGGTATGGCGACTAGCTGTGATCTATAGATCTCATGCTGGCAGGAACATATTTTTTACTACTGCTTGAACACACCCGACCTAATGGGAAAGCCCCAAAAAAAAGTAGTCACTACTAAAGACATCACATTTCAGGTGAGGAAACTTTAAATATACACTGGGCTATTTGGTGTTCACAGTTGAATGGTTCACTAAAATAAAATAGGGTGAATGGATGTTATAGGATCTCGCAGATGTTAAAACTTTTACAAGGGGGTAAAAGAAGGACGGCAGCTCCCACACACAGGCCAAGGTCACATTTTAAAGTATGGAATTTTCCAGGTAGCTAAAGACTTAGAACAAAAAGAATGTCGGATGGCAAAGTTTTGATATTTTCACTAAAACACCATAACAGACAGCTAATTTTATTAATGGCACCTCAATGGTCATAACATTTGGAATTTATCAAATATGCCTTATAAGTCAAGTCAAATTTATTTACAGGTTAAACTCGAAAAATGTGAATATCGTGCAAAAGTTCATTCATGTCAGCAATTCAACTTCAAATGTGAAACTAATATGTGATATACACTCATTACATTAAAAGTGAGATGTCAAGCCTTTCTTTGTTGTAATTTTGATGACCATGGTTTACAAATTATGAAAACCCCAAATTTTCTGAGATTTTCAATTTGAGGTTTTCGTAAACTGTAAGCCATAATCATCAAAATGATATCAAAAGAAGGCTTGAAATATATTGAGTTGCATGTCATGAGCCTATGTCATACAATCATTTCACCTTGTAAATCTAATTTCTGGAAACAAACTTTTGCACAATATTCTACATTTTTGAGTTTTCAGGAGTCGTCTCCTGCTGCCACGGCAACGACGACGACGCCGCCTCCTGCTCCGGCTGCCACGGCAATGACGACAACGCCGCCTCCTGCCTCGCCCTCATCGTCGTCTCAGCGACCTCGAGTTGTCCGGCTGCGCAAGCAGCAATCAGGGGCCTGCAGGCGGCTCTCTCGGAGGTCAGTGAATGGACGCCAGTGGCGCAAACAGCAGCGACACCCAAGACGTTGTCGTAGAACTCTCCGGCTGCTGAACTTTTGGCGCCACTCACGCCCACCTGCTGCCACGGCTGCCACGGCAACGACGTCGTCGTCGTTGCCGTGGCAGCCGTGGCAGCAGGAGTCGTCGTCGTTGCCGTGGCAGCAGTAGTCGCTGTCGTTGCCGTGGCAGCAGGAGTCGCTGTCGTTGCCGTGGCAGCAGGAGTCGCTGTCGTTGCCGTGGCAGCAGGAGTCGCTGTCGTTGCAGCAGGAGCCGCTGTCGTTGCCGTGGCAGCAGGAGCCGCTGACGTTGTCGTAGAACTCTCCGGCTGCTGAACTTTTGGCGCCACTCACGCCCACCTGCTGCCACGGCTGCCACGGCAACGACGTCGTCGTCGTTGCCGTGGCAGCAGTAGTCGCTGTCGTTGCCGTGGCAGCAGGAGTCGCTGTCGTTGCCGTGGCAGCAGGAGTCACTGTCGTTGCCGTGGCAGCAGGAGTCGGTGTCGTTGCCGTGGCAGCAGGAGTCGCTGTCGTTGTCGTGGCAGCAGAAGCCGCTGTCGTTGCAGCAGGAGCCGCTGTCGTTGCCGTGGCAGCAGGAGCCGCTGTCGTTACCGTGGCAGCAGGTGCTGGTGTGGAAAACAGACTAGGAGCAGGTGCTGGTGCGGAAACCAGACTTGGAGCAGGTGCTGGTGCGGAAACCAGACTTGGAGCAGGTGCTGGTGCGGAAACCAGACTTGGAGCAGGTACTGGTGCGGAAGCCAGACTTGGAGCAGGTGCTGGTGCGGAAACCAGACTTGGAGCAGGTGCTGGTGTGGAAACCAGACTTGGAGCAGGGGCTGGTGTGGAAAAAAGACTTGGAGCAGGTGCTGGTGTGGAAACCAGACTTGGAGCAGGTGCTGGGCGTGACTTTGGCGGAGGTGGCCTGGCCGGGGGTTGCGGCTTAGCACGGCAAAGGACTGGTGGTGACGGCCGGGCCGGTGGTTGCGGCTTAGCAGGCCGAAAAACCGGTGGTGGCGGCCGGGCAGGAGGTTGCGGCTTAGCACGCCGAAAAAACGGTTGTGGCGGCCGGGCAGGGGGTTGCGGCTTAGCAGGCCGAAGGACTGGTGGTGGCGGCCGGGCCGGAGGTTGCTGCCTGGCTGGGAGAAGCTGTGCCCTCTCACTAGCAAAACACCCAGCACTAGCCCCCCCCTCAAGATGCGGATCCCAGACGCGTTCTGTGCAGTCTGGAACAGTCTTAAGGGGTGGGTGGGAGGGGGTGAGGAGGGGGGTAGGCTCCTCCCCTTTTGATTGTTCAAAAAGTCCATTGCGCTCCCCAATGGCAGGCGGAGTGTCCTCTGCTGCTTGGGATTGTTCCTCAAGTTTTAGTTCAATTAGTACCTTCCGGTACCACTCATCCACCCAAGCAGGACTGTACTTCTCAAGGATTGTCCCGGAAGATGACTGGGCTGGAACAGGAAGTGGAGAAGGCTGAGCAGCACGTGGCACGGCAGACAGAGGAGGTGGAGACAGGCCTGGAGCAACAGCAGGCAGAGAAGGTTTTGCAGGGCGTGGCAGTTCGGCTGACAGGAACTGAGCCACCCTGGCTCCTACTGACTGTAGGGGCGCCCAGGAGGGAGAAAACAAAGGAGTGGGCGGAGTTTGAGTCATAGGGGGTGGGGCCAAAGTAACTGGGGGCGGAGCTAGAAAGTCAGGTGACTGGGACTGACTAGCTTTAGATTTTAAAAAAATGTCCTGATAATGCGTAATTGTAGAACTAAAGTCATTTGTAAATGGCTGATAGAAAGAATTGACAGAATGTACGAAAATGTCTTTGTCTATGACGTCATGAAAAGTGGACGGGGCGTGTCATCAGGGGGCGACAACGGAATGACATCATAGCTGCAGTCCCAGTGATTGACAGGCCAGGAGGACAATTCTTTGGCAAAGTGATCGATGGAATTACCAGACATTTGAAGAGGGGAATCCTGGGCTGCTTGCAGATGGCTGTGTTCCGGAGGGAAGAATTGCGGGGTTGGTGCGTCTTTGCCGCAGGCCGAAGCCTTCTTGGGTGACTTCCGCTTTCACTGACACGTACGAGCGGGCTGAGAGCGGACCTCCCCGGGCCAGATGGAGTCGATCGGGACCAGAAGACCTCCAGGACCCCATATCATCTCCTCATCTGGAGAACAGCGGAGCGTCTCTGCCTCCATCGCTCGGAGAACCATCCACGCACCTTCATCCGCCTCCGTCATGCCCGCAGCGAGAGAACCTTTTCTTGCTTGCTTCCTACTGAGACTACCGGGTCGCATCGTGATGCGGGTGTTGTTCTCCCAGGAATGCAGACGGGCTTTGGACACAGCTTGCAGGTAAGAAATGATTTATTTAAGAAATAAATAATACTGGAACAAACAAAAACGTGCTCATAGCACTTAAGGCAGAAACAAAAGGAGCTAGCGTGGGAGCTAGAAGGTAAACAGAGCCTTTAGCGTGGGAGCTAGAAGGTTCAGAGCAGGAAACAAAAGTCGTCATCTGTTGTATGGAAACAAACTAGGAAGCAAGACAGACTGACCGGGAAGGCAGGCTTAAATAATAATGTCAGTGATGACAAACAGGTGGGCGTCGGGAACACAAGCGGCTGGTGAAAGTAATAAGTTGCTATGGTAACCAACATAGAGGTGCATAAACAGGAACTAGAAGGAGACCAAGACTAACAGAAAAACACAAGTGACCCAAAAACCCAAACAGAACACGATCCGCGCAGCGGATCACAACACACTGCCTTAATCTTCTTGGGCATGGAATCGACCAGAGCTGCACGAGTGTTACTGGAATCACATTGGGTTTGGATGTGGAGACATACTTCACTTTCACCTTACTCTACTACTTGTCATCTTGGAGGTGTGTTTATGCTTGTTATCATGTTGGAAAACAGCAATGCAGCCCAGTTTCCCAGGGGAAGGTATAATGCTGTGCTTCACAATGTCATAGTACATGTTGAAATTCAAGTTTTCCTCAATGAACTTCAGCTCCCCAGTGCCGGCAGCACTCATGCAACAGTAGATGCAACAACCAGGCAAGACACAATTATCATGTTCAGAATAATAATAATAATAATATAAATAATAATAATAATGGATTATATTAATATAGCGCTTTTCTAGAAAGTCAAGCGCTTCACAGAGAACTGAAAACCCATCATTCATTCACATTCACACTTTGATGGTGATAAACTACATTTGTAGCCACAGCTGCCCTGGGGAAGACTGACATAAGTGAGGCTGCCAATTTGCACCTCCAACCACCAACAAACATGCATTTAAATTCATACACATTCAAGTGATTTGCCGAAGGACACAGCAAGAACCTAGAACCCTCACGTTGCTGGCTCGGACGCCTACCTTTTGAGTCACGCCGTCCCATTTGAGCCATGCCGTCCCAAATGTGTTGCTAGCTACTCCGATGGCTGGTTGTTGACTTATTTTCAGTGGATAATATACTGTATATACTGTATGTACAATGACTACTCTACTAAATTATTCAAGTATCCAAGTTACATTTGTATTGCATTGTCCCTAGTGAATATACTGTATGTAAAAAAGATTGCTGAAAAGTATACTCACTTGTGTGAGATACTGTAAACATGGAAATAAAAGATCGAACAATTAAATTTTTTACAGACTTTGTGAAAGGGGCTTTAACCCACCTTGTTGATATAGAAAGCATGTTATCACCCTGATTATTGCTTTCAATTCTTTATTAAAATTTTCGTCTCTCTCCGCTTTTCTGTCTAATCATTTTTCAAAACTATCGTGTGTTCTTGGCGCCGCTTGACAGGTGAGGTCAATAACAGGGTGCTGCTGACATAAAAAGCCAAATGTGATCCAAGACAGACTTATTTAGTACCTGACACCCTCTCCTGTAGGAAGAACGTGCAAGGAAAGTAGCTGCACGTATGGGAAGGAATTTACTCCCTGGGCATTTAGATTGAAAAAAGATATTTGTGAACTAAATGTCAGTCCTCCCTACTCATTATTTCAAATAGCAAGGCCAGGTAATGGGGTTGTCTCGCTATCTCACTCCATGACTTCATGGTGCTTGTGCTTTCCTTTCTTTGGCACAGTGAAACATCAATCAGATATATGAAGCCAAGACTTGCAGAGGGAACACTTTTCCACCCTTTAAAGGCAAGTCTATGCCAAAAGAATGCAGAAAACTTCCTTTCAGTCCATAAGATCTGCGCTTTCAACTACAATTTGTCCTAAAGATTCCTGGAAGTATCAGGAAAATAAACAATTTACAACATTAGCAGATTTTCCACCTGTCATGTTCAGGGCTTTACACTATAACCGCAACTAATAGTTAGTCTAAGCCAGCGTTTCTCAAAGTGTGGGGCGCGCCCCACTGGTGGGGAATAGAGACATGACAGGTGGGGCGCAAGGAACGGGAGGAAATTTCACTTTGATTTTTTAAATTTTTTTATTATTATATTCTTTGATTTTTTTTTTACTATGCTTTCATTTTCTATACACACTGGAAATCACTTTGTGATTCTGTCTGTGAAATCCGCTATATAGATAAATGTAAATTACTTATTTTTCCTGTATGCTTTACATTTCTAGGTAGGAGCGAAAGTTTGACAGACAGCAACAGTAACTAATGGGGGCGGGGCTAAGCGGAAGCTTTGTGAATTGCGAGTCACTGTGCGAGGATTTGCTGTTTTGCAAATACATAAAAAATAGAGCCACTGCTGATGAGCTGTTCAAGATAATGGACAGTTTCCTCAAAGAACACGACCTTAAATGGGAAAACTGTGTGGGCTTTTGCTCTGATGGCGCGCATGGCAAAGTCAAGAAACGGGCTGCAGGCTCTAATAAAGAGGGTTGCGCCAAATGCGCATTGGACACAATGTGTCATTCACCGGGAAACACTCGCGTCAAGGCAGCTCAGCCCCGAATTCAATGAGGTTTTAACAGTGGCAGTGTCAAGCCTGCAACCCCGATTTGAAAAGCTGTGCAGTGCAAAACAGGCTCATTGCAGCCACTAATGCTGGAGTACTGTAAAACTCATGTTCACTTGCCCTGTCCTCCTTTTTTCGGCAAAGATTGCAAAGTGGCACTTTTATTTTAATTTATTATTGAACTTGGTGCAAGTTATTTGATTTATTATTGAACTTGATGCAAGTTATAACACTTTTATTTGATTTATTATTGAACTTGATGCAAGTTATAACACTTTTGTTTTATTTATTATTGAACTTGATGCAAGTTATAACACTTTTATTTGATTTATTATTGAACTTGATGCAAGTTATAACACTTTTTTTTATTTATTATTGAACTTGATGCAAGTTATAACACTTTTATTTGATTTATTATTGAATTGATGCAAGTTATTTTATTTGATATTGAACTTGATGCAAGTTATACCACAGCTGCACAGTTATTTTATGTATTATTGAACTTGATTTTATCTTATGTTATTGAGTTTGAATGTATAAAACTTGATGTTACTTGATGTTCGATAAATTTGAAAATGTTAAGCTTGGCATTAGCGTTCTGTTGGGGCGATGGGCAGGTGGGGCTTGAAAACTCCCCCTTGTCCAAAGTGGGGGATGACAAAAAAAGTTTGAGAACCACTGGTCTAAGCTCTATGCCGGGAAATCTTGAATTCAGGAAGAGGGAAACGTCTCATCTAGAGCCCAAACGCACTTCTTACAAATAGTTAGTCAGCTTTAGCAGAATTACGAGGGTGAACAGTCACCATAAGGGCACCCGTGACTCAGCAGGACTGTCTTCCTTTTACTGTCACTCTATTTGAACCTCAACTGTGAGTCAGAAAACAAATTTGTTGTGTAAGTCAACAACAAAGAGGAGTACACATGGCAAGTGTACAGACTTCACAGAGTCGTAAATAGATTTACTATGACTCACAGATAATCACTTTGGAAAGTGGTGAAAACAATTTAATTAACTGGAAATCTCACAAAGCCAAACTATAACTACACCTTGGCGAATACACAAGATGTCAAAAAGAATGACACAATTAACAAGAAAAGCCCCATGCAAGTTTCTAATTGTGGATGACCATTTGGTTTATTCAACAGGATAAATCAGGGGCCTTTAAATTGTGCAGTGAGCCTCCCTTCAGAGAACACAACACAGTTGGGGTCTCCCTACTACCTATAAAAAAACATATGTTCTAGAGTTATCCGGTCACCCCAAAATCCCTATAGCCACACACTGTAGAAACTAAAACATTTTGTCTTTGACTTAATTAGCAACTTTTACGCGGCCACTAACTTTCCAGAATGTTGTAAGTATTATATCCCGCCCTCTTACAGCTTTTAGCACATAATGACGCATTGTAATGACGCGTGTATATAATAACACTTGCATGCACATTAGCTTTGTGTGGGGTCAGCTAATGATAGTGATTTGGCAAAGTTTAGATACTAACATTAGCTATTATTAAATGTATATTTTATGATTGCAAATGGTAAGCTGCTTCTCAGGGATTATTTTTGTTCGTGTGCACACTCTTCCCACGTGCACATGTGGATGAGACATCATGACAAGCTTGAACGCCAGACAAATTTGTCATACAGACGAGCAATTTTTATTCAATATAATTAGTCTTGAACTATAGAAAGTATTCCAATGGTTAGAATCTGCCCTTTTGAGTGATATACAGGTTATTACAGTAATCTACGTCACAGCAGCTCCAGGCAGACGAGGCACAAAGCAGTGTGGGCAGGGTTTGTTTGCAGAGCAGCCAGCCTGAAACATGGGTGTCGAGGACATTTACCGGTAGTAAAAAAAAAAAAAATATCCATTCCATATTTTGATGTGGTGTGCCATAACGTTTTGAGCATTCTATCAGTCAAGTCCAACACAGTATGTTTCATGACACAGGTCAACTTCCAGTTTGACTGAACATCAAATAAAAAGTTCCACACTAACCAACAGAAATTAAATCCATTCATCCATTCATGTCAACGTCGTTGCCATTCTTAAACCTTTACAGGCACTGTATCGTATAACTTTAGCAAAAAAGCTAGGGATCACATTTTCCCAACTGTAAAATTGTCATGATGGTGACAGTGTGTCTTAAAAATAATTGATCCATACTGGAAAACTTATTTTGGAGCTTCCACTAAGTGTATACATGATTGAGGTACTATTGAATTCATACCGTTAGAATCAGCCATACTAGCAAGGACAATACTTTATATTAAGAGAGAAAGAGCCCAGGTCACAAAATTTAAACAATTTGACAACTGATAGTTGAAATCATTATGAACTATGAACATTTTCCCAGAAAGCCTTTGTTTGACAAACATCTCAATATCTCGAAACAAGACTATAAAATCAGCCAGCAAACTGCAACTAAAACATTGTAAGCCAAGAAACTATTAAGCCTGTCTGATTAGCAGTCTTCAGAGAGCTTACTGCAAAATAAGTGTTCAACATTTGGATGTGTTTTAGTTATTCTAAAATCAGGAGGAGAAACGGGAAGCTGTCAAAAGAAAATATATCTGTCCCAGTCTATTTTTATGGAAAATAACCTGGTTAACACTATGTCTGGTGAACTGTGTTATATTTGTCCATACATTATGGATTTACCTTAATATCTCAAATGGAAGTAAACTTTTACCAGCCTTGACATGTGTTTTACATAGTGTATATTAAAGAATAACAGTTAAATACAGTCATCTGGAATGATTTACAGTATCGCGATTGTAAACACACAGTTGAAGAGGTTTGTAATTAAACAGCTGTTTGTTCAAAAAGAGTTTTAAAATGTCAGAATCTGGTTGTTTATATCTTTTTTTCATAGGCCTCCCTGTATGGCTCTAAAGGTCATTTAAACAAACTAGTGGGTTTCTTTTTCATTAGATAAATTCACTTGCAACACTCTCGAAATGGTTTGGCATTCGATCATGCTGTGCTGCATCTTTTATTGTAGTACTGATAGTTATTTTGTTGAATTATATTTTATCTCATGTTCAGAAAAAAATAAAACTGCTTATCCTGCATGGCTACTGACATTTGAAACAACAGGTGTGAGTTGGTAAAATGGCACAGCTTTTGTTCATGAGTCAGTTTTATTTAATCAATGTCTTCCATTGACAGTATAATATTCTTCATTTTAAAAGAACCTTTCTTTTCCTCAAGCCTGTGGCTTTTAAGGCTACTGAGACCTAGCTAACAAATATGCTGAAACTGATGACATGTACTGCAAGTTTATCTTTGCTAACAACACACAAGCTTTACAAAAAGATTGTAAAGAATGAAAAAAAAATAGAAAATTATGAAAATGAGCAACACAAGGAAATATGGAGCGTTGAACAGTTAGTTTGTAATTGAAAAGTTAGCATTTGTTGCTGAACATTTAACAGCAAGCTTGTAACTGCACAGCTAACTTGTAACTGTACAATTAGCTTGTAACTGAATACTTAGCTTGTCAATGAACAGTAAGCTTGTGACTGAACAGTTAACTTGTAACTGAGCAGCCAGCTAACTATAACTGATCAATTAGGTTTACAAAGTGAAACTAATATAGCTTGTCACTGAACAGTGAGATTTTAACTGATCTGCTAGCTTGTTACTGAACAATTGGCTTAAAGTTAAAGTTAAAGTACCAATGATTGTCACACACACTAGGTGTGGTGAAATTTGTCCTCTGCATTTGACCCATCCCCTTGATCACCCCCTGGGAGGTGAGGGGAGCAGTGGGCAGCAGCGGTGCCGCACCCGGGAATCATTTTTGGTGATTTAACCCCCAATTCTAACCCTTGATGCTGAGTGCCAAGCAGGGAGGTAATGGGTCCCATTTTTATAGTCTTTGGTATGACTCGGCCGGGGTTTGAACTCACAACCTGCCGATCTCAGGGCGGACACTCTAACACCACTAGGCCACTGAGTAGGTGCTTGTCACTGAACAGTTAGCTTGTCACTGAACAGTTAGCGGTACAGTAGCTGTCTGTCAATGTGATGGTGGTTAACTGAAGACTTATTTAATGCACACTCGCTCATTGTTTGGCAAGTCAATGGGGCTTTCTCGCTTTAAAAAAGAGCACAGCTGAATCACTTACACAGTGTGAACGGGCTGCTTGGTGGTCGCAGGTTGCGGTGTCTGAACCTTGCCGTTATCAATGGCTTGCCTTTCGGCAGGCCGTCTACGTGGTTGGTCTTTCTGGAAAGGGTTGCTGCCCGGCTGGATACGCCTCAAGGCCCCTCTGTCGTGGATGTACACCTGCTCAGGAGCCACCTCCTCACAGCGGGGACCCTGGAAACCCGAGCGGCACACGCAGGTATGCGGCCGGCTGCATGAACCGCGGTTCTGGCAGGGTGGCTGGCAGTCGGCTGAAAAGAGAACACAGATGGGAGACCATGTTTGCAGAGGGTCATTTTAGAACATTTCCCTGACCTCAACAGTAGGGTTCATTTTAAATGTTTACAATCAGATTGAACTTCTGTACATTTTCTGTACCTTTTGTGTAATTGGAGGGGGGCGCTGTGATGATTAAAAGTTGTTTGTTTTTTGTTTTTTAAACGTGCTGCTTACTGTGAATCCAACACAACTCCTAAATAGTGTACCTGAAATTGTGAACTTACCTAAGTTTTGTTCCAAACACATTTACAACTGAATCAGTATCAATGATTGTTTTTTTGGAGACGAACTTGCACCCTGACTTGGCAACATTAAAAAGGTCACATTATGATGTTTTTTTTCTACATTTAAAAGACTTCCTTGTGGCCTATAATGCATGTAATGGTGGTGTTTTGTCAAACTTTTGCAAAGATTTAGTTTTACAGGCCATCTCCAAGCTGCTTTCTGACTGTCTCTTCTGAATGTGCCATTGTGTGGGCAGTCTTATTTAGTCCTCCACCAGACCATGATGCTGATAAATTACAATGTATTATTATTTATTTAGTTTATTTAATTACATTTTTTAGTATCAACTAGGGGTGTAACGGTATTGTAGATACCGTGGTATTGCGGTTTCAAAATCATTACACAATGCTGTGACGTCTGACGGTATAAAACGAAAACTTTGTGAATGTAGTTTTTTCTGGTGCTTTTGCTTTGGCCGGTCTGAAAATAAACTACATTTACCATAATTCTCTGCACAGCATGGCACCAGAGGACAGTATCGGAAGGTTAGGGCGTGGAATTACGTAAAAAGGGAGAAGTAGATAAGAGGAATTGTTTTTTTCTATGGACAATTAGTCAAAGTCCATCCATAAAATTTTGAGTAATGTTGCTAACAACAGACAAACAAACCCTGGCGAAAACATAACCTCTTTGACGGAGGTCTGCGTAATAAAGCGCTACCTTCGTCTTGAGCGTTTCTAAGGCAACGGCGCACTGGCGCGGAGAGAAAGTGTCCGGTCGGTCTGCAAACTGCTGGAAATATACAAACCCCGTTTCCATATGAGTTGGAAAATTGTGTTAGATGTAAATATAAACGGAATACAATGATTTGCAAATCATTTTCAACCCATATTCAGTTGAATATGCTGCAAAGACAACATATTTGATGTTCAAACTGATAAACTTTTTTTTTTTGCAAATAATCATTAACTTTATAATTTGATGCCAGCAACATGTGATAAAGAAGTTGGGAAAAGTGGCAATAAATACTGATAAAGTTGAGGAATGCTCATCAAACACTTATTTGGAACATCCCACAGGTGAACAGGCAAATTGGGAACAGGTGGGTGCCATGATTGGGTATAAAAGTAGATTCCATGAAATGCTCAGTCATTCACAAACAAGGATGGGGCGAGGGTCACCACTTTGTCAACAAATGCGTGAGCAAATTGTTGAACAGTTTAAGAAAAACCTTTCTCAACCAGCTATTCAATCAATCAATCAATCAATGTTTATTTATATAGCCCTAAATCACTAGTGTCTCAAAGGGCTGTACAAGCCACAACGACATCCTCGGTGTCGAGTGGGTCTGACATAATATTGTGAAAGTCCAACACATCAGCGAAAGTCCAGTCCATGGTGGGGCCAGCGGGAACCATCCCGAGTGGAGACGGGTCAGCAGCGTAGAGATGTCCCCATCTGATGGACAGGCTAGCGGTCCACCCCGGAGCAGAGTAGAAAAGAAAAGAAAAGAAACGGCAGATCAACTGGTCTAAAAAGGGAGTCTATTTAAAGGCTAGAGTATACAAATGAGTTTTAAGATGAGACTTAAATGCTTCTACTGAGGTAGCATCTCTAACTTTTACCGGGAGGGCATTCCATAGTATTGGAGCCCGAATAGAAAACGCTCTATAGCCCGCAGACTTTTTTTGGGCTCTGGGAATCACTAATAAGCCGGAGTTCTTTGAACGCAGATTTCTTGCCGGGACATATGGTACAATACAATCGTCAAGATAGGCAGGAGCTTGACCGTGTAGTATTTTATACGTAAGTAGTAAAACCTTAAAGTCGCATCTTAGGTGCACAGGAAGCCAGTGCAAGTGAGCCAGTATAGGCGTAATATAGGGATTTCACCATCTACGGTCCGTAATATCATCAAAGGATTCAGAGAATCTGGAGAAATCACTGCACGTAAGCAGCTAAGCCTGTGACCTTCGATCCCTCAGGCTGTACTGCATCAACAAGCGACATCAGTATGTAAAGGATATAACCACATGGGCTCAGGAACACTTCAGAAACCCACTGTCAGTAACTACAGTTGGTCGCTACATCTGTAAGTGCAAGTTAAAACTCTCCTATGCAAGGCGAAAACCGTTTATCAACAACACCCAGAAATGCCGTCGGCTTCGCTGGGCCTGAGCTCATCTAAGATGGACTGATACAAAGTGGAAAAGTGTTCTGTGGTCTGACGAGTCCACATTTCAAATTGTTTTTGGAAACTGTGGACTTTGTGTCCTCCGGACCAAAGAGGAAAAGAACCACCCGGATTGTTATAGGCGCAAAGTTGAAAAGCCAGCATGTGTGATGGTATGGGGGTGTATTAGTGCCCAAGACATGGGTAACTTACACATCTGTGAAGGCGCCATTAATGCTGAAAGGTACATACAGGTTTTGGAGCAACATATGTTGCCATCTAAGCAACGTTACCATGGATGCCCCTGCTTATTTCAGCAAGACAATGCCAAGCCATGTGTTACATCAACGTGGCTTCATTGTAAAAGAGTGCGGGTACTAGACTGGCCTGCCTGTAGTCCAGACCTGTCTCCCATTGAAAATGTGTGGCGCATTATGAAGCCTAAAATACCACAACGGAGCCCGGACTGTTGAACAAATTAAGCTGTACATCAAGCAAGAATGGGAAAGAATTCCACCTGAGAAGCTTAAAAAATGTGTCTCCTCAGTTCCCAAAGGTTTACTGAGTGTTGTTAAAAGGAAAGGCCATGTAACACAGTGGTGAACATGCCCTTTCCAAACTACTTTGGCACGTGTTGCAGCCATGAAATTCTAAGTTAATTATTATTTGCAAAGTTTATAAGTTTGAACATCAAATATCTTGTCTTTGTAGTGCATTCAATTGAATATGGGTTGAAAAGGATTTGCAAATCATTGTATTACGTTTATATTTACATCTAACACAATTTCCCAACTCATATGGAAACGGGGTTTGTAAAAAGCTACATGATAAACCATCACCCAGAAGCCAGCTCAGCTAAACATATATTGTTGAGGTATTTACATTATTAAAAGTTAGTTGTCATATATTTGCTTGAAATACTGGATGTTTCTGCACAATTCTTCGCACTTAAAAACACGTTTGTAGTAATATATATGATTAGAACATTTTAGCATTATTATTATGTGTGTTTATCCCAAACATCCCTGCCACTTTGTTTTATAGACTATGGCATATTTACCAAGTGGTTTTTTTTGGACAATTCCACAATAATATTGTTCCGTAGCCTTAATACTGTGGTAATATCGTACCATGAGATTTTGATATTGTTACATCCAGTGACGTGCAGTGAGGTTTGAGGTACATAAACATACAGTATGATGCGGGCAGCACGGTGGAAGAGGGGTTAGTGCGTCTGCCTCACAATACGAAGGTCCTGAGTAGTCGTGAGTTCAATCCCGGCCTCGGGATCTTTCTGTGTGGATGTTGCATGTTCTCCCCGTGACTGCGTGGGTTCCCTCCGGGTACTCCGGCTTCCTCCCACCTCCAAAGACATGCATCTGGGGATAGGTTGATTGGCAACACTAAATTGGGCCTAGTGTGTGAATGTGAGTGTGAATGTTGTCTGTCTATCTGTGTTGGCCCTGCGATGAGATGGCGACTTGTCCAGGGTGTACCCTGCCTTCCGCCCGATTGTAGCTGAGATAGGCTCCAGCGCCCCCCGCGACCCCGAAGGGAATAAGCGGTAGAAAATGGATGGACAGTATGATGCTAAGTCACTGACTCACAAGTCAGATTTACAAACATACAGCATGATGCTAAGTCACTGACTCACAAGTCACATTTACAAACATGACAATATGATGCAAAATCACAAAAACACACAGTATGATGCTAGAATAAAACATTTCAACACACTTAGCACACAATTAACACAGCACTGCAGAGCAGACACTAGACCAGGGGTCCCCAAACTTTTTTACTTGGGGACTGCATTGGGTTAAAACAATTTGACCGGGGGCTGGGCTGTATATACATACGTATATATGTATATATACATATATATTCCTCACGCACTAATTGACTGAAAAGAGCGCAATGATGTCACATTATCGATGGGAAAATGCATTTTTAGAATATGGTAGCCTGAGCGGCGAGGAGACACCGAGAGTAACAAGCAGTGGAAAATGGATTAAAAAGGACAGATTTTTAAAAATTATAATTAAAACATTTTTTTTTTTAACTTGGGACTTCCTGCGTCCGGATTTTGGACGGTGGCGTAGTTTGGGGACCCCTGCACTAGACAGTATATCTTACCTTTTTGTAAATGAAGTCCATCCGCCTTTCCTGTGGACAAAGATCTCTATGACTTTGTTTTTCTCTTTTTCTTTGAGTTTTAAAAGTCTCTCTTTCTCAATTGATATTATTGCCACAAAATGCAAGCTCCTGTTTCCCCAAAAAGCAAGTGGCATTTATCAGGTCTTTTAATATCTCACCATGTTCCTTTACATTGGCATTGTGGATGCTGATATTTAGTCTCCGTTGTTCATTTAAAGCCAGATCAATATGTGATATTCCAAACGTTTTTAAAGAAATCTGACCTTGGATGTGGGCAGACGAGCTTTCATGTTTTTTGAGGCTTTTCTGGCAGGCTTTTCAGATCCATCCTATCCATTTTCTACCGCTTGTCCCAGGTACAACCTGGACAAGTCGCCACCTCAGTATAGCCCATTTGGGTCCAAACACGGTCACTCGTTGAGAATAAAAGGCAGGGAAAGCAATAAAGACGTTTTCTGTAGCACAGCCACAAAGCCATTATTTTTCAGTATACCAATCCTTTTGAAATGAACGCGTTATTTTCTGTCCTCGGACCACACACGTTTGAATAATATCTGGCAGCTCCGGCGTTGGTCTCCCAGTATTAATGACTTTTTGCTTTGATTGAAAGTCCAGTCTTGAAAAAAATCCTTATTTTAGAAATCAAATACTCCGTTTTTAGGGCGAAAAGCATTGCAGTTTGCGGGAAGCGTTGCAGTTGTTGTCTGTTGTTTTCTTCTTATACTTCTTAAGGGTTAACCGGTGATGGCAGTTCATGAACTTTTGATATATCGCCCCCTACTTTGAGTCAGAGGTACTTGCTGTGGCCTGCCTTTTCCCCGCCTTTTCCCCGTGACAACAAGCATGCGCCCCCACGCACGCACACGCTCAATGCATTTTGCGTGTAGCCGTGGAGGCACTACCTGTGTCTGCCTCACTTCTCGTCTGCCTTATATTTTGATCAGGAAACACGGAATTTCCGCAATTTTGACCATGAAAATCATCAAAAGATACAGTAACCACACCAAAATCACATTGATAGCATAAACCAAAAGAGAAATATTAAAAGGTATTTTATTTTATTATTTCGTTTTTGAACATCTCATAGTTAAGCCTTTTACCCCCTGGTGGCAAGGTGAGGCACTGCCTCACTTGCCTCCCCGTCACTGGTTACATCCCTAGTGACTCAACTTGGTCAAACAATTTTTACAATTTAAATAGGATTAATTTTCAAGCAGATTGATGCACTTTAATTTTTTTATGTTACTAAATATTTTTTTAAGAAAGTTTTTGTTTTTTCTAAGTTGATCTATATTTCTTCAATGTTAAGAATACAATGTTATGCAGAGGCGTACAGTTTTACAGACAAATTATACTATTTATATGCGGTGGAGAGTGGGGGAAGTCTGCTCAAGTCAATTATTATCTATCTGTTTACATCTGTGATGTTGCAGCATTTTGGCATGTGCAGGTTGTTTCAGGTGTCGAGTAAATGTTAGCACAGGGATATTGGATATTGGATAGAATACTGTCGTCATAAAATTACCAACAGGCACACAATATATTTGCAGTGAGAGGTCATAAAAATACTGTATGAAGTAAAAAACTACATCTATGAGTTATGTTGTAAAATTGCAATTTAAAAAATAAACTCCACCCAAAGGGGATTACTGTTATCTGACGATAAACTGCTGCATAATTTAACATGGTCATAGAAAAAGTGTGCCGCCGATACACTTCCACATCCTCCATTGCACTTCAAGTACATTATGCCCGGCGGCATGTGAATTAAGTAAACAGCCTCTCAATCTCGAGACACATATGTACGTACGGGGTGGAGATGTTATGACATTGTCCTTTTAACAGTAAATCAAGCCACTGGTCTATGGTGGCGAAAGCAAACAGCAATGTTCTGTCAACACACGCAATGGAATGCTATTGACTCAGATGCCGTGGATGCTGACAGCTCGCAGGCGGGAACACAAGCACAGCTTCTTAAAACGAGGAGGGCTTACAGTGGGAAGACCCTCTACAAATCGCGTCTTAATGGACACTACTAGTGGTCAAATTAAAATTATTTTATTAGTATAAGGAATCACAATAACAGCTCTTGCATCGAAAAGGCCCTCTAACCATCAATATTAGTCCAGAATGAGCTGTCATTATTCAAACAAAAACTAACAAACTGAGCATCAAATATCACACCCTCTTGTGGTGAAGCCGATTTGACTCTGCCCAAATTTATTTGAGTATTTCATTTCAATCAATCAATCAATCAATGTTTATTTATACAGCCCTAAATCACAAAAGTCTCAAAGGGCTGCACAAGCCACAACGACATCCTCGGCACAGAGCCCACACAAGGGACGTTGATGTGAATGACTATGAGAAACCTTGGAGAGCACCGCATATGTGGGTAACCCCCCCTCTAAGTACAGTCCCTAGTGGATCCACATAACAGTGAGAGTCCAGTCCATAGTGGGGCCAGCAGGAGACCATCCCGAGCAGAGACAGGTCAGTAGTGCAGCGACGTCCCCAACCGATGCACAGGCGAGCGGTCCACCCCGGGTCCCAACTCTGGACAGAACAGCACCTCATCCATGGTCACCGGAACCGGAATAACCCGGCGAGGGGGCAAAGGAGAAAAGAAAACGGCAGATCAACTGGTCTAAAAAAGGGGGGTCTATTTAAAGGCTAGAGTATACAAATGAGTTTTAAGATGGGACTTAAATGCTTCTACTGAGGTAGCATCTCTAACTTTTATCGGGAGGGCATTCCATAGTACTGGAGCCCGAACAGAAAACGCTCTGTAGCCCGCAGACTTTTTTTGGGCTCTGGGAATCACTAATAAGCCGGAGTTCTTTGAACGCAGATTTCTTGCCGGGACATATGGTACAATACAATCAGCAAGATAGGATGGAGCTAGACCGTGTAGTATTTTATACGTAAGTAGTAAAACCTTAAAGTCGCATCTTAAGTGCACAGGAAGCCAGTGCAAGTGAGCCAGTATAAGCGTAATATGATCAAACTTTCTTGTTCTTGTCAAGAGTCTAGCAGCCGCATTTTGTACCAACTGTAATCTTTTAATGCTAGACATAGGGAGACCCGAAAATAATACGTTACAGTAATCGAGACGAGACGTAACGAACGCATGAATAATGATCTCAGCGTCGCTAGTGGACAAAATGGAACGAATTTTAGCGATATTACGGAGATGAAAGAAGGCCGTTTTTGTAACACTCTTAATATGTGACTCAAACGAGAGAGTTGGGTCGAAAATAATACCCAGATTCTTTACCGAGTCGCCTTGTGTAATTGTTTGGTTGTCAAATGTTAAGGTGGTATTATTAAATAGGTGTCGGTGTTGAGCAGGACCGATAATCAGCATTTCCGTTTTCTTAGCGTTGAGTTGCAAAAAGTTAGCGGACATCCATTGTTTAATTTCATTAAGACACGCCTCCAGCTGACTACAATCCGGTGTGTTGGTCAGCTTTAGGGGCATGTAGAGTTGGGTGTCATCAGCATAACAGTGAAAGCTAACACTGTATTTGTGTATGATGTCACCTAGCGGCAGCATGTAAATACTAAAGAGTGCAGGGCCAAGAACCGAACCCTGGGGAACTCTGCACGTTACCTTAACATAGTCCGATGTCACATTGTTATGGGAGACACACTGCATCCTGTCAGTAAGATAGGAGTTAAACCAAGACAAGGCTAAGTCTGACATACCAATACGTGTTTTGATACGCTCTAATAAAATATTATGATCGACGGTATCGAAAGCAGCGCTAAGATCAAGAAGCAGCAACATAGATGACGCATCAGAATCCATCGTTAGCAATAGATCATTAGTCATTTTTGCGAGGGCTGTCTCCGTAGAGTGATCTGCCCTGAAACCGGATTGAAAAGGTTCACAGAGATTGTTAGACGCTAAGTGTTCATTTAGCTGCTGTGCAACAATTTTTTCGAGGATTTTCGAGATAAACGGAAGGTGGGACACCGGTCGGTAGTTTACCATGAGGTCAGGATCGAGGTTAGGTCTTTTGAGTAGAGGATGAATAACCGCTTTTTTGAATGCTAGGGGAACAGTGCCAGAGGAAAGTGATAAGTTTATAATATTTAACACTGATGGACCTAATAATACAAAAAGCTCCTTGATAAGTTTCCCAGGAAATGGGTCAAGTAAACATGTTGTTTGTTTTATCCCATTTACACATCTTAACAATTCCTCTAATGTTATGTCATCAAAGAGAGAGAAACTATTTTGGAGGGCGGTATCCGTCGTATATACAGTCGTATTCGTGTTAATAGAACCCAGTTGTAGCTGGGATGCGTTGTCTTTAATCTCCTTTCCAAAGACTTCAATTTTCTTATTAAAGAAATCATCTGTCATCTGCCGAGTGGGTGGAGCTACTGGGAGGAGTCCCTTGTTGGGTTAGCGATGCTACTGTACTAAACAAAAATTTAGGATCGTTTTTGTTGAGGTGGATGAGATTTGAGTAATATTTAGCTTTAGCTAAGGTAAGCATGCGTTTATAAGTTATTAAACTATCACTCCATGATTGATGGAAAACCTCAAGTTTAGTCGCGCGCCAGCTTTCTACATGATAATTTATGAGCTCTAGTTTCTTCTGTAAACCATGGGGTGCGCCTTTTAGGGGCCCATTTTAGCTTTAGCGGTGCTACACTATCAATGGTGTTGCGCAGGGCGTCGTTAAAGTTGTTAGTGAGGTTATCAATAGAGCCGACATAATTTGGGAATGGTGCCATTACCGAAGGCAGTAGGCCAGCAAGAGTCGTCGTTGTGGCAGCATTAATGTTGCGGCTGCTATAGTAGTTATTATTATTATTAGTTTGTTGACAATGAGTCAGAACTTCGAATTTTATAAGGTAATGATCGGACATTACTTTAGTATACGGGAGTATCGTGACTTTGGAGGTGGTGACACCCCTGACAAGCACTAGATCTATCGTATTACCGTTGCGATGCGTGGGTTCATGTATTATTTGTGTAAGACCACAGCTATCAATTATAGTCTGGAGCGCCACGCACGGAGGGTCCGATGGGGTATTCATATGGATATTAAAGTCCCCCATTATGATTATATTGTCGGCG
The DNA here is from genome assembly GCF_033978785.1 of Entelurus aequoreus. NCBI lineage: Eukaryota > Metazoa > Chordata > Actinopteri > Syngnathiformes > Syngnathidae > Entelurus > Entelurus aequoreus. The sequence continues at coordinate 58,125,176 of NC_084733.1, forward strand.
TGCGTCACTAGATCAGCAACAAACTCTGAGAACTCACTGATGAAGTCCGAATAGGGCCCAGGGGGGCGGTAGATAACAGCCAGGTGGAGAGGCAGCGGAGTGACAAACCTCATAGTAAGCACCTCAAACGAGTTATATTTATTATTTAGGTTAGGTGTAAGGCTAAAGTTTTTGTTGTATATTAGTGCGACACTCCCTCCCCTTTTAAGAGGACGGGCAACATGTGCATTTGTATAGTTAGGAGGAGATGCCTCATTTAGCGCAAAAAAATCGTCTGGTTTGAGCCAGGTCTCGGCGAGACCAACGACGTCAAGATTGTTGTCTCTAATGACCTCATTAACTAATAACATTTTGGAAGATAATGATCTTATGTTTAAAAAGCCCATATTATAGGTAGTGGGCTGTTTTGACGAGTTTTTGTTGAAATTATCCGTAGTAGCAATATTAATAATGTTGCGTTTATTATGCGTAGTGCTCTTTAAATAGTTTCGACCATATCTAGGAATTGATATGACGGGAATTTTCAGATTATTTCCTTGGTGCTGCGATAAACTGAACGCATCATAGTTTGCCACCTCAGTAGAATGCATGTCTACCTCTGACACAGTCACAGCAGAAAAAACATTATGTGAGTTGTATATTATTCTAAGAGAATTGCTATGTGTGCAGGGATTATCCAGCCTGGCGCTGGCTAGTTCTATCTTAAATGACTCCTTACCCGGACTCGCGCTTCTTTGAGGATTAGCCTTTCGCTTTGTTGTTAGCCCCGCTCGGCATCCCCGCTTCTGCTTCCGCTCACACCGCTTACGTCTCCTCCATTGACGGTCCCCGCTGGTACTTGACTCCGCTGCTTTAAAGGCCGCTCGATGTAGCCCGCGAAGTATTCCCATGCTAGCGAGGAGGTCCACCGTACATGCATCTTTCAGTCTATAACGGCCCGATCTATCCACATCCAGAATTGTCTGTAGGTCGTATGTGATCACAGAGTGTCCATGCTGTGAGCCAGCCATAAAATTGACAGAATTGACGGGTATTTTTGCCAAATCGCTCTACACTTCCAAGAGCGTCTGCAAGCCGCTGCCATCAGGGCGCCGCCATCTTAAACGACTCTTAGGAAAATGCAGCTCTTTTTTGATACACTGTACACCTACAGAAAATGAGGTTGTAGCTAGTGATGTGAATTTTCCATCATGGAATAAAAAAGGAATGTCCTTGGTTCTGTCTTGGCAAGGAGTTCAATACATCATCTAAGTTGTATGGACTGGAGGGGTGCCACCTTTTTGTCTTATCGTCTGCTCAAACTCAAGATTTGGAGAAGGCATTGTAGATCAAGTTGGCCACAAAGTCTGGTGACATTCTAGAGATGACAGGTCATGTACATGCAAAAATATATTTTTTTATTTATATATAATAATAATGGATTGGATATATAGTGCTTTTCTAGACACTCAAAGCACTTTACAGTGAGAACTAAGAACCCAGCATTTATTTACTCCAAGTTCACAGAGTTTTCCAAACAGAAAGCTAGTATGTTTTTCAATTTAAATGTAATGTGATTTTTAGAAGTGACTCTCTTTGGATGTTGTGGGATTGTTTGGTTGACACGTCTTTTCAAAATAGTATGGAAATTGGGAACAGCAACGCAGGATTGGCCTTGGGTGTTTGTGCTCCACTTTTCAAGAAGGATGACCAAGGGATATTTTCCAACGGCAGGGGATCACACTCCTCAGCCTCCCTTTTTTACAATTAATATTAACAGTGGTTAACTTCCTTTTACACTTGTGTGACAGTTAGGAACAAGAAAATGTGCCTGTCTGTGTGGCATCAGTGTTGTGTGAAAGGCCATTCTTCGAGGAACAATATTGTCAGTATTGACAATAGCATGGGGAGGTCAGTTACATGTGCCCCACATGAAGCCTCTTGCTTGGCTTGGGCATACAGCCTGTCTGCATCCTCCATGGGCCCTGCCTCTGGCCTGTTGAGCACATTGTCACAGTAATTGCTGTCGTGCAGATTTGTCTTGCACATCATTAAAACTAATTGCCTCACATTCCATCCATTTCACAAGTATGCACAGCGATCATTTGAGAGAGTACTAAAACCAGAATCGGTCGGAAATAAAAAAGAGAAGAAATGACAAACATTGCTGACATTGCCACTTCAGCATTAATTATGACTGAGGAAGAGTGGGAAAGTTTTGGGAGGTTATGTACAAATCCAGTCATCTGAAAAGACTCTGTTAAGATTATCTTTGGCAGCTTGGGACAGTCCAAACAAACATGGTGATGCAGCCGACTCAGCAATAAAACACATCTTAACATGGATTTTGGACTTCTATGGCATACTTGCCAACCCTCCCGTTTTTAGCGGGAGAATCCCGGTATTCAGTGCCTCTCCCGACAACCTCCCGGCAGAGATATTCTCCCGACAAACTCCCGGTATTCAGCCGGAGCTGGAGGCCACGCCCCCTCCAGCTCAATGCGGACCTGAGACTGAGTGGGGACAGCCTGTTCTCACGTCCGCTTTCCCACAATATAAACAGCTTGCCTGCCCAACGACGTCATAACATCTAGGGCTTTTAGAGAGTAGAGTGCACAACTGCGCACACAACAAGGAGACGAAGCAGAAGAACGAGGAAATTACAGACATGGCGACGCCGTCGACGAGCAAGATGAAGAAATACGCTTGCAAGTTCCAAAACGAATGGAAACAAGAATTTCAGTTCATCCAGGACAGTTCGAAGGGGAAGGTGTATGTTGCCTGTAAATTTTGTAGAACAGATTTCTCCATTGAACACGGTGGCCGAAATGATATACTTATCATGAACGGAGAAGTTAAACAGGACAATACTGCCATCTAATGGATAGCCACCGGAACACTGAAATTCAAGTATTTATTTTATTTATATGTAAATAAAAAATACAAATAAAAATAAATATATATATATATATATATATATATATATATATATATATATATATATATATATATATATATATATATATATATATATATATATATATATATATATATATATATATATATATATAGCTAGAATTCACTGAAAGTCAAGTATTTCATACATATTTATATATGTATATATATATATATATATATATATATATATATATATATATATATATATATATATATATATACATATATATATATATGAAATATATATGAAATACTCAAGTTGGTGAATTCTAGCTGTAAATAACCACGCCCCCCGCCCCCAACCCCCCCACCCATCCGACCAAGCACCCCCCCACCCCCCACCTCCCGATATTGGAGGTCTCAAGGTTGGCAAGTATGTTCTATGGGCTTCACTGAAACATTTTCACTTTGTATTTAGGTGAAATTTCTCTGCAGTACTTGTCAATCCACATCCTTACAAATGTAAGCTACAAAACCATTGTCATCGGAAAGGCTTCAATAAATGCATTTCTACTAATGACCACTGTGGACCATGTGAATTATTTTCCAATAACATCCATCCATCCATTTTCTACCGCTTGTCCCTTTTGGGGTCGCGGGGGTGCTGGAGCCTATCTCAGCTAAAATGCAAAAATAGTATTTTGCACAAGCAAGGCTTTGCTTTAATAAAATTTATCAAATACATTTTAATTTAATAAATATGTTGTTGTTTTTTGTTAACAGATCTTGGGACCATTTGTAAGCAGTGTACACTGATAATAATAAAAAGAGTGGAAACAATGATACGGTATGTCTTAAGGTACAACATAAACCAACCTTTGTTCAGTATGTTTCCTGTGGTAGAAAGTTTAATAATGCGGACACGTTTGTTACTGAATACTTTCTACAGACTTCTGTCTCCAAGCGACTTTGTGTATCTAATAAGCAACTACAATTTTTTGATATGCTTAAATTTTATTTTAGCTCAGCTGTTGTATAGCTGCTAGCTCCTTGTAGCCTACAGCAGGAGTGTCCAAATTGCAGCCAATAGCTATGTTTTTAACATACAACCGAAATAATTAAAAATGTGGTATTTGCGTATCGGTCCAATCAGCGGTAGCTACGCCCTGTTTTATCATTTGACCTACATTTTTGGTTTCGTAGGCAGGACAGAGAGCAAAGGAACAATGTGGGTCATTAGTTGTCCATCTTATACCATGTTAATTGTTGAAAGGATAGTTCACATGAGCAGCCATACCTTGAGTCCCACCATATATAAGAGTCAAAAGGCTCCTATTATGAGTCGTCTAATTGGTGATCATACACTTTGGCGGTTTGGGTGGCAGGGCACACGGACGCACCTCAGTCAGCCAGTGCTAGGACAGTTGGAGCAGTCCCCGTCCTCCATTCCTTCCTGGGAGGCGTCCCCAGTAGTTGTCAGCTGATGTCGTGCTGTCAGGCAACATCAGGAAGTTCCTTCTGTGCAGTATTGAATGTCAGGGCACAGTTCGTAAGCAGGTCATTACAAGGTGTGTGCAGGTTGACCACAAAGGAATGCTTCAAAGATTGTGCTGAACATTGTCCGTTGACACTTATGTCCAGCAGGGGTCTGTTTGTATCCTGCTGTTCGTCCTGCTGTGGGCGTCCTCTGTCACACCTGTATTTTTTGTGAGCATGTTCTGGCTACAACTTTGGAGCTTGTCTTGTTCAGAGAAGTTGGCAGTCCCCCGGCTGCATAACAGTTTCCACCCTAGCTTAACCTAGGACAATTCCGTGACTACCACCCAAGTCCGTCTGTATGGTTTTACGTTTTGTTGAGTTTTTTTCCCTCCAGAATTTGGAACTCAAAACATGTACACCCATCGTTTTCATATCCTCTCGGTTAGTTCAATTTTGCATATCACGTTTTAAAATCACAGTCTTAACTATCCCATTAAATGCTAATCAATAATCCTAATTCAAAGATTATACGTACTACTTCATGTGTATTTAAGTACCCTTTTAATTCACTTAAAGATTATCTATAAGTTAATTTAAACGATCATTTGTCTATCAGTAGGCGCGAGCAAGCTGTCATGCTTGCACTCTGACCTCCCGCTGTGCGTGATATTCTCCAAAACAAAAGAATGTTTTTATTCACGTTTCTCCTTATCTTTTCTTTCACACTAGTCACAACATGCACACTCACACATTGTTTTGTGCCAGCTGTCCTGATATCGCAGCACAAACACCTCACAAGACCACCTCCCAGACGTATGGTGGAATACAATGTCTAATTAAAAATATAAATTACTCCAAACTAAAAATGTCAGACTACACTTTAAAGTTACCAGACTTAAACTTACTTTTATTAAATTAATTTCCACACTAACCTCCACCACAGCAGACATCTTCCTCAATCCTATCCCAATACTCCCATAAATTAAAAGTGTTTCACAACAGTGGTTAAGTAGTTATTTTAAGTAATAGATCTCAATATGTAGAAATTAATAAGACTAAATCTTTACCAGAAAGAGTAACTTGACAGAGTATATGAACTAACTTCTTGAGAATAATAATTGATCATAAATATGTTGGAAGCCACATATTGAACATATTAAAGAAAAATATCCAAATCCATTGCTATTCGGTATAAAGTTAAACACATGCTGAATAAGAAATGTCTGCACATGTTATATTATTCATTTATTTTTCCATATGTAATATTGTTTTGAAGTTTGGGGAAATGTTTATAGAAGAAATATAGACCCAATACTTAAACTTAACAGGCTCATTTTAATAATACACAAAGCATTATTATTATGATCATACCAATCCATTTTTATAAGTCATAATGTGTTAAATGTTCAGATAATTTAATTTTAAAACAATGGCAATTATGTTTCCGAGTAAAGAACAACAGCCTCCCAGTTTGTATTCTTAGCTTGTTTACATTATGAGGAGAAAACTATTATTTACGGGGGATATTTATTTTTGAAATAGGTCAAAAAAATAAATAAAAAAATACAAATGTAATTCAGTTCTAGGAGTTAAATGATGGACCATCCTCAGTGATGAGCTGAACACATGTAGTTTTTTGTTATGGTTTAAGAGACCCTTGAAAAGTAAAGTTTTTTGAACATTATAAAATATAGTAACAATTACTCCTCTTTGGGGGGGCTAGGATGACAGGGAATGCAAAACAATAACAGTGCAATACTTTTTTATATCAGGGTCGTTAATGCCTAGTTTCTTTTGTTATATTCTTATTTTACTGTTCTCTTTTTATTTTCCTTGTAATATTTTTCTATTTTGTTTCCATTTATACCCTTATTAGTTACTTTTTACTTCTTCTTCCTGAGGGAACTCTCCTGAAGGAATCAATAAAGTTTTATCTGTCTATCTATCTATTGTTAACCCGAGCACAATTCATGACGTAATGCTTATCTTGCAGACAGTTGTTTCCATTTAGTTTTATTCTTTACATGTAATTCTACATGCACCAATTTCACATAGAAATTTGCTTTCTTTGTTATTTATTTACATTATTATTTCTGGTTTACCTGCTGTCTGTTTACTTAAGTTCTCATATTTTGGTCTGTCTTCCTTCTGATTAGAATTTGTTTAACGCTTCTCTACGTTTTGTTTTGACTATGGCGCTGAGTGTTGGCGATTCTTATCTGTACTTCCTCAGACTCTATGATTCACAGATGTTTTTAGATGTTTTAGAATATAAATTCAAATTTTACTTTATTGTGTGTTTATTCCTAAAAAAATTAAAATGTCAATGTATGATCAATTTATCTTTATCAAATTTAAATTCAATATTATTTGTTGTATAACTATTAATTCAAAGTTACAATGTGTCCTACTCTATGATGTGCGTGTGTGTGTGTGTTTGTCTCAACTTCCACACAGGAACTGGATGGATCAGATAAGCAGCAAGGCTGTTCAATACAGTATATTACACACATAATTAATGACTAATGAATTTAACAATGATTAAATGTCCCAGTCCAAATGTATGTATTGATATTTAAATGTTTATTTATTCATATACAGTATATTTTATTTTTCCTATTATCAAAACCAACCTGTCAGCCTTCTTCTTCAGATTGAGTACAGCTGTCCACTATATATATATATATATATATATATATATATATATATATATATATATATATATATATATATATATATTTTTTTTTTTTTTTTTAAACTAGCTCAATGCTAATCTAATCCAATGCTATGCTAACTCAATGCTAACCTAGCTTAATGCTAACCTAGCTCAATGATATGCTAACTCAATGCTAACCTAGCTTAATGCTAACCTAGCTCAATGCTATCCTAACAGTGTCACACCTCTTCGGCCCACGCCTCACGCAGCTGTCACTCACACAGCCTCGTCACACGCACACATCCCTTATCTTAAAATGTCTTCCAGCAGGGCCTCCTTTTTTTTTTTTCTTTTTTTTTTTTCTTACTGCGTCACATGCACACACATCTTTCCCCAAAAAAGCGAGAGCCTTCTTGCAAACCACCGTGTCACACAGTTACAATCACCAGCACAGTTAAAAATAAATGCAACAGTCAACTATTTTTCTCATCCAGAAGCACAGCTGTATCATATCAGAACCTTAATAATAAGAACAACATTTATTATTCACTCTTAGATGGACAAATAGTCAAGTTTAAGGAGGGTATTCTGGACTTCCCTGCTTAGGCTGCTGCCCCCGCGATCCAACCTCCGAGAGCGGAATAAGATAATTAAATGGATAGATCATTCACTCATATGTTTTCTGTACATAAACTTTGTCTACTTTCTCACAAGCACACACATTTTAGACAATTTCCCAACTTCTACAGATAGCGGGGCTGTGAGAAAAAGCGTGAAGGGAGGGGAGGGGAGGGGGGGGGGTGCGGGGGGGTGAAGAAAACATTTAATAAGAAGCCAAAAAGTGCAAAAACAATAATGTTCGTGTTGGAGGAGTTGTGAATGAATTAAATATGAAATCCGTGCTGCAGTCTGCAGGTGTACCTAATGTTGTGGCCCAGCAGTCATTCACAACTCCTCCAACACAAACATTATTGTTTTTGCACTTTTTGGCTTCTTATTAAATAACTTTTTTAAATAGATTCAATCTTGCACGTGGAAAGTTAAAGTGTGGGCTTTAGTTGATATAACACTCCCGTCAGGGGGTGCATTCTACGGCGGGGGTGCATTCTCTACCACCAGGAGGCGGGATTACTGCGAGCCTCAGCCAGTGCGTCTTCGCAGCCGTTTTATGACTGCTCAGCACAAGAAATACGTTACACACATACAGTTGTTGGCAAAATACACTGTACATTATATACCTCAGCTAACTAAACTATGGAAATGTATAATATAGTTCATATAGCAATACGGTCCAACTGTACAGCAGGCCAGCAGTTAGCCGAGTCCGCAATCCATGTTGAGGCACAACGCAGTGACGTGCCTCAACTGGCTGCTGATCTCAGCTAGTCTCTTCTTGGACGGCAAATGTGAAAATTCAGCGATTTTGAATAAAAATAATGTAAAACTGGTGAAGTTAAATGGAAAATAACTTTATAGTATAATCACTCGATACATATAACAATTACATTTTTTTTTTTTTTTTTACTTTTTTTTTTCTTTCCATCATGGCATGTGAGGCCCCGCCTCACCTGCCTCCCCTGACTGCACGTCACTGCTGTAGTCCATACTTGTCTCCCATTGAAAATGTGTGGCGCATTAAGAAACGTAAAATAGGACAACGGAGACCCCGGACTGTTGAAAAACTTAAGCTGTACATCAAGCAAGATTTGAAAGAATTCCACCTGAAAAGCTTCAAAATTTCGTGTCCTCAGTTCCCAAACGTTTACTGAGTGTTGTTAAAAGGAAAGAAAATGCCCCTGTGCCAACTTTTTTGCAACGTGTTGCTGCCATTGAATTCTAAGTTAATGATTATTTTCTCAGTTCGAACATTAAATATCTTGTCTTTGCAGTGTATTCAATTGAATATAAGTTGAAAAAAATTTGCAAATCATTGTATTCTGTTTTTATTTACGAATTACACAATGAGCCAGCTTCACCGGTTTTGGGTTTTGTAAATCTATTGGTCTGCATTATTATGTTGTACTATAATGAATAGGGCTCAATCTGATTTGTTTGATTTTGCCCATCATTGACGATCAATGAAATTTATGGTGTTTTTTTTAATTTTTTTTAAAGAAAAATAATCAGAGGCGTCAGTAACATCACACTGATGTGTTCTAACACTTTTATACGTAAATATTTTCAAATTGATTAAAGGTACTTGTAAAAGGAATACGGTCTTTTATTAAAGTGAAAAAACAGGGATCTCATTTGCGACTTCCTCTACCTCAAAAAAAAGGCAAGAACAAAGTTTGTGAGGCTATGGCACTCAGCACCAAGAGGACATCAAACCTGACTAAATAGAGGAAGTAAAAGTTGTAAAATATGTTCTGTATTTGAACTAGTGGAGCAATCAAAATTACCTTTTTCAAGCGAAAAGCTATACCTCCGGGGTGCGGTGGTGTGCTTTTGTTCAACTTTCAGTGATCAGTCCCACAAGTTGCAGGCGATGGCACGGCGAGCTTGGTGTCTGACAGCGCATTGTCCAGACGAGTCTCAATCACATCCGCGATGTAGAAACATCCTCGAAACACTATTAGTAAAATATTTTTATGTATAGAAAAATAAATTTCATCTAAAGATAGATGATTTTAGAGACTTGACGTCTCATGTGTCTGCACACAGGAATATTTTACTAATATTTGAAGACGACATAATGAACACAATCAATTTATCCTCTCAACACACACCCTGCTGTAGGCTGTGGGACTCAGCAGGTATTAACTTGCATCCCTCCCACTCTTGCGAATCGAATCGTTAAATCTCTGACTATTTGAAGACAGGCCTAATTATGAAATCTCCAAAATCAAACATCCTTTAGGTCTTACAATATGAAATTAACAGTCACATAAGTGTACTGTGTTAATATATCATATATTAATATTATATATTCTAAATGTATTACATTTACAGTAGGAAGGGAATTCATATGGCCCCATTCGTCACGGTTTACCTGACACATGAAACATGACAAATTGGGGTGTGCACTATCTACTTTAGCCGCCAGATGGCGGTAGAGTGCTAAATATCTTTAAAAGTGTTTTGTGGCAATTCCAAATTGGGCGGAGTGGCTCGGGTGGTAGGTTGGGCCCAGCAACTTGAGGGTTGCAGAGTCGATCTCGCTTCCGCCATCCTAGTCACTGCCGTTGTGTCCTTGGGCAAGATACTTTACCAACCTGCTCCCAGTGCCACACACACTGGTTTAAATGTAACTTAGATAATGGGTTTCACTATGTAAAGCGCTTTGAGTCACTAGAGAAAAGCGCTATATAAATATAATTCACTTCATTTCAAATTCAATCTTAGTCTCAGTTGCGATGTAGAGTGGCGGGTTAATCATTTTGCAATTGTCGTAGAATTTCTGACCTTTTGACCTATATTTCTTGTCTATTAAGAATGTCTGCTCATTTTCAATTCTCTTCTATTTTGTGCCATTGAATGGACCAGTTGTGGGACAAAGGTGAATATGGAGTTATGCCAACCTGTCTACAGAATGTTTAGATTTTCCAAATATGACTAAGAGATACGAGGTTGTTTTGGAACAGACAAACCAAAACAAAACAATCATTGACGCACGAGATAAAAAACAGTGACGCACAAGAGACATATAAAAAATGGCAGAAGACCGGGACTCGGAAGTGATTTTGGCTTGTGTGTGTCTTGTGTGCTCTGGAGTACATTTTGTCTGCTTGCACGGACAACTAAACTACTTTTGTTGCCTGCTTAAGCTTCGGACAATCCACTACACAATAAAAAAACGACAATTCTACTGGTTAATAAAGAGGGTGTGTGAAACGCAATATGGAGGTATTTGGGTTTCAAACCCAACAATAAAGGTGACGCTTTAAACGAAGAAGCAAAGCACTTCAAGTGTTGCTTTAAAACACGCCTGGGTCTGCTAAGCTCCGCTTTCAGGTCAGAATGACGAGGCCGCTGATTTGTAACAATCTGGTTGCTTTCTTATTAGTTTTGCAGGACACAACCAGACCCATTCATCACTGTACTGTGCAGTGCTAGCGCTACCTCTCTCTTTCTTTACTTGCACACTCACTCACTTACATCACTCAAACAACACATTGCCATTCTTAAACACACACGCATGCTACTCTCATGAGTTAATCAGCTCCCTTGCTGTGCACATGTAGATACATACACGCGCACACAGCTGCTTGGATTGATGCCAAATATTAGCGGCGTTACAAATTAGCAGTCAACTAATTCAAGTGAAAGGACTATAGTTTGTAACAAATTGCTACAATTTGTGTTTTATCTTTAAAAAATGTGTATTTTACCTGCTACATGGCTTATCTGTGTACATTTATCCATGGTTTTGTTCTTAGTACTTAATAATAATTGTATGTTTCTTAAAGCACAGACCAGGAGTGGCAACCATAAATCGTGAAGCCCATCCATCCATTTTCTACCGCTTGTCCCTTTTGGGGTCGCGGGGGGTGCTGGAGCCTATCTCAGCTGCATTCGGGCGGAAGGCAGGGTACACCCTGGACAAGTCGCCACCTCATCACAGGGCCAACACAGATAGACAGACAACATTCACACTCACATTCACACACTAGGGCCAATTTAGTGTTGCCAATCAACCTATCCCCAGGTGCATGTTTTTGGAGGTGGGAGGAAGCCGGAGTACCCGGAGGGAACCCACGCAGTCACGGGGAGAACATGCAAACTCCACACAGAAAGATCTCGAGCCCGGAATTGAACTCAGGACTACTCAGGACCTTCGTATTGTGAGGCACATGCACTAACCCCTGCTCCACCGTGCTAAATCATGAAGCATTTAATATAATGTCAGTAAAGCTTTTTATTATATTCTAACCTAATCCTTGATTATGGCAGACTATATGCAATATGTAAAATTGTAAATTGTTCTTCGAGTGCAACAAGAAAAGCATGATGTGTTAAAGCCCTTTAATTTATATTTTAACCTTCTAAAAATAGAAAACATATGTTTATTGTATTGTAAGATATTTTGTAAAATAAAACCAATATTCACATTTTGTAGTTATCTTTATTTCAATATGTATCGAAAAGTATGGAAAAGTATCGATATATATTTTGCTACCGGTACCAAATTATTGGTATCGGGACAACCCTAATATATATACAGTATATACATACATACAGTATATATATATATATAGAAGACTAAATAGGTGATAACTGTCATAGCCAGTACCCCAGGAGACGCCTAAAATTGCCAGGTTTTCCAAAAGTGAACAAGTCTCCACTTCGCTAGCAGACATCCTTGATTTAATTTTTGTGTCTTCTATAACCACAGAATGTCAGACACTTTGGCCCCACTCGCCATAAACTTGCAGCTCAAAGACATGTGTCGTCTCTCTGCTCATTCATATCTATTGTAGCCAGACGTGTTACTGTACTGTATTGTTGTTGTTATTGTCTCTTTTTTATTTTTTTTATTTTTTATTTTTTTTATGTCCTGTCCAGCTTCTCAGGCAAATCATATAGTTGATGTAGATGCCCATATCGGCTGTTCAGATTTACTTTACAAAAGAGAAGTGTAGGATACTTCTCGTTGTTATTGTCTCTCATCTCTTGCTGCTGTAACACGGTTCCTATTTTCCTTCTGTTTAAAGCACATTAAGATCCCGAAGCAACCTAGTCATCTGACCTCAATACCATAGGAAATCCACACATCAACTGTTTATCCAATCAAATGTGTCCCTGCATCACCCTCCTATGCCCTCACTCCATCGTGTACATTATTTTTAAAGTTGCAGACAAAGTTGCAATGTTTTAAGGCATAATTATTTCAATGATATTGCATCAGTTTGTGATTTTATGAATTTGTCATCAATGCTATAAGTGGCCTGGATGGTAACAAATTAACGAAATATGCTTTATATACATATTAAATTTAAGTGCAGAGCACATTTTTGAACCCTGACAGCAGTTTACCAGTACCCCAGATGTTTTTTGAGATGCCTAAAATTGCAAGTTTTTCCAAACAAGTCTGAAGTGATTTTTCACCAAAAAAGCCTGTGAAACCCTGGGGGGACTGATCGATAGCAAGAGTAGGATGTAGTCAGGTGTACTTAATACTTTAAAAGTTGCAGTAACTTGCTTATAATTGGTTCTTGGATTGTCGCCCATGTTGTAAAAGTCTTTCAGCAGAAATGGTCATAAAGATTTAAATGTTTCTGACTTTGCAAAATGTGTTTGAAGGGATGAAACGTTCTACAATAGTAAAAAATGTGTAAACCATTATTAGTATAGTGATTAACACAGCCGTACTCAAGCAGCTGGCTTGGCATCATGGGATTGTGATGTGAGCAATTGTCATGTGATTGACTGGCAACCAGTCGAGGGCATAAGCTTCCTGTCAGCTTAGATTGACTGCATATAGAAAATGGATGGATGAACCTCCAGTGATGATAACCAGCAGGCGCAGCGCTTCAGGAGTCACAGAGTCAGGTGTTAAAGATAGTGAGAGGCAGCAGCATCCAAGAGGCAAAAATTGGTCTATTGAGCATTTCATATAATGACTTTCCTAATCATTTCAAGTGAGTGCTAATCTCCTTCCAACATGTGATTTACACATGGCTGCCAGTCCACAGGACTGCAAAAAAACTGGCGTTAAATGTCCTTAAGCGAAACTTCACCATTTTCTTTAAAGCTTCTCTAATGTTATAATGTGAAACAGGCAGTCGGCAGACAGACGATAATGTATTTTCTCTCTGCGATCAACCTTACACAGGTAATATTTCAGCACATAATGGCGCTTTTTTCCTCTACCATGCCTATTTCTGAATCAGGTGTTTTGCTCCATTACAGACACAGGAGCTTTGAATTGTCCACACCTACTTCAGTTGATTAAGAAATGTTGTTAACTTTTGGTCACACCAAAAGTTGTGTACGGTGTGTACATTACTTCAAGCAACACTACTCTTTGCCCCTCAAATTCTCACTTCTAACGAGCCACAAGTTGGACAAATCTGTAGAGGATTTCTAAATGTGGAAGGCATGTGCAAGCGACTTGGAAAGCCCGACTCAAAGAAAATCCACAAACTCCATTCTTCTGAGGGCCCAACAGCTACAATATGTGCTTTAAGTAGGAGGTGCTGCAATGAAGGGTTTCCTCTGATAACGCAACAGCCTTGATGAAGTGAAGTGAATTATATTTATATAGCGCTTTTCTCTAGTGACTCAAAGCGCTTTACATAGTGAAAGCCATTATCTAAGTTATATTTAAACCAATGTGAGTGGCACTGCGAGCAGGTGGGTAATGTATCTTGCCCAGGGACACAACGGCAGTGACTAGGAAGGTGGAAACAACGATCGAACCTGAAACCCTCAAGTTGCTGGCACGGCCACTCTACCCCACTGCCTGGCTCTTGAAATGTCAATTAGAAGCTTACCTGTTAACATTTGCATTTCCAAATATAAAAATGTACCCGAAGGTAAGGAAAATTTTGTAAAAATAAGGGATTTTAATTTTCATCACGAATTGCTGTTAAATCAGTTAAGAAAATGAAATACCACAAGCCCCAGACAGTACTCGAATCTAGGAGAGTCACTAACCACTCCTACACACATTAACAGTTGACAGCGTCATAAGTGCAGCAAGTTCAATGCAGAAAATATATTTTTACTAGTGAAAGCAACAAGCAGCACCGCACTAAAATGAACTTGATATGAAATAGGAAGAGTCAACATCACACTGTCAAACAGCAGACAACAATGTGGGAATATTGAACAACAAATCAATGATTGAAGTGACAAACATGCCATCAAAAATATACCCCGTTTGTTGACAAGAAGATATGACAACCATTAAAGCACATTCAATCTCTTTATTAGGCAGAGGTAAAACAACGGGGTGAAAAGATTCAAAAGAGCTGGCGACAAAGTGCGCTGCTAACTGCTACACCTAAAAAACACAGCTCCGTTAAAACCCTCGATGATATTACACGTCACTCTGCAACAGGCCCCGCCTTTTTAAAGCACAGACTCCGCACACTGTGCTCTTAGATTAAACATCTCTCAAATGCATATGCCAGATATAACGTATGAATTACTTTCCCAAGTAATTACTTACATTTATTAAAGAGTAATTCCATTGGTAATTCAATTACTTTTTTGGTCAAAAAACGTGCAACTCCAAAAAAAAAACATTTTTTAAAGTAATTTTCAGAACACTGCTAAGAATACACATTTGACTACAATTAAGACTCTTATCACTTCAATGGCGAATTTATCTTGTGTTTAAAGACAAAAGCATTCCTCTTGAATGTTCTGAAATCTTGTTTCCATGCCAGTGAGGCATTAAAGCAGGAAAATGATGTGTGGGCGGGGTTAGCTCAACTTCCCATAGCTGAAGTAATGTAGTTAAAAAAGGATCAACAGCAACTCTGCTGCTGTGAGTCGAGCAGTGCACGGCATTCTGTCTGAAATGCTTAACCAGAAATGAAATCCCCACAATGTACTGAGTTGAGTTCCTAACAATCATGTAATGGACTGATCTAGAAAAAAAAGTCTAGGGATGATCAGCTGATGACCAAAGATGAGTAAACAACCAAAAACAGGAGGACATCCATTGTATTTCCAGACGCTAAATAATACCTCTTCACTACACTTTCAGCTATGGTAGCAATTAGAGAAACATGTGGCGCAATTGGAGGCTACAAACAGACGCACCAGCTGGACTGGTGAAAGCAACACTCCTGGTTTTAGGAAGACAAGCTGACAAGAAACTGTCCAGCTTCAATGTTAATGACCGGTTTTGGGGACGTCAGGGTGTGTATAGATTACAGGATCTGTTAACGGCTCATAACTCTGCACTAGGCGGCCACAAGGGGAGTTGCACTGTGAACTGTACAACCCCCCTCTACGCCCACCAACACCAAAACACATGACATATAAAGCCATGCAGGGTTTTTGTGGCAGTCTGCTTAACCCTAATTTCAACCTTTGCTTAGTAAAATCACAAGCAAAGAGGCATTTTAAATACCTCCTAGTGTTCTTGTAAAACACCAAGGCTGCCACTCATCTGTAATGACCTTTTTTAAACTTTGTCAAAACAAGTTGTTTTTCTGAGTGAAGTTATTTCAAATAATTGTTTCCATAGAATGGTCCTAAAACCTCATTATTACCAAGGTCTACAGTTTAATTCAGTGCGCCATAGAAAAGTTCCATGCAGGCGTGTGTATCTTCCTGCGTCAGCTATGTAAACAGTATGGTATAGCATACAAGCAAGAAGTAGTAATTCACCAATTGAATGAACAAAATGGTGCAATAAGCTTGTGCACAGAGGATTGCGTCTCTTAAATGAGCAAAATAGTGAGCGCAATCCATTTAGCGTGTTTGTGTTCATGTATATACAGAATACATGCTGATTATCAGAATGCCCACAATACTGGGAGTAAGTTATACAAATATCATCTTTTAGCACTCGCAATGTGATTTATCAAGATTTTATTTATCCTGCGACCACTGTTTTGCGTCTATTTTTAGCAGGTTTAGAATATTCGCGCTAACTGGCACAGTTACGCATAAAAGTTTGTGAGAAAGAAAGTGATTGCGCTGCAAAGACAGATGGTTGAGAAAGGGAATATTCAGTCCGTGTTTGTGTCAACATATTTGGACAGTGGGAAATAAAAATTAGTGCTATCAAATGATTAATTTCGTTTCAATTAGATTAATAACATTTTTGAATTGTGATTAATCAGGATTATTTATAGGTTATTACTCGCTTGTATAATTCAAATTAACTTGAAAAAAGACAGCAAATGCAATTTTATTGTCAGAATGTCATCCAGGATCATATTTTAAATGTTTTCCTTGGTAACAGTTCTATCTAAAGTACAGTCAGGATGTATTTTGGAGTGAAATTTGCCAGTGAGCACACCTGTCAGAGTTTTTTGGCTCATCTTTGCAGTGACATATGCATTGACCCGCTTATTGACTGTAAACCAACACTTTCAGGCAACCATTCGCAGTTGAGGTAAAATATAATGTATGCTCAAAATTAATTGTGCGATTAATCTGGTATAAACATGAATAATACAGGTTTGTTTTTTGTTTTTTTAATAATCCCACTCCTGAACTGTGTGATTAATCATGATTAATCGTGATTAATCACAGGTTAATATTTGCTTGTACAAATATTTGGATACACACGCAATTTTGTAGTCAGAATTTCCTACAGGAACGTGTTTTAAATGTTTTACTAAACTACAATTCATTGATTTGCTCAAAACTTGGTGACAGTAAGTATAGTAAGAATTAAGTGCACATTTTGAAAGTCTTTGCAATAATATTGCAAACAAGGTAAAGTTACTAATCGATAATCTAGTAAACACACTCATAAACAACTTAACATGGTGTTACATTTAAATCTGCATTTACTTTTCTTTAGTCTAACCAGTTGTTTGAACAAAAAAGCTTTATTTTTTATTTTTTAGATGACAATGCTGATCTATTTTTTTGGTACAATGCGACCCCAGCTTGATGTGATTTCTTACAGATGTCAAATGTTCTCCATTAAGCAAAATAAATTCACATCCCGTCAGTAGATGCAACTTGATGCTATTGTTCGTGTAGTACAGTTGATTTATCCTTGCTGTTGTTGTGCCTCTCCAAGGTATTGTGCGACAGCTCAGCTGTGGTGATATGAATGACATCTTCTTGCATGACTAGGTCTTCACGGATGTTAAGTGGTTTACATGAGGTGGCTATCCACCTTATCTTTGGTACTTAAGTTGACAACATTGATGCAGCAAACTTTGCCAGCATAGTTTATTGTCTTCTGCTTGTTGTCGCTGTAACTAGCATTCATGCTATTGGCATCATCCTCGTGTACGAGTTTCGCTTTAAGATGGTGTTTTAAACTTGACGTGTGGTGATGATGAGAACGTTTGTCGCTGCAATACCAACAAGTTACCTCAGTTGTATCTAAAGTTCTGTTTTGAAGTGAAATTGGCCGCCTTTCATTGTGATCACAGACCGTGTAACAATGCACGCGTCTTCCAAGTTAGGCCTTAAACCGGATGTGATTAATCTTCCATTCATATATGACAACGAGATACTTTTTTTTAAAGTATTATTAATCACTTGCGTTAACGCCTTAATGTAGACAACAAAACTAAAGCACCTCCCAGAGCACACCTTCAGCCAAAAGCTAGTTCTGTTGTCTAGACCACGCTTCAATATAGCCATTAATAGGTGATACATATTATATTTATAATAATACACACCATTTTATAGTTTGCACACATTATTTAGCGTATGTTATTTGGATCAAACCCTATTTGGTAATAAGTGCGCTAACAAACACACTTTGAGTCCCTTTTTGAAATCTGTAAAACAAGCACCTTACTGTTGGCGTACTATAAAGTATATTTGAGAAAAATTTGAGCACTGTTGATTCAGTTTGCTTAAAAAGGACATGACATCAGCTATAGGAATTTGGGCAACATCCATGCAATGGCAAAACTTCTCTGGTAGGTCATTTTGAGTTCACAACATTCAGGTATTACCCCATTCTACTGTATTAAACATTTGAAAAACAAAACTAATAATTGAGTAACTGATCATTCATTGTTCACATAGTTTACTTGGGGATTTTAGCTAATGAAAAACATATTAAGATGCATGTCAAGGTTAGAGAACAGATTAAACAATTGGCCCTCATTTGTTCACCTTCATTAATACACACCTCTGCATATATTGTACATTTTGTCATTGTCACATTGTACACATTAAAAGCTAAAGGATTATGTTTGTTTGTTGTGCTGCTTCATGTTGTTTGTGCTGCATACCATAGTCTGTTGCATGACCAACCTGAGCAGTGCAGTTTAAACATATGTTACATAATACTGTTGTCTGTGAAGCACTTTGAGTCTGCCTTGTGTATGAAAAGCGCTATACAAATAAAGTTGCCTTGCCTTGCCTTGCCTAATACATTATCCCAAGTAAACAGATGCAGGAGACCTGCAGATGTAGAAAAACATGCAATGGTGTTCTAGATTGTAATGTAGTCACTTCCTCCCTATAAATTATACATATGTAAACAGGGCTCATATTTTTTGAGGGACAGAGGTTGTGGCGATGGCTAGTTTCTGTTAGTGGGCTAACATATCGGAATGTAGTTTAAAATGTTAGAAAGCATTCACAGATGTATTGTATGTCCTTGATACTCGACCAGCTGTTTTGCACATGTTCAAAAGCGAACATCAAGTATTTCCCATTGCTTTTAACGCCCGAAGATAATTTAAAATGTGCAAAATGTAAAATGCTTGACAATATGATACCAGTGTGTTTTTTTCTGGTATGTGTACCTCGCCTTCCGCCCGAATGCAGCTAACATAGGCTCCCCGAACGGGACACGCGGTAGAAAATGGATGGATGGATGGACGTTTGTGTGACATTTGTGAGACTTGATAAAAACAAGCATAGCAAGGGCCAACAAACCAAAGTGTCAAAACAACTACGGGTAATGTGGGGATAAAACATAAGCACATACTGTACACAACAGCAGTCCAATCAACTAACAATTTGCAGTCATGTTGTTGTCATGATAGTCTATACATTCAATGATAGCTAATGTTAGCAATCCAAAGTGCTATCCTTAGCTAACAACACACGTTACGTACGAGCGTAGTTACATCATTAGGTGCTGAAAGCCGTAAGAGGGCAGGATAAATAAATAAATAATGATTAAAACACATTAGAAAGTTAGCATCTGCAAAAAAGTTGCAAACCCTTTTAAACGCCTACTGAAATGATTTTTTTTTATTTAAACGGGGATAGCAGATCCATTCTATGTGTCATACTTGATCATTTCACGATATTGCCATATTTTTGCTGAAAGGATTTAATAGACAACAATGACGATAAAGTTCGCAACTTTTGGTCACTGATAAAAAAAAGCCTTGCCCCTACCGGAAGTAGCATGACGTAACAGGCTGGAGTGCTGCTCACATTTCCCTATTGTTTACACCAGCAGCGAGAGAGATTCGGACCGAGAAAGCGACGATTACCCCATTAATTTGAGCGAAGATGAAAGATTTGTGGATGAAGAGAGTGAGAGTGACGGACGTATCTTTTTTCGCTCTGACCGTAACTTAGGTACAAGGGTTCATTGGATTCCACACTTTATCCTTTTTCTATTGTGGATCACGGATTTGTATTTTAAACCACCTCGGATACCATATCCTCTTGAAAATGAGAGTCGAGAACGCGAAATGGACATTCACAGTGACTTTTATCTCCACGACAATACATTGGCGAAACACTTTAGCTACGGAGCTAACGTGATAGCATCGGGCTCAAATGCAGATATAAACAAAAGAAATAAACCCCTGACTGGAAGGATAGACAGAAAATCAACAATACTATATATATATATATATAGTATATATATATATATATATATATATATATATATATATACTATATATAAATACACGGTTAATGCTTTCCAGCTTGGCGAAGCTTTAAAATGCTGTTGCTAACGACGCCATTGAAGCTAACTTAGCAACGGGACCTCACAGAGCTATGATAAATACATTAGCGCTCCACCTACGCCAGCCAGCCCTCATCTGCTCATCAACACCCGTGCTCACCTGCGTTCCAGCGATCAACGGAAGGACGAAGGACTTCACCCGATCATCCGTGCGGTCGGCGGCTAGCGTCGGCTAGCGCGTCTGCTATCCAAGTCAAAGTCCTCCTGGTTGTGTTGCTACAGCCAGCCGCTAATACACCGATCCCACCTACAACTTTCTTCTTTGCGGTCTTCATTGTTCATTAAACAAATTGCAAAAGATTCACCAACACAGATGTCCAGAATACTGTGGAATTTTGAGATGAAAACAGAGCTTTTTTGTATTGGATTCAATGGTGTACCAATACTTCCGTTTAACTAGTGATGTCACGCGCATACGTCATCATACATAGACATTTTCAACCGGAAGTTTAGCGGGAAATTTAAAATTGCACTTTATAAGTTAACCCGGCCGTATTGGCATGTGTTGCAATGTTAAGATTTCATCATTGATGTATAAACTATCAGACTGCGTGGTCGGTAGTAGTGGGTTTCAGTAGGCCTTTAACTAATCGCTTTAACAGAAAAAAAAAAAGGTGTGTTTTATTATCACTGGCAGGGTGCAGTGTGCAATACACAAACCTTCTTTGAGATGGGACTATGGATATTCATAAATCAAAACCGTTCAAATTAATAGAGAAACTATTCAAATCTGGAACAGATGAGTCATGCCTTACAGCAATCCTACCCAAAACCAGGCATTTTACAAAGTTTCCTCTGAATGAGCTGAACTCCTGTTTCAACGCCAGTATGGTATTAGGCAAAAAAAACTTTTCTGGAGTTCAGTGTGAAGGTAGACCTTACCTGACATCATGTTGAGCAAACTGCTTTAGAGTGCATTGGTTAGTAGTAAGAAACAATTTAACACAAATGGTGTTGGTTGGTTATGATGTTGGTTTATTTCGAACATGCATACAATTACAATGTGACCCATCACATATTTGCAGTTTCTGGAGACTTAACCATCATTAGAAGGAAGCCAGAAATAAGAAAGTTGAAAGAACATTAAAAAAAATGCTTGCACCTAAGACTGAAATGCAACTTTTCATGAGGACTCTCTGAGACAGCAGTGGGTATAAATCCCATTGTTGGCACAATCTCTGAACTACTTTACTTGCAGAATGTTGCCATATGTGTTATGGCAACATAAGCTGAATTATTAAGATGTGTAGAGCAGCAAAATACAACCACAAATAGCCTCGGTAATTTGTAAGGTCAAGCTGTTCTAAAGCCAGTCGGGACTGTGTAGACAATTTTTAATGTTTCTGTATAAGAGAACCAGCCAATGGATGTACTCCAATAGTAAGTGATCACATTTACTAAATATGCAACCTTTCTAGATACCAAAAGGGCTTTTACATTGAAAACACATTAGTCATGCACTGCCCATAGCTAACCTGGGGTAGCATGAGGGAATCGTGGCTGTCAATTTGCGCTAACGGCCCCTCTGACCACCTCCAAACATACATTAACATATACTGTATACAGCAGGTCACTGCTATTCTGCTGTACTGAAGGAAATATGGGTTAAGTTTTTTTGCCCAAAGACACAACAGCAGTGATTAGAATGGAAGAAGCTAGGTTGAAACTGCCAACCCTTAGGTTTCTGGACGACCTGCTCTACCTGCTAAATTCCCAGGACCTGGGAATTGATACCGGTAGTCAAAAGTACCAATTTTCGGTGCTTTTGTGTGTTTTCATGTGCTATTTATGTTAATTGTTTATAATACCTTTTTTTTAATTATTAACATTTAACAATGAGCTGATATTGATATATGTGCTGTCCATTTGGGAAATATTTTTTCTTACAGTTCTGAGTCAAATTTGCAAGTATTATATAGTATGTTTTGCATGCAGTTGTTATTCCAAGATAACTGGCAGAAGAGAATTGGCAAAGGTGTGTTGCCTTAGCAAGGGAGTAGTCTTAACCATTGAAGTACCAGTAGAGTGGAAAAACAAGTTACCTTTACTATATTGAAGCTATTATTATATATGTCTGATTTATGACACCAAAAGACTTACAAAGTTTGTGAATAAATAGATATGATCAAAAAAGTATCAATCTCACGGAGATTCCCGAGCCTGGATAATGAGAAAGCCAGTCACGTGATCGCGTGACATCGCGCTAGGAACCAAAGATCTCTTCCCTATCAAAAACAATGATAATCAAGCAAACTTTGTGAAAGCCAACAACAATTACTTTTGGAAAACTTATGATCCAGGACTTTATATATTTGAGCCCGAACACAAAGAGGATGAGCAATAAGTCTTAGGAGTCGAGTGATGGATGCAGTTTAATTTTGACACTGTAGCATCCGCAGCATTGCTCGGTGCTAAACATACAAACTAAGAATTACAAAACAGAATAAAACAAACACTTACTGTAATATTTCCTCTCGCTAGGATGCCGACCGACAGGACGCTCACATAATTCAGTTTAGATGAAGGTTCAATCGCAATCCTCACAAAGGTTTAAAAAAAAAGTTCCTGCAGGAACCGTCTTGTAGGGTCTATTTTGCCATCTCGGGAACGTGAAAGTCGACCAGCTAGACTAGATGAGAGCTGCATGAATTATAATCTAGAATTGACTTTTAGCAAGTTTGAGACAAAGCAAAAGCAGCCGTCGCCTCAGTGTGTCAACCAAAGGCGTAAGTTAGCATTAGCTCACTGCTATCAATTTGCCGCTAAAAAAGTCTGTCTGCATTACTAACAATATCACTCATATTTGGTTAATTTTCAGGTCATGACATGTAAATGGAATATTGTTGGCAGTTTCTGGATGTTTTTAGAGAGAGTATAATGAGCTCAACTGAGGACCCTCGATTTGTTGAATCAATTGTTAGCTATTCATTTACGATTTTGAATGCATAAAAAAAGCCAAGCATATGTGTTCTTGACTTACACAAGGATTGTGAATGATAAACGCCACATCTTTTTCCAATTGTTTGCGTATTTCCAGTATGACTGATCTGATAACATGGTCAGAGTGCAGAAGCGTTACTACTGTGGCGTCAATCTCTGAAAATAGCCGAAGGTATTCAAACCGCAACATGCAAAATGGCTGACTGAATTTATGGCATTTTGTGATGTTTAAACGGTGTTGTCCCATACTTTGCAGATTGTACATACAATTGGATATGGTTTAATGGATCAATGCAACACAAATAAGCATATAAAGTCAACTTGTCTTTCCACTCTACTGGTACTTAAAGCCGAATGTGCCTGTCTGATCCTTTGTTGAGCCTCCAAAGTGTTTATACTGTAAATACTATACTTATTACACATCATCTGTCACGATCGGCTTAGCCAGAGTAAGACACCAACGCAGAGCAAAAATTCTAAGAAATATTTATTAAATGGGTTCTGGTAAATGGGTTATACTTGTATAGCGCTTTTCTACATTCTCGGTATTCAAAGCGCTTTGACACTATTTCCACATTCATCCATTCACCCACACATTCACACACTGATGGCGGGGAAGTGTCTTGCTCGGCAGCTCTACCAACCAAGCCGCGCTCTCCCCAATAAGATAATAACAAAAAGATCACTCAAAAAAGATTGAGGAAAAATAATTAATCTAACTAAATAACCAAAAGGTGTGGAAAAAACCGAATATGCACACAAAATATGTGGAGAGGAAACAGTAAACACTACAAAGCAGCGCCCTCGCCAGAGCCACAGGAAACGAGAAGTGTGAGTGGAGCCATACAGAGGAGATGAACACGTCTGGAAGAGTGAACCATCAGAAATCTGCAGGCGCCGAGTGTATGGACTGGTTGAGGACAACTTAGGAGTCATTGAGTGGTTTTGCTTCTCGTGACTTGGGTCTGGGACCATGGTAACATTGATGGAGAGCAGCCCTTTGAGCTAGTGCATTTTGAAAAGTGGAGCCTGACTGAACTTTTGGGCAATTTCTATCAGGCAAACTAGCTTTGTTGGCATGGAAAATTGCAACTTTACGTAGAGGCAATCCGGTTGAGTCCGTTCAGAATTTTAACTGCAAATGTTTGAGCCTGTGCATGTAACCGGATGTGACGTTATGTCACGTGCAACAAAGGTTTAGAAATATGGTACCCTTTGATTTTATGTGAAATTATACACGGTAGTATCGATGGAGTCAAAAAAAGGATTGAATTCGATACATATCTTTACTTCTGAACCACTGCTGTCCCATGTAAATACTTTGTACATGCCATCATTATAGCCAATAATTTAGCATGTATTTGCCTAATCCGCAAAGAGGATGAGTTTTATCAGAAGCAGGTGATAAATGAAAGACTGTTACTTCTGAAAAGTGGTAATTTATTGTCAAGTAGTTTGCACAACACAGCAGGAACTGTAGCAAAAGTCAATGGTACACTGCTAAGCGACAACATTGAAAAACGCAAAAAAAAAATCACTTTAAAGAATGCATGTAGAAGCAAATACAATTGCTTTATGCTGACCACTCATGAAACTCTAAATGTGGCTGTGCCATTTTGGGGAGTTAATGAGGTTGCCTTCAGCCAAAGCTAATACTGCCAATGTTTTTAGCGAACATGGCTGTTACTTTAGCGAACATGGCTGTTACACCACACACCTGGCGACTATAGGTGATCCACCGTTATTTATTAGAAGTGTTAATTGGAGATTTAGAGTAGAGATTTTGTGCTCAATTCAGATGAAAACACTATAGAAGTTTAAACAACCAAAATAGCATAGTTATAGCAAAATAGATGAGAAACTACATGATGCGAATCTGCAACACAGCCTCACAAGAAGCTTATTTAGCACACTACTACCCCTGTTCGTCTGCTTTAGGTCACAGCGGATAATGCATTGACAAGTTAACACAATACCATTAGTTGCTTCTTAATAGTTGTTTTGAGAGAAAAAATGTTGCAAACCAAAACTAATTCCAAATTGACCTCCAAGATCTGATTGAGGATTATCCCATACAACCCAAAACATGTCAGCAATTCATTTCTCATCTTAATGCCACTGCTAAGTAGCTTACACTTTTGTAAACACATTTCTGCAGCCATTCTTTCCAATTCAAGCCACCACTATATGACCTGTGATGGCATACAGTTTTCCCACAGCATGTCGTTTGACCAAATACTACTGTGTTAAGTTTTTTTAAACATTTGCATGAAGGCTAATTTTAGAAAAGGAGATTTATATGTGTCTTGGGAGTCACGCAGCTGCTACTGAGACGGAACAATGGCTGGGGTATGACTGGGTGAGGCTAAGATATAGCTCCCTTAGCTCAGTAACAAAGCTGCAGATGTGTAAAGTGGTGGTGGGGAATTATATACAGTTAGTTCCTCCTGATGCTAAGACAATATATTACATTCATCTCTACAGGAGCCAAGCCTACACATGGTCTCACTTTACCATCCTACCACACACACACACACTCATCTACCTGGTTATATAATGAAAGAAATTTAGCTCCCTTTGCCAATTACTGTTACTTACAGTCTGTGACTGCACTGGAGAAGAAACAAACACAATGCAGAAATGGGGATGTTTCCTTTTTTAATAATGCATCAGAGTTGTATAACAATTGCAGCACACAGACATTCCTTTTCCTTGCACAAACATGTTTGCTAAAAGAATAGGATAAACATTAGGTCCAATTTTATTTTTCAAAGAGTCCATATTATAGTAATATTAGAAACATATCAATAAACCCTGTGTCAAAAATGTTTTTGAAAAAAGGAAGCGGAAAAAACCACGCAGCATTGAATTTATCAGTGGGAATAAGACACACTTACTAACAACAACGGAAGACAACAATGTTCTCCTGTATTTACTTTGCATTATGTAAGCATTAGAAAAGAAACACATTGTTATCCAAGAAGAGACTGAGGGCAGATAATGGACCTCTGCAGCGAAAGTAGAAACTGACAGGGTAGGCTAATGTTAGCATGTGTGTTTAATTTGATATTTTTTTTAACATATAACTCCCAATTTTTTGGGGTTGGCCAGTTTTCCACGTCAAAATATGCGACACTGATGACATATGCTAACAAACCACACTTCTGTCTTTACTCCTTGGCGATAAGGAGGCAAAACAATGGATCATGGTAGTAGACACTGTGGAATATAATACTGCAGGCATGCATACTAGAAATAGTACTTTATAGTACCCTGTAGTACCTGATTAACAGCAGTTAGGGAACATGTTAAACTGAGTAGCTACTGTGCAGTAGAAATGGAACATTAACCTTGGATCATGCTCCTGCGTCGAGGTGCCAGTGGCTTACAACTACACCTTCAAAACTTCCCGGCTAAATGACGTCCACCTATCGGACCGTAAAGACTGTGATTGGAATGCTTCTACAACATTAATTCCTGTGTATACAAGACTCATTCAGAGGACGTACAGTCTACTTTGGCGAACGTCTTCTCCTTCGATTTCAGATCAACCTTGTGACTGTGACTGCTGATTAGTTTCAGCTGCCATTACACTCTGTCTCGCTTTAATTGTCATTCACATTTTCGGCCTGTCAATCATTCAACCAATCAGATTGCAGGGAATTCACAGTGACCTCTTACTACAACCAAGTTGCCATGTTATCCCACAAACGATCAGGGATGTGAGACAGACAATGAAAATCAGGATAACTGCAGTTCCATCCATCCATTTTCTACCGCTTATTCCCTTCGGGGTCGCGGGGGTGCTGGAGCCTATCCCAGCAGTTTATTTTTATAAAAATGGTCCACAGGTGTGCATGGGGTACGAATGCAGATCTTGGATATCCAGAGAGATTGGAAGGAGCAAAACTCTCTATTTCCAAAACTGAAGACAAACTACAAGAAATTTTTTCGCTGCATCAAAGCTTATGGGAGAACACATTTTCAACCGAATGTGAAGACCATCAACAAGCACAAGGCTTGTTTGTTCGAAAGTTAGTTCAGCAATTGAATGAAAAATGTACGTTCAGAAAATACAATAGTTCCATTATTAAATCCATAAATAACCAATACAGGCAGAAATGTATTGTTGTCTGTTTTTTTTTGTTTTTTTTGGAGGGGGGGCAGTTATGAATGGTTGATGAATGAACATTTTTAGTATTAATGATATCAAAAGGAATCTGCAATTTTTTTCGGAAAATATGATTGTGCAGTGTATGTGGTGGTTCATTATTCTGCATTCATCACCAGCACTGAGCATCGCAATTTCCGCCTTACAAAACGTGATTTCATAAATGTAGCCTCGGGTAAAGTAGTTTAACCCTCTCTTAAGGGCATTCACACATTGACGGTTTGGATGGTGGGTCATGATGGTTCAAAAATTCTGTGCTCCGCCAAAGACCATGTTAACACAGAACAAAAAAACCTGGTCACCTGTCACTCATCCGCCATGAACTATGAAACCTGCTAAGAACCGACAAAAACGTTTAACACTTTAACATTTTTGTGGCAATCTCGGCAGTTTGAAATGGGCCGTGTTCAAAACGCCATGAATTGCCATCAAACCGGCAATTTGTTAATGCCCCTTTAAGTGATCGCTGCTGAAGATTTTCAGCATCGAGAAGGAAACATTTGAGATTTTTGTCTGAAATTTGAGCTATTTTTGTCTGAAATTTAAGCGAATGATTGTTGATCTTCCACCATCTTTGACGAAAGCGTGAGGGGCATGACAACAATAACCAAAGGGGAGTGGCTTGGCGGGCAAAGTTGGAAGCGTCTATTGTTCGCTCGCTTTTAAAGAACTAACAATGGTTCGATGAGGGTTGTGGTTGCTCACCAACTTTGACTGTCTGGAAGATAAAACTCCTAATGCAGGGCTAATCAACTGGCGGCCCGGGGGCCAAATCCGGCCCGAGAATGACATCCCGAGTTCAGTTCTAAAAACACTAGAGCGCTCCTGCAGTATGGAGAAACTTGGAACACTGTAAAGACATTGGCAGATCCTTGAATTGACATTTTAACCTTGCTAGCAAACATAGAATACGCGGGTCCAAACTTGTGATTTCCATAACAGAGGCGTTCATCAAGGCACCCCTTTAAGTCCTCTCCTTTTTGGAAGTTATAAAACAATTTTGGAATGATTGTGGTAAGTAAGGTGTAGCTTTAGCCAGTTTATTTCAGATGCAGTCAGTTGTCCTTTGTTCAGCTTCTTTACTTCTACTAGCATTATTCCTCGAGGTTCCATTTTAGGTCTATTCACCTGGTGGCCCACAAGTTCAGTTCAAAAAACTTGTGAGAGATTCACATTTTTACGGAAGGTCCTAAAAAACAGCTGAGCACTCTTGTAACGCTGGCAAAATAAATACACCAAAATCAAAAGTTTACTGAAGAAGACATTGCTTCTCCGGACTATGCAAAATAAAATTAATAGTGAATGGAGAAGGCTGGCCCACCGGTACTTAGCTTTTTGGAAGTGGGACCCCCAAAACAATTTAGGTGAACATTCCTGCTATAGCATTTCAACATTAGGCATGTGTACCTACGTAGAAGTGTAATCCAAGCTGCAGGGTGAAAGGCAAACGACACACCAGAATGGGCGCTATTCAATAGCGGAGCAATTGTAATGAAGATCCCACATCACACCAGCAAGACGTATCACACTACCAGCTCCTACCAATTACAATAGTAATATGGGTGGTTAAAGGCCTACTGAAATGAATTTTTTTTATTTAAACTGGGATAGCAGATCCATTCTATGTGTCATACTTGATCATTTCGCGATATTGCCATATTTTTGCTCAAAGGATTTAGTATAGAACAACGACGATAAAGTTCGCAACTTTTGGTCTCTGATAAAAAAAAGCCTTGCCCCTACCGGAAGTAGCGTGACGACACTGGAGGAAGGACTGCTCATATTTTCCTATTGTTTACACCAGCAGCGAGAGAGATTCGGACCGAGAAAGCGACGATTACCCCATTAATTTGAGCGAGGATGAAAGATTTGTGGATGAGGAACGTTAGAGTGAAGGACTAGAATGCAGTGCAAGACAAATCTTTTTTCGCTCTGACCGTAACTTAGGTACAAGCTGGCTCATTGGATTCCACACTCTCTCCTTTTTCTATTGTGGATCACGGATTTGTATTTTAAACCACCTCGGATACTATGTCCTCTTGAAAATGAGAGTCGAGAACGCGAAATGGACATTCACAGTGACTTTTATCTCCACGACAATACATCTAAGAAAACACTTAGCTACGGAGCTAACATGATAGCATCATGCTTAACTGCATATAGAAACAAAATAAATAAATCCCTGACTGGAAGGATAGACAGAAGATCAACAAAACTATTAAACTAGGGACATGTAAATACACGGTTAATGCTTTCCAGCCTGGCGAAGCTTAAAAATGCTGTTGCTAACGACGCCATTGCAGCTAACTTAGCTACGGAGCTAACGTGATAGCATCGTGCTTAACTGCATATAGAAACAAAATAAATAAATCCCTGACTGGAAGGATAGACAGAAGATCAACAATACTATTAAACCAGGGACATGTAAATACACGGTTAATGCTTTCCAGCTTGGCGAAGCTTAAAAATGCTGTTGCTAACGACGCCATTGAAGCTAACTTAGTAAAGGGACCTCACAGAGCTATAATAAAAACATTAGCGCTCCACCTACGCCAGCCAGCCCTCATCTGCTCATCAACACCCGGGCTCACCTGCGTTCCAGCGATCGACGGAAGGACAAAGGACTTCACCACGATCATCCGTGCGGTCGGTGGCTAGCGTCGGCTAGCGCGTCTGCTATCCGAGTCAAAGTCTTCCTGGTTGTGTTGCTGGAGCCAGCTGCTAATACACCGATCCCACCTACAACTTTCTTCTTTGCAGTCTTCATTGTTCATTAAACAAATTGCAAAAGATTCACCAACACAGATGTCCAGAATACTGTGGAATTATAAGATGAAAACAGAGCTATTTTGTATTGTATTCAATGGGGTACCGATACTTCTGTTTCACTGGTTACGTCACGCGCATACGTCATCATCCAAAGACGTTTTCAACCGGAAGTTTAGCGGGAAATTTAAAATTGCACTTTATAAGTTAACCCGGCTGTATTGGCATGTGTTGCAATGTTAAGATTTCATCATTGATATATAAACTATCAGACTGCGTGGTCGGTAGTTGTGGGTTTCAGTAGGCCTTTAAAGGACAGGAATTAGTCCCCTGGTCTTCAAGCTGACAAAGACCATGTAATAAATAGAGACTTGAAGGTGCACTTGCAGAAGTTGTGCAATTCCTGTCATATATTTGCTCTGAGCTCAACGCAACCGAACTATGAGGTACTGTTAAGAAGCCATAACCCAAGACATAGTCTCTTAAGTAAAGCCTGAAGCTGACACTTGTAATATTAGACATTACTTCAAATCCCTTCAGAGGGAATATCCTAGACGTAGCTCAGCCGTGATATGTTTTCATGTTTATAATATTTCCCTCCCAGCCAGCATTTTTTTTTTCTCCCTTTCATTCCCCAACAGAGTGAAAAGGTTTCTCGTATTGCAAACGCCTAATAAAGACATTTTGATGATAACCTCAATTTTTTCCGCAGAGGTTTTCTTACAGGGTCGCAGCACCAATAGTTGGTAATGTTTGCCTCAGGAGATGCATATAAGACGGTCCAGATGCACATGAGTTACTTTCTGAAGATATATATACACTTTAATTTGGCCAACGTTACATGTAATTGGCATTTGGCACCTCCACTAAGTGTGCCTCTAGCTGGGAAGGAAGTGGATGAAATGAGGAGGTTGCTTGGGGAAGTTTGTTGTGTAATACAATTGCTGGGTTATTTGCGTGTGTAAGAGAGAGAAAACAGTAAACAAGTGAACAGACAGATACTGTAGATCCAGCTAGTAGACCAACGTTTTAATCCACCAGTAAAGTGTAAAGATAACTGCCAATAAGGCAAACTTAAATTCAAATGTTCGACAAACAGCACACTAAGTCCCGAATTGATGCATGAGGGCTAAATGTGGTTTCTATTTTAAACAATGTTCCTTGCACAACACCCGCACACTGAGAGAAAGCCTGACATCTAAATTTAGTACACAAAAATGGTAACGTGTTGTCGATAATTACATTACATTTTCTCACTCTCATCTGCATGTGGTTATCTGCTGGGCAGGATATTCAATACTGTTGCGGTCAAAGTACTGGTCCAACCGAGAGCTTAGTGCAAGTAATTTCCATGCCAGGTTCTTATAATAATGCACATGAACATGAGGAGAAAAACATTTTCATGGGGGCAATTTGCATTGACAGGACAGCCATTAGTCACCATTAGCTATGTCGGCATAACTTTGTGAAGTTTCTGTCTGCTAAATATACTGGTCGAAACAGTTGTAATGTACGCTCATCAGCCCATAACATTAGGTACATCAAATGTAAGAACCAAATGTTGTAAAGCTAACGGACAAGCGGTAGAAAATGGATGGATGGATGGATGTTGTAAAGCTCAGTTTGAATTGAGTAGCAGTGGTGTACTGCATTGCTTCATACTGGGAGATTTATGATATTTTGCCACTCTCATTAAGCTGAATATGGTATTCAGCCAAAAATAAGATGACTCATCTCAGTAGTTTGATAACTTGCCCAACCTTTGAGACATTTTCTTCAGGTCACCATTCCTGGATCAACGGTGTGTGTGTTGGTGTGTGTAAGCGACAGGAAGGAAAGCTCTGAATTGCTTAAGTCGTTTGGTATTATATATCTGTTGACCATAAATTAAATACACGGGTATACCAGTTTTTGTTAGTAATCTGTTCCAAAAGGTCAGACAAGGACCAAATGGTAAGAAACTGTTCCCATATGAAATAATGTAAATCCTATGAATCTGTTCCAGACGCCCAAAATTATTAACACAAATCACATTATGTAGAAGTAAGCTATAGTTTTACAACAATACAAAATTCATAAATGAGTATCACCTTTACTTATACTGAAGACTGGTGATGGCAAAAACAGCGATGAGCTGAGAAGGAGGAGACAAGAGGAAAGCCTAGGGTACACCACCTTTGCACTTAAGGAGAAGTTATTTCTTAAATTCAACAGTGTGTCTCACCTTCTTTATCAAAGTGCTGACAGGTGCTATTTTCTTTAACCCCCATGGTAGGTCAACAGCGCGTAGAATTTATTTTTTAAGGTTTCGGCTAAGCGGAAAGATGCATGTGCAAACAGACTAGTTGATTACCCACAGTGTTTAGTTGTACTGTACGATAACAGAGATGGCATATGTTTAAATGATTAACCCAATGGTACAGCTTACTAGGTGTTTATCCAAATTGCAATGAAAATTACGTGTGTAACTGCCTCTCATTAGCAGATTTGTGTTATTTTATTCTTGGTTCTTTTAAATACTGCAGGGCAGATGCAGATTGTTTCTCTCTAAAATTTCTAGCCGCCACATATGTTACACAGGAAGCAAACTGGCGATTTATCTACGTTTTCACTGGCTGCACAGCTGTAAGACCATGTTGATGTCACTTTTGTTTGTCAAATATTGCAGTACTATGGTGATTGAGTGGCTCTTTTCAACCCAGTTCCAATTGAGTGGGAAAACAAATGGGTGGTTTCAGAGATAGTGTTGATTACTGACAAATAGATAATTTAAGGATGCAGTGTTTACAGTATATTAAAGAAAAAATATTTGAGTATTTGTTGTGGATGACGTACCAGTTCATTAGTTGAGCTAATCACCATAGCAATATCCGCTCTACTGTATTTTGAGTCTCAATTCTATCCAAGGTCTTTCCTTGCCTCCATCAATACTGCTAAAAAGATACCTTACTTACAGTGTCAATCAAAGCTGATTTTTTTTAACTCTCATTATATTGTGCACATGTACCTAGTAAATGTGTATCGAATGGAACTAATGCAGGTTGCTTGCGTGGAACTTGAGAAGCACATGCTAACATGTGATGCTGAAGATAAAGATACTTACGTTTGATGCAACGATTGGTTCCTGGTGCCACAGCCCAGCCGGAGCAGCACTGCTGACCCCCGCACACATTAGGCCTGGACAGAGGGACAAAGTGGAGTTAGACAAAAAAAACAGTCGAAACCGCTAATGTTGACGCCCCCCGTCTGGCTGACTGATGTCAACATAAGTTAACATTACCAAAATCAAAACTAGCCATTGCTTGCACATTTATTGTGACTATCGCCAGACATAAAGATAAATATTTTTAAACTAATGCAGTTTTGTTATATTTGCGCATAGTTCTATTTTTATTCTTCTGTTTTCATATATTTTATACTTGAATATAATAAATAATTGTGTTGTATGTTTTCAGTACAATATTGATAAGCTTCCATACATATTAAAATCTTTCTCCAGGTTAGTAACAATATAAAAAAAAGAATGGTTGCATTTTCAGGTTCAGAATCCAGGTTAAAACTACCATGCTTTTATTTTTAAGCTTACTTTGCACTGAACAGGAAGTCACCATTTTCAAATTTTAATAGTCCATCCATCCATTTTCTACCGCTTGTCCCTTTTGGGGTCACGGGGGGCGCTGGAGCTTATCTCAGCCGCGTTCGGGCGGAAGGCGGGATACACCCTGGACAAGTCGCCACCTCATCGCAGAAAAATGTTAACATTCTAATAGTGTGTAGCTAAATGTTTATGTCAACAAAAGCTACGAACGTAGACGTCAAATTTTGCAATTACTTTTTTGTAATAATGACATCACAGTGGAAGTTAGTTTATACAAACAAGTTGTCGACGCAAGCGTGTTCCACTGTCCTAAACAGGTCACAGTGTAACAAAAGTGTGTTTGGGCGGCCTCCTTCGCCCCTTTGCATGACAAAACCGAGCTGATTTAATATTGTTTTAGGTTCAGATAATTTTGATGGGGGTGGCTGATCAATAAGGACACCTTGGAGATTACGCTTTAATAGAAATTAAAGCAATGAGGCGATAAACAGGGAAGGGTCAGGAAACTCTATCTGAGCCTGAATGTCCCTCTTACCATCATGCAAGAGAGTCCACAGTGAAAATGAGTGTGGAGTTATTTGGACCTTGGAAGGATTATATGAGACACATGGGACATGAAAAGCACCCTACAGCCTCCATAAATCACTGAGCAAATGAGAGATGACACCTTTCAAAAAACCTATTACAGGATTCTTTGCACTCGCTAATCCTCCATTGCAAAGAAGGCCAAGGTTTTTTTTTATAGCTATCCGAATGAGCAACTTGGGTGCAACAGTGGAGGCCCTGGCATGGATCTGGGGCCCGTCATCTTTCCAATGGATGCTAAATCAAGTGCAAGGCTGAGTCATGGTGATTTGTGAAGACAGAACGCGGATTGACTCCTTGACCTCACTGGGATTGTACTCATTAAGCACTGCACGTTGCGCTGAGGCGTCACAGAGATAACGTGTAGTTGTTTAGGCCCTTTGGCAAGCTTTCAGTTGACGTAAATCAAACACATCACACCCGTGCCAAAGTCATCAGTCAACACAAACAAATTCCATCACATGATATATTCACCAAATGAAGGACTTTGATAGCCCGGGTCGCTAATAGGACGGTAAATCAGCTGTATGTTATCACCTTGTCATTTGTTTACTAGAAGTTTGCAAAATGAAAGGGGTGGGGTCATGCCTCAGCTGCAGAAAACAGAAGTGGTGAGTCAGCATGAAAGTGAAAAAGTGAATGCCAATACTGCATGCGAGAAGAAAGGAAGCTGAGTGGTCATTCCAAGCGGAAATGTGTCAGGAAAACCACTTTTTTCTGACAGACAATAGTTCCTGTAATGTTCCAAACAAATCAATTCGGTCTTACACCTCTCAGTTTTCATTATTACACTATATCTTCTCAAGAGACAATCATTTAGAAATGAAACATGTATGATTTAGAGTAGTCATTGTTCAGCTTGTATAGCAGTTGCACTAAAAATAACCCAAAACAAAACCATTATTGTCTAAACCAGTGGTCCCCAACCTTTTTGTAACTGCGGACCGGTCAACGCTCGAAAATTTGTCCCACGGACCGAGGGGGGGGGGTTTGTCATAAAAAAATACAATCATGTGTGCTTACGAACTGTATCCCTGCAGACTGTATTGATCTATATTGATATATAATGTAGGAACCAGAAATATTAATAACAGAATGATTTAATAAAAAATAAAAAATGTAAAAAAAATGTAATTTTTTTTATTTTTTATTTTTTTATTTCTAGTGTGGCCCGGTACCAATCGATCCACGGACCGGTACCGGGCCGCAGCCCGGTGGTTGGGGATCACTGGTCTAAACAACTAGAAAGACATAGATAATCATGTCTCGCCTACAGTCAAATATGGTGGTGCTATCGTTAATGGTCTGGGGCTGCATGAGTTCTGTTCTTTGTTGTCTTTTTATTTTTCAGAAAAATGACACAAAAATTACTACTAAAACTGACATGCAGGACTTTTGCTTCTTTTTTACTTTTGTTGTTGTTGTGACATACCTTCATATACAAATACTTCACTTTTGATATCTGCTTGTATTTGATTACCAAGTAAAAACATGACATAAGAAACACTTCCTGTCTTTAATATAGGATTCAAACAGAGCGGTCCAAACTTATATGTTTTCCTTGTTTAAGTCTTATTCTACTGCGATTTCATTGTGACACATATGCCTTGCTGCGAATGAATGAGCACTTCTCTGGTGGGACTAAATGGTTTCAGATATTTAAAATGTTGCTTGTATGGGTCCCTGCTACCACATCTAAGGAACAGCAGCATGCAAAGCTAGTGTTTATTTTTGTCATTACCTTAAACGTTGCAATAATGCGTTGACCATTATTGGGGGTATGGTATTTTTATTTTTATTTTTTTATTTTTTTTGTCATAAAAAAATACAATCATGTGTGCTTACGGACTGTATCCCTGCATACGGACTGTATCCCTGCAGACTGTATTAATCTATATTGATAATGTAGGAACCAGAAATAGTAATAACAAAGAAATAACCCTTTTGTGCGAATGAGTGTGAGGAGGGAGGTTTTTTGGGTTGGTGCACTAATTGTAAGTGTATCTTGTGTTTTTATGTTGATTTAATTTAAAAAAAATATATATATATATTTTATATTTTTTTTATTTCTCGTGCGGGCCGGTACCAATCGATCCACGGACCGGTACCGGGCCGCAGCCCGGTGGTTGGGGACCACTGCTCTATATGATATCAGCTTAAAACACATTATTGTACCTGGTTTTGCCAATGGAGAAGTGTCAACAACAAGTAGGGCTGTGATAGGCCCCGTCTATCCGTGGGTGCACATTTGCATGCCTGCATAATAGCAGAAGTCTTTTATCTGCTTCCTAAAATTTGTAAGAGTAGATATAAAGTGGTGTGATTGCCTATGATCTCAATAAGATGTCAATCAATCAATCAATGTATTTCAGAAGGCGTGGCCTTGTGAAAAAATAATTGTATGTGATTGGATAAACCACTTGTCCGTTATCTTGAATGACGTGCTACTTCAACCACTCACATCGAAATCAACCTGTGACGCCGGGAAATCCAAACCCGGTGGAAAGAAGAGCCAAAAACATCCTTGCCACCAATAAATGCCTTCAAAACCGTTCTCTGTTCATCTTTTAAAGAATTAATTTTTGATCGATGTCGCAAAACAGTTGCAATAGCAGAATCAATGTCAGCACACGACTCCTCGCTCCGTGCCGCCATTGTTGTTTGAATCAAAACAGTCCCTTCGGCACTACGTCACATCTATCAAATCCCGCCTGGCGATCCTGATTGGTTCATTTTTTTTTGCTATCTGGAAGGAGTTTGCAATGCCTTTGAGCCCAGACCCTTGTGTTGAGCTCAGCGAACTACAATGGTCTGGCGAGAGTCAGGTTAATATGGCGGAGCATTAATTGCAAAAACTAATCACAACGTTCACTTTTTCCTTCAACAACATCACTGATTACTACTCACTGCAGACTTCATGGGAGCCAACAAACAAAATTAAACATCACTTACTGTAAATAGTCTGCTCTCACTGGGGTGTTGTATGTTGATATATTCCTGTTTAAATGAAGAATGACTCATAATTCTTGCGAAGAAAAAAGGGGAGGGAAACCAAACGTCTTTTCGGGTCTTTTTCGCCATTTCCAAGTCTAAACTGGCTGTTAAAGAGTACCAACTTGTCAGTTTCTGGTCACAGGTGAGAGGCATGATTTATAATCTAGAATTAACTTTCACTTGCTCCGAGGCAAGAAAGCAGCTCAGCAGCTGATGATGTCATAACAGCAGCATAAGGAACTTACCTCTGTCTAATCAATGCACCGCTAAAAATAGGTCCTTAACATTAATGCTTATAATAACGATATTGCTAATACTTGATTAATATTCAGGCCACAAAATCTAAATGGAGTACTGTTGGCGTTTTTTGAACGGTTATTTGTTGGGTTTAATGATCAAAATAGACGCAATAACGCCATGACTTCATGGCTCCCATTCACTCCATTGTAAGCAGACATTTACTTACGTTTATTTATGCGTTACAATATTTTTTTTTTTTTAAAGACATTTGTGTTATTGTTTCTCTTGAGGATTGCAAATTATAGGCAAAATTCCCCCAAAAAAGTGTAGTCCCCCTTTAAAATACATGTGTAACTGTTTTTTCACCTTTTAAAAAAACATGCACATGCCTTATGGCCAATTATGCAAATTAGACAATTACATCTCCTAGATGCCTTCCCTGCTCTAAAGTCTCTTTGCTGCCCTCAGTCTCCCCTTGGATAAAAATGTGTCTCCCTTCTCTCGCTGACAGCCAAAGGGTCTTTTCCGTCTGCTGCATGAAATCATACTTGCTCCAATGCTATGGGGAGCACTTTCTGTAAGCACTGCTTTAAAGAGACAGTTCAACTGTGCATACAGCCTCATTAATAGGGAGGTTTTTTATGTGTTGTTTTTAGCGGTATAGATTGAATAGGGCAGAGTCAGTGGGCACAAACCAGGGGTGTCCAAGGTGCGGCCCGGGGGCCATTTGCGGCCCGCAGCTAATTGTTTACCGGCCCGCCACACATTCTGCAAAAATGGCAAAATTGATAATATTGAAAAAATTAAAAAAAACATTTAAAAAAAGTGGAATGAGGTGAAATCTAACATGAAAAAGTTGCAATGTTGACACAAAGCTGCCATGCAGGCTGTTTTTTTTCTTTTGTCTGTTTATTTTTCTTTTTTTTGCCATTGCTAAAAAAAAAAAAAAAGACTAAAAATCTATGTTATAATGAATTATTACTTAAAAAATATCACTTTAAAATGTTTTATGTGGAAAAAATATTGCATATATTGTGTGGTTGCCATATAAAAACATCAAAGTTGTATTTGACAAAAGAGCATAAAACAAACAAAAGAATAGTTCAAACGTAAAATCGACTGATATATCTGGAGTTGATCTCGTAATTTAAGTGTTAAAAGTAAAAAAAAAACTAATAAAAATGTATCACATTATGAGTGGGGGACCTTTTGGATCCCAAATATATTTAGTAGGATTTTATTTAACTTTTCACTGTGAATACTCAAAAATATTAAAGAATTAAAATCAATGGTGTCCTGCATTATTGATCTTTTAAGACTCTAATACTAAATACTGCATATTTCAGTTTTACTATAAAAAACAAAGTTGTCTTTGACAGAGAAGGCATAAAACCTTTTTTTTTTTTTTTTTTACTTTATATCAACCTGAAGTTGATATAGAGATTTACTGTAAGCGTTAAATAAAAAATAATAATAATTTGACTTATTTTTAACATTTTAATGACTGAGACCCTTTATGGTCCCTTGGAGCCCTAAAGGTTAAAAAAAAAAAATCCATATATTTTGTTAAGGTTTGAAAATGAAAAATATCAAAATGGCCCCTGCATGCTTAAATTTTTCCGTGTTCGGCCCTCAGCGGAAAAAGTTTGGACACCCCTGGCACAAACATACGTCAAGGTTTTGGCTTCATGTGTATCAAATACAAACCCCATTTCCATATGAGTTGGGAAATTGTGTTAGATGTAAAAATAAACAGAATGCAATGATTCGCAAATCTTTTTCAGCCCATATTCAATTGAATGCACTACAAGACAATATATTTGATGTTCAAACTCATAACTTTATTTTTTTTTTGCAAATAATAATTAACTTAGAATTTCATGGCTGCAACACGTGCCAAAGTAGTTGGGAAAGGGCATGTTCACCACTGTGTTAGATGGCCTTTCCTTTTAACAACACTCAGTAAACATTTGGGAACTGAGGAGACACATTTTTTAAGCTTCTCAGGTGGAATTATTTCCCATTCTTGCTTGATGTACAGCTTAACCCTTGTGTGGTGTTTATATTGTTGTTACTCAGCCAGTGTTTGTGGGTCTGATGGACCCGTTGCATTTTGTGGCTTGTAATGCCTCACAATCAAACACTTTTTTTGTTAAAATACTGACTTATCCCCAAAAACATCTGTAATGAAGCGATTCGAGAGGCTGGTAAAGGAATACATTGTCTCCAGACTTCCCCCCACATTCGACCCATACCAGTTTGCTTATCGCCCTAACCGCTCCACAGAGGACGCCATCTCCTCTGCACTCCACCTGAGCTTAGAACATTTGGAAGGAAAGGACACACACGTGCGGATGTTGTTTCTGGACTTCAGCTCGGCATTCAACACCATCATCCCACAGCACTTTGTGAGCAAACTGGCCCCCCTTGGATTCAGTACCCCCCTATGCAACTGGCTGCTTGACTTCCTCACAGGCAGACCCCAATCTGTGAGAGTGGGCAACAACACCTCCAGTGCCATCTCCCTGAGCACCGGCTCCCCCAGGGCTGCATCCTGAGTCCGCTGCTGTTCACGTTGATGACTCATGACTGCTGCGCCAGGTCCACTACTAACTACATTGTGAAGTATGCGGACGACACAACAGTAGTGGGCCTCATCCGTGACAACAACGACATGGACTACAGGGAGGAGGTGAAACATCTGGTTGACTGGTGCAGAACCAACAACCTGGTCCTGAATGTCGACAAGACCAAGGAGATCACTGTCGACTTCAGGAAGCACCGGTCCAGCCACGCTCCACTCTTCATCAACGGCACAGCGGGGGAGATGGTAAGCAGCACCAAGTTCCCGGGGGTGCAGATAACTGACAATATGACCTGGTCCCTACACACCGTAGCTCTTGTAAAAAGAGCTCAGCAGCGCATGCACTTTTTGCGTCGGATGAAAAGAGCACAGCTCCCTCCCCCCATTCTCAGCACATTCTACAGAGGCACTATAGAGAGCCTGCTGACCAATTGCATCTCTGTCTGGACTGGAGCCTGCAGTGCCTCAGACTGGAAGTCTCTCCAGAGAGTGGTGAGGACGGCGGAAAAGATCATCAGGACTCCTCTTCCTCTTATCCAGGTGATCGCAAAAAGCCGCTGCCTGACCAGGGCTCAGAAAATCTGCAGAGACTCCTCCCACCCCCACCAAGGACTGTTTTCACTGCTGGACTCTAGAAAGAGGTCCGCAGCCTCTGTAGCAGAACCTCCAGGTTCTGTAACAGCTTCTTCCCTCAGGCCGTAAGACTCTTGAACGCATTATAATAATCCCCTCAATTCCCCCCAAAAATGGATGAACTCGCTGGAATATAAAGACAATATAACATACATCCATAAACGTAGATGCATATGCAAAAGTGCAATATATTTATCTTTACAGTAATCTATTTATTTATATCTGCACCTTATTACTTTTTTATCCTGCACTGCCATGAGCTAATGCAACGAAATTTCGTTCTTATCTGTACTGTAAAGTTCAAATTTGAACGACAATAAAAAGTAAGTCTAAGTCTAAGACCCACAAACACTGGCTGAGTAACAACAATATGAACGTTGCCTGGAAATGTATCTGCCAGTTTCTGCATCCAACAGGGATTCTTCTTTTGTGTTTCTGCACCTGCGTTTCCCACACAAGGTTGCAACATTGTTTGTCAACACTGTCTGCGCTCATTTTGTCGCACATTTGAACCTCTGATGTTCTGTGTACCTACACTCTGTCCTCCCCGTCTAGGCCTGCTGTATGTGTGTGTGTGTGTGTGTGTGTGTGTGTGTGTGTGTGTGTGTGTGTGTGTGTGTGTGTGTGTGTGTGTGTGTGTGTGTGTGTGTGTGTGTGTGTGTGTGTGTGTGTGTGTGTGTGTGTGTGTGTGTGTGTGTGTGTGTGTGTGTGTGTGTGTGTGTGTGTGTGTGTGTGTGTGTGCGTGTGTGTGTGGTACACAGAACATCAATTTCCACACTTCTATTAGCCCCGGGTCCAGTGGACCCCGGAAATCTTATATGTAATAGAAATGTGTAGGGGGGGTGTATGGTGTGTGTTCATTAAATATGTATTCTGATATATGTTCTTCACAGAAAATGAGCCAAAGCCAGTGAGTCTCAGTTTGAAAAATTAATTAATTGTATCATTTTTCTTTTAATAAAAATCAAAAACGGGTCCCACAGACCCGAACACCACAAAAGGGTTAAGTTTTTCAACATTCTCTGTTGTGGTATTTTAGGCTTCATAATGCGCCACACATTTTCAATGGGAGACAGGTCTGGACTACAGGCAGGCCAGTCTAGTACCCGCACTCTTTTACTATGAAGCCACGTTGATGTAACAGGTGGCTTGGCATTGTCTTGCTGAAATAAGCAGGGGCGTCCATGGTAACGTTGCTTGGATGGCAACATATGTTGCTCCAAAACCTGTATGTACCTTTCAGCATTAATGGCGCCTTCACAGATGTGTAAGTTACCCATGTCTTGGGCACTAATACACCCCCATACCATCACAGATGCTGGCTTTTCAACTTTGCGCCTATAACAATCCGGATGGTTCTTTTCCTCTTTGGTCCGGAGGACACGACGTCCACAGTTTCCAAAAACAATTTGAAATGTGGACTCGTCAGACCACAGAACACTGTTCCACTTTGTATCAGTCCATCTTAGATGAGCTCAGGCCCAGCGAAGCCGACAGCGTTTCTGAGTGTTGTTGATAAACGGTTTTCGCCTTGCATAGGAGAGTTTTAACTTGCACTTACAGATGTAGCGACCAACTGTAGTTACTGACAGTGAGTTTCTGAAGTGTTCCTGAGCCCATGTGGTGATATCCTTTACACACTCATGTCGCTTGTTGATGCATTCCAGCCTGAGGGATCGA
Organism: Entelurus aequoreus; assembly: GCF_033978785.1. Taxonomy (NCBI): domain Eukaryota; kingdom Metazoa; phylum Chordata; class Actinopteri; order Syngnathiformes; family Syngnathidae; genus Entelurus; species Entelurus aequoreus. The sequence continues at coordinate 58,167,922 of NC_084733.1, forward strand.
AGGTCACAGGCTTAGCTGCTTACGTGCAGTGATTTTTCCAGATTCTCTGAACCCTTTGATGATATTACGGACCGTAGATGGTGAAATCCCTAAATTCCTTGCAATAGCTGGTTGAGAAAGATTTTTCTTAAACTGTTCAACAATTTGCTCACGCATTTGTTGACAAAGTGGTGACCCTCGCCCCATCCTTGTTTGTGAATGACTGAGCATTTCATGGAATCTACTTTTATACCCAATCATGGTACCCACCTGTTCCCAATTTGCCTGTTCACCTGTGGGATGTTCCAAATAAGTGTTTGATGAGCATTCCTCAACTTTATCAGTATTTACTGCCACCTTTCCCAACTTCTTTGTCACGTGTTGCTAGCATCAAATTCTAAAAGTTAATGATTATTTGCAAAAAAAAAATGTTTATCAGTTTGAACATCAAATATGTTGTCTTTGTAGCATATTCAACTGAATATGGGTTGAAAATGATTTGCAAATCATTGCATTCCGTTTATATTTACATCTAACACAATTTCCCAACTCATATGGAAACGGGGTTTGTAGAAGACAATCTGACTAAACCAATCACTTAGAAAGTGTCCCCTTTAAATTGGCTGGATTTAAAAAAACGTTTTTATAAAGGATCTTTTATTTCGGTGTCTGCTATCTGAGGTCAGCCACTCACATCCCTCTCTGATCATTATGTAAACACTCTCCCCACCGCCCTCATCTGTGAGTATCATGCTTTGTGTCCCTACGGAACAGACAGGACTGGATGAATAAATGGTTCATTAGACAGAAAGAAAAGAGCTTTAATATGGAAACAAGCCATCTTCCTATTGAGGAGTTTGACAGAGACACAAAACAAGAAAAGAAACAGAGACTTGTTAGACTAGACAGGTGTTTTTGATCCCCGGGCAAATTGTGTTTTTTTGTGGGGATTTTTGGGGGGGTTGGGGGGGTTTGGCCAAATGTTCACCAGACAAGCAGAGCTACAACAACACATGGTCGCTGGAACCATGCATAAAAGTGAGAAACACACACACACACACATTGAAGCACTCTACAGCCATATACTGTCATTCAGCGGAAGTTATTAGCAACTTAAAATTCAACAAGCTGTGCATTATTCAATATATCGTCTAATGGTTTGACACATAATTATTCATGTACTGCTTTATATTGTTCTTATAGTTTGTTATGTGTGTATTTACTGTGAAGGAGGTGAAAATACACAGTTTAACATATTTTATATACAACAAATATTTATATGTATTTGTTATTAAGGGCTTGTCAGGGACATTATTTGTTTTAATGAATGTTCTGAGCTCCTTTGATGGATCAATAGCGCCTCTGCTGGTTGCAGCTAAGAAGTACACTCAAACACTGTTCAATCTACACATTAATGATCAATTCATCAGCATCCTTACGATCAAGTTATGTACATTTTGGAAATTATTGTTGCTAGAGGTCCGTATATTTGTATTATGGCATATTTTAGGGCAGGGGCATCAAACTCGTTTTCACTGAGGACCACATCGCAGTTATGGCTGCCTTCAGAGGGCTGCTTGTTGTAACAGCAAATTATATATGAATTTTCCTATGTAATATATTTTTATGTACACTGTAAATACAAATCTATATTTACAAGTAAAAACTGGCATCTCAGTCACCATAATTTTACTGTGAAATACAATATATTACAAAAAAATGACAAACAGTAGCGCTGTTTTAACGGAAAATAAAGGCTTAGTCGCCAGAATTTAATTGCAACATTTACGGCGGCTTTTACATATTGTACATACAAATGGAAAAAACAGCACCACTGTTTTTTTTAATTCTGTCAACCATTTTTCCATTTACAGTAGTACACCGTAAAAACAACCACCGTAGATTTTACAGTAAAAAAAACAAACAAACTGGCAGCTCAGTTGTCAGAAATGTTCTGTAAAAAACAGGGTTAGAGTTTTTTTATGTTTTTTACCGAGGTAATTTTTTATGATGAAATCTGTTACCAATTTGACAGTGTACAATTTGATGGATAGCTTTGACATCATAAGTCAAGCAGATATTAATGTATTCTTATTTATTATATGTCTTTATCTTTATTTATGCATATTATTTTCACGCCTTCTTGGGCCATGTAAAATTATGTGACAGGCCAGATCTGGCTGCGGCCTTCAGTTTGACACTTGCTACTATGAATTGTATGAATGACCACAATGCATTTTAATGGCAGCTCACAATGCATTTTAATGGCAGCTCTTGCGCACATTAACTGCAAAGCAACAGGTGAATATACTGTATCGATGGCCATGATTTGTTACATCATCACTTGCTGGCAGGAGGATTCAGCTAAAATAGGTCCTTATGAAGAAGACTGAATGTGGCTACTAATATTAGCATTTTGATTGGCAGGACTTACCCAACAAGTCGTCTTGGGCTGCTGCTGCTTGCAGTGCTGGACTTTCTGCCCTGTCTGCGGTTCACTCTGCTCCTGGACTGCGAGGTGGTCAGGCTGCTTGGGTGTCTGGTGGCCCGGTCTGCTTTAGGTAGAACCCTACTGCCGTGATCCCCTTGCGGCGTCGTGCTCCTGGAGTGCCGGGTATGGGTGGTCTCTGGCGGGCTTTCACTAGCATCACCGTGCGTGTCGTCCCAAATCGCCTTTTCTGCAGCCTCTTCCCTCACACCTGTTGAGTCCGCGAACGCATCACCTACCAGCGCAACAGCCAAAAACACCACAACCATCAAACCGGCGAGCTCCATTTGTGCTGGAGAAAGTCTGAAAAGTTTGACAAAAAGAGACGCTTTGAACTAAAAAAAAAAAAAAAAGAGTGCAACGATGATACAAAAAAACTTCAGAAGTTGACTAAGACCTCATCCTCTCTGTTCCAAGTGCGAACAAGCCTGGATATCTCCTCATAATGTCCAGGTTCAAAACGTGCGTCAGTTTCTTCCACATCAAGCAAACATAATTCCTAATTCCTCCTCCAATGAGGAGCAGCGCGCTGCTGAAGCTGAGTCAGAGTCCAAGTGAATGTGTGTGTGCGTGCGTGTGCGTGTGTGCGTGCGTGTGTGTGTGTGTGTGTGTGTGTGTGTGTGTGTGTGTGTGTGTGTGTGTGTGTGTGTGTGTGTGTGTGTGTGTGTGTGTGTGTGTGTGTGTGTGTGTGTGTGCGTGCGTCGTCGTGTCGTCGTGCTCTCATAAATATCACCACCTCGGACCTCCTCGCCTCTGGACTTTCGTAAGCGTGAGTGTAAGAAACTCTCCCTCATCGACTGTATTGTTGCTCCTGCTTTACACGAGGGCTGGGCGATACTGCCCATTTTGGTATCGAGCCGATACCAAGTAAATACAAACTCTGGATACTGATTCTCACATCTTTAAAAATGTTGAAGATACTTGAATGATTCTATAATGTCGCTTTTACCTTTTCGATCATTATCATAATCACAATAAAACACAGGACAAATATATTGAACATACTGTAACTTAGGTGTTTTTATTGGCCAATGGCATTTTATGGAGATAACATGAACCACTGTGGAAAATAGAGCAAAAATGTAAAAAGAGCTGATGTTGAGACTACTAACTGAAAATGCATATACTGTACAAATATACTGTATAAAATGTGTCATTTTATAAAATGAAAAATATTTATATAAATGTTTTAATGCTAGGTTACATCATAACACACTGCATTGACAGGTTATTCACAGGACCCATAGCGGTCTGTGTTTGTCACAGCCAACCGTTTTATGTTTGGAAATAAAAAATAATTTAACATAAAAATCGACTTTCCCTGTTTTTTGGTTTGATACTAAAAAATAAAAAACCTGAAAACAGATCGTTATCCATTATTTGTAAACCAAGTTTATTCATGTGTTTGAAAATAAAAAATTAGAATTAAGATAACAAGTGGAAAGCTTTTTTCTATTCCCCGTTTATTTGTTTGGACATATTGGTAGATTGCACATGCAGCGTCTCTTTCTGTATCCTCGTCTGTGATTGACCCGGAACAACAACAAAAGAAGACAAAGAACTGTGTCGTCTAAACAATTTTGTCACGGTAAAGAGTTCCCTTCTATTTTCTAATATCCAGAGACATGGAAAGTGACACATTTTATTGGTTCTCTATCGAGCAGGCAAACGGGTCTGTGTACGTCGCTCTCCTTCTTCTGTTGTTGTTGTTCCCGATCACTCACAGACGAGGATACGGAAAAGAGACACTGTGCATGTGCAATCTACCAATATGTCCAAAGTCCAGATAATAAACGGGAAATAGACTAAATAGTTTTCCACTCATTGCTTTTATTCCCATTTTCAATTTCATTAATAAATTCGGACAACGGATAATGGATAACGATCCGTTTTCCGATTATTATTAAAGCAAAAAACGGGGAAAGTGGATTTTTATGTTAAATTATTTTTCTATTCAAAAGAAAATCGTAATGCCGCGACAAACACAGTCCCATATCGTCCAATTGGTCAACATTTCAGAAACAAGTTTTTTTAATGTATTTTTTGCTCCTGAAAATGTATGGTTTTATTTTTTTTAAAAAGAAAATGTATCCGGTAGTCATTTCCCATAATATCAATTAGGTTTTTTTCTTGAGTATCGGTAGATAACTAACTGTATTTAGAACGCCCCTGTGACGAACATGCATTGCTGCTGGAGGTATGACCTCAAGATGCAAGAGACAGAAGGTTACGTGCAGGTGAGAACAGTATTTAATTATAGCACAAGGAAGTGCAACAGGGAAAGTTATGCATGCTCAGCAAACCATGGAGCTATTACAAATGTAACACTTGAAGTTAGCAAACATAAACAGTTAGCATGAACTGCAGTAAACAGTTAGCAACAAAGACAATATTCCAGCCCTGAATGTACGGCAGGCTGGAATATACTGATGCCCAGAGGTGGGTAGTAACGCGCTACATTTACTCCGTTACATCTACTTGAGTAACTTTTGGGATAAACTGTACTTCTAAGAGTAGTTTTAATGCAACATACTTTTACTTTTACTTGAGTATATTTATAGAGAAGAAACGCTACTTTTACTCCGCTCCATTTATCTACATTCAGCTTGCTACTCGCTACTGATTTTTATCGATCTGTTAATGCTCGCTTTGTTTGTTTTGGTTTGTCAGACAGACCTTCAAAGTAGGATCTATCGCATGCCTGCGTTTCAAACAATCAAATACAGTCACTGGTGACATTTGACTCCGTGTCACCAATCAAATGCAGTTACTGGTGACAATTGACTCCGTTTCACCAATCAAACAGAGCCAGGTTCCCGCCATGATTAACTGCACATAAAGTTTCAGTGGCAAACAACAACAAGCTTAAGCTTACATGAACTCAACATCAAATTTGAGGAAACACATCGCGGTAAGTAACGTTAGTAGATATTTTGGCTGTCACTGTAGGCTGATGTTAGCTTCCCTGCTATGATCACTGTCAAATGTACATCGTGTGGGGACATTTATTAACGCACTGCACCCTCATGACAGACAGACAGAGACACACACACACACGCACAGTCACACACACACACACACACACACACACACACACACACACACACACACACACACACACACACACAAACACACACACACACACACACACACACACACACACACACACACACACACACACACACACACACACGCATGCATAGAAACACCAATCAGAAGTGCACAGTGTGTTCCCAGGTGCAGCCCACACCTATCAGTTTATGATTTGCATAAAGGCTAACTTGTTATTTTCCTTTGTAATCTCTGCCTACTGAGCCTGTGGTGCTGTTAAGTTATTGTGGCTCAATTTGACTTATTTTTTTTAATGTTAATGTATTATTATTTAATATATATTATTGTTTTAGTTGCTCAAGAGATATTCCTGGCTCTGAATTTGCTCATTGCTATTTTTATGTTTTTGTGCATTATTTGTTGCCGTCATCATTAAACGAACAGGTTACTCATCAGTTACTCAGTACTTGAGTAGTTTTTTCACAACATACTTTTTACTTTTACTCAATTAAATATTTGGGTGATTACTCCTTACTTTTACATGAGTAATAAATCTCTAAAGTAACAGTACTCTTGCTTGAGTACAATTTTTGGCTACTCTACCCACCTCTGCTGATGCCTGATTGGCAACCACAAACCGGTGTCAGGCGTCGCGTCGTGTGAGAGGGCATAGGTTGTTGTGATTTTAATGCAGACAGTCAAGGAGGAAATGTGCAGGTAAAAAGGTATTTAATAACTGAACAAACAAAAGGCGAGAGCTAGGAAGTGCTCCAAAAGCATATGGGAAGCTACGCACGAAAAAAGACAAAACTTGACAGACTATAAAGTAAACAAAAATGGAATGCTGGACATCAGCAAAAATACTCACAAAGAATTTGGAGCAGACAGCGTCCACAAAGTGCACCCGTACAAGACCTCAGCATGGAAAAAAATATACTCAACAATTTCCCGACAAAGAATGGTGTTTGAAGCTTAACTTAAATAGTCGTGATTACCAACAAAATACAGATCCAGGGAAAAGTGCTCCGGGGACAGGTGTGAAGCAGCTACAGAAAATCACCAACAAAACAGGAAGTGTCACCAAAATAAAAGCACGGCACAGGAACTAAAGCACTAAACAAAAGAGAATACACAAACTAAAAACATGGTACAGCCTGCAACACGCTGTGACATAATGCCCCCCTCCTCCCCCCCAAAAAACGTTCTAGACGTTCTAGAAAAGTCACGGGGAGCGTAGGGAACACAAGGCGGTGGATCATCTAGCCCTCGCTGTGACTGACGAGGCAGTCCATGGCCAATGAGGAGGCAGACGTGAGTGGCGGCGGCGTACCAGAAGCCGTAACAGTCCATTCCCAGGACCTAGGCATTGCTGCTGATTAAACGGCCACATTCTCGGCCGACAAAGGGGCGCCTGCGTCTGCAGACCCGCTGGAGCGGATGGCGGCGGCATCTGTAGGCCCCCTAAAGCAGATGGCGGCGGCGACTACGGCAGGCTCGCTGGAGAGGATGGTGGCGGCAACTGCGGCAGGCCCGCTGGAGAGGGTAGCGGCGACTGAGGAAGACCCACTGGAGAGGTTGGCTGAAACTGCGACAGATCAACTGGAGAGGATGGCGGCGCCCGCTGCAGATCCATTGGAGTTGCGGGTGGCGGCGGCCAGGCTGGAGGTGGCGACCTCATCGCATGGGTAGCTGGCAGCAGAGATTTTAATGGACAAAGGACAGGAAGTCTCCACAGTCACAGTCACCAGCCCCAGCCCCCTCCTCAGGGAGCGGATACCAGACGCTGTCACTGGTTTGAGGGAGGAACGTTTGACCCTTGACTTTAGCGGAAGAAGAAGCCAAGGGTGGTATGGGCTCTGGGAAGCCAGGGTGAGGTAAAGTCTTTACAAAGCACGTCACATTGTGGGGTTGTGTCGTAGCGCCACTACCGCTGACATGCTCTCCTGCACGCTCCAGGTGCCGGTGACTCGGGTTCAGCTGGCCCTGATATGCCTGGACTGCACTTGCTTGCAGACCAGGACATGAAAAGTTCAGCCACATTGAGCGACATCGAGAGAAACAAGCAATAGAAAAATAGATGGATGAATTGAGGATGTATTAAGTAACTTTTTAGTTTACTCGTATTACCCACATTGAATTTTTTTTGTTGTGATTTCCCGCCATGCGGTGCGACGAGACCGGCTGGCTTTGCGTCACCTTATAAACGCTCGAAACGAAAGTGGCCCCCACCTTAATACCGCGGTATTTATATTACCGTTACATCCCGAATAGTTTATGTTTTACAGACCGTTTGCAAGCTGCTTTCTGACTGTCTCCTCAGGATGCGCCATTTTGTAGGCAGTCCTATGTGGGCTGTTTTATTTACATGCCTCCACTTTGACTGCGTCTTCTCCGCGTCAGCCATATTGTAGTTTTTATTGCTTCCATATGGAGTCTACTGTCATGATCTGTGGTCTGGATTATGTTTTTGTTATTTTCTGTTTGTTTTTGGACTCCTTTAGTTCCTGTTTGTGCACCTCCTGAGTTTAGTCACCATGGTTACTTATGATTTTCACCTGCCTCTTGCCTTCAGGACACACCTGTTTGTAATCAAGAGACACTATTTAAGCCTGCCTTTGTTGATCACTCGTCCTGGCTTCATTGTTTGCGTCACGCTTATGCCAAGTAATTTTTGTTTGTTCCATGTCATATATTCATAAGTCTTAGCTTCCCGTGTGATAGGCACGCTTGCTTGCTTTTTTTGTTGTTTGCCTGTATTTTGGTAGTTGGGTGATTTATGTTAAATAAATCAAATCCTACCTTCACGCCTCCGTCCGGAGCCGTCAGTTTTGCATTCCCGGAGAACGAACCGCTGTAAGCCGACCCCCGCCGTGACATCTACTGACAGATATAAGTTAGAACTATATGCGGCTTTGTATTAGAAAATGCAACAGTGGAGAATGCATGTGCATGTACGTGCCACTCTGCCCCACAACAAGAGGATACACCAGCTTCAGAAGCTTCAAAATTTGGTCTCCTCAGTTCCCAAATGTTTAGTGAGTGTTGTTAAGAGGAAAGGCCATATAACACAGTGGTAAAAATGCCCCTGTGCCAACTTTTTTGCAATGTGTTGCTGGCATTAAATTCTAAGTTAATGATTATTTGTAAAAAAGTTTCTCAGTTCGAACATTAAATATCTTGTATCAGCAGTATAATATTGAATATAAGTTTAAAAGGATTTGCAAATCATTGTATCCTGTTATCACTTACGAATTACACAACGTGCCAACTTCCCTGGTTTTGGGTTTTGAACTTGGTATCGGATCGATACCTAAATGTGTGGTATCATCGAAAACTAATGTAAAGTATCCAAACAACAGAATAATAAGTGATTATTACATTTGACTATAAGTGCAGATAGAACATGTTGAAACGGAAAATAACCAGATATTAACAGTAAATGAACAAGTGGATTAATAATCAATTTTTACAGCTTGTCCCTCATAATTTTGACAAAATAATAGAATGATAAATGACACAATATGTTACTGCATATGTCAGCAGACAAATTAGGAGCCTTTGTTTGCTTACAACTACTAAAATACACTATTCACTATCTTATTTAAGGCCAAAGTTTTTCTTCGATTGCAATAAAAAACATATGTTTAACTTACCGTAAGATTTTTTGTTAAAATAAAGCCAATAATGCCATTTTTTGTGGTCTCTTTTATTTAGAAAAGTATCGAAAAATATCAAAAAGTATCGAAATACATACGGTACCAAAATATTGGTATCGGGACAACCTTAATATATGGTTATTGTCATGATCTGTGGTCTGGATCATGTTTTTTGTTATTTTTCTGTTTGTTTAAGACTCCATAGTTCCTGTTTTTGCGCTCCCTTGTTCGGTCACCATGGCGACTCATTGGTTTCACCTGCCTCATGTGACACACGCACCTGGCTCTAATCAAAGAGACTATTTAAGCCTGTCGTTGCCAGTTAGTCGACCTGGCGACATTGCTCTGTTGATGTGCTTTTCATGCTCTGTTCATACCATAGTTCATGCTGCTCGTTTCATGCCACAGTAAGTGTTGTTTGTTTTATGTCCATAGTTTACTCTAAGTGTTAGTTTTTGTTTCCTTCGCTAAATTTTGCCTTCGCCTTGAGCGCTTTTTGTTTGTACCCCTTTTATAGTCATAATTAAAAATGTTCCTACCTTCAAGCCTTGTCCGATATAGTCCGTTTGCTTCCTGGTAAAACAATCCTCGCAGTAAGCTGCGAAAACCTCCACGTTCTGACAGAATGTCGCCAGCATTCCGTTTTCCCGCAAAGACGGTTCCAGACCACAAGGAGTGCGTCTGGTATCCTGGAGCTGTGCTAGTGGGGTGGCTCAGCTGCGCCCAGCCAGGCAGCAACTTCCAGCCCGACCACCACCAACGGTTCTTCGCCGTGCCAAGCCGCAACCCCCAGCTAGGCCACCTCCGCCAAAGCCAAGGCTAGCAACCCTTCCTGTTCCAAGGCTAGCAACCCTTCCTGTTCCAAGGCTATCAACCCTTCCTGTTCCAAGGCTAGCAACTGTTCCTGTACCTGCACCATGGCTAGCACCACGGCAAACCCCAGTACCGGCACCACGGCTAGCACCAGTACCTGCACCACGGCAAGCTCCAGTACCTGCACCACGGCTAGCACCAGTACCTGCACCACGGCTAGCACCAGTACCTGCACCACGGCAAGCTCCAGTACCTGCACCACGGCAAGCTCCAGTACCTGCACTACGGCAAGCTCCAGTACCTGCAGCTCGGCAAGCTCCAGTACCCGCAGCTCCACGACAAGTGCCTGTCGGAGCTCCACACCAAGTGCCAGTCGCAGCTCCACGCCAAGTGCCAGTCGCAGCTCCACGCCAAGTGCCAGTCGCGGCTCCACGCCAAGCTTCGCCGCCTGCCACGACGACGACGCGCGCGGCTTCCACGCCTGCCACGACGACGACGCACACAGCTTCCACGCCTGCCACGACGACGACGCCTGCTGTCTCCACGCCTGCCTCAACGACGACATGTCCACCTCCCCGTCGGCCACGGATGTGGCCGTTCCCTGGTCGTCCGCCACGCCAAGTGCATTACCTGGTCGCCCGCCACCTGACTCTACCTCGCTGGTTGCGGGGACACTTGGTCTGGCGACCCACCGCCAAGTCCCCGTCCCCCCCACCCCGCCCCCGCCGTCCCATGACTCTGGATCTTGCTTTGTTTTTGTTGGTTTTTGGACATCTGGGATCTGTCCTTAAGGGGATCTGTGGTCTGGATCATGTTTTTTGTTATTTTTCTGTTTGTTTAAGACTCCATAGTTCCTGTTTTTGCGCTCCCTTGTTTGGTCACCATGGCGACTCATTGGTTTCACCTGCCTCATGTGACACACGCACCTGGCTTTAATCTAAGAGACTATTTAAGCCTGTCGTTGCCAGTTAGTCGGCCTGGCGACATTGCTCTGTTGATGTGCTTTTCATGCTGCTCGTTTCATGCCACAGTAAGTGTTGTTTGTTTTATGTCCATAGTTTACTGTAAGTGTTAGTTTTTGTTTCCTTCGCTAAGTTGTGCCTTCGCCTTGAGTGCGTTTTGTTTGTACCCCTTTTATTGTCATAATTAAAAATGTTCCTACCTTCAAGCCTTGTCCGATTAAGTCTGTTTGCTTCCTGGGAAAACAATCCTCGCAGTAAGCTGCGAAAACCTGGTATGACAGTTATTACAAAATCAGTAAGCCATGCCACCTGGCCGCAACAAAACCTATGTAAAATATATATATTTAAAAATACAAGAGTAAAAGCACAGACATAGCGCAGTTATTACTAACAATACATTGGAGGCTAGCACCACAGTTGATATACTTAACGCAAAAGTCATAAATTGGTTCCAAAGCTAATAAAGATTTTGACAAAATTAGTTGTTTTTTTTGGTCGTTCTATATTTTATGACGTATATTGTGCAGGCGGGAGCGTGTTAGAAGCACGCTGGTCACTAAACACTGCATGAATATAGCGGTGGAGTGCATCAAATACAGCCGCTAAATTGCCCTAAAGTTATACTTTGACAAAAAAAACATGTTTTATTGTAAGTTTATGAGCTCTTGTTTGTGTAGAACTATAACTAGACTTATTATTTTGGTTTATTTTGTCAAGAAAATTTACGTCAGAACGACTCAGTTGCATGCATCACGTCCTAGCACTCCAACATAGCGCCTGTGGTTTAGTTGGCCATACTCTCTTTATACACGGCTCTGTATTGAGCCTTAGCCAGGAAGTAATATTTGCCTTTATAAAGTTGAATGTGCCATGTTTTTCTTTTGTGGAGCCTACAAAGTGTTAAATCTGTAAATATTGTACTTATTACACGGGATGTATGCCAAGTACCGGTATTTTTTGGTACCACTTCCATTTAAATGCGGAAAGTAGCAGAAATTGGCGTAATGCTACTGAGATGTTGTCACTGAAAGGAAAAGGGAACATTCATGTTTACTTGACAAACACTCACCTCCTTTGGATCCTGGCTATTGTGATTTTTCTTGTTTAGTTTTTTTTTTTAATTTACTTGGAATGTTAATAACATGTTGTTGGGATATTAATCAAGATCGTAAGATTTTTTTGCCATATCCCCCACCCGAAGGATCTGATAAATCAGCCTGGAATAATCATAAATAAGGAAGCAATACCACACAAACGTTTTTAACACGATACTTCCTCCCCAAAAGTCCCTCAAAGTCACGCACGCTAATAAAAGTTAGTATCAGTTTGAAGTGAACGTGCTTTACTTAAAAGGGAACTGCACTTTTTTTGGAATTTTGCCTATCATTCACAGTAATTATGAAAGACATGATGACGGATGTATTTTTTTATGCATTCTAACTCATAAAATTTTTTAATAAAAGTCTACTTACAATGGAGTCAATGGGAGGTAATCTATTCCAGTGTTTTTCAACCTTTTTTGAGCCAAGGCACATTTTTTTAATTGAAAAAATGCATAGGCACACCGCCAGCAGAAAACATAAAAAAATGAAACTCAGCAGCTGATATTGACATTAAAAAGTTGTTCTTGCAATTGTTGGATATGAATTCAAACCATAACCAACCATGCATGAACCATACTTGTCTCAAAGTACTGTCACATCACGCCGTGACTTATTTGGAGTTTTTTGGTTTCTTCTTGTGTGTAGTGTTTTAGTTCTTGTGTTTCGCTCCTATTTTGGTGGCTTTTCCTGTTTTGTAGGTATTTTCCTGTAGAAGTTTCATGTCTTCTTTGAGCACTGGGTTCCCCACATCTGCTTTGTTTTAGCAATCAAGAATATTTGAGTTGTTGCTATCATTTGCGTGGACATTGTTGATTGTCATGTCATGTACGGATGTACTTTGTGGACGCTGTCTGCTTCACATGCTGTAAGTCTTTGCTGTCATCCAGCATTCTGTTTTGTTTACTTTGCAACCAGTTCAGTTTTAGTTTCGTTTTGCATAGCCTTCCCTAAGCTTCAATGCCTTTTCTTAGCGACACTCGCCTTTTGTTTATTTTTGGTTTAAGCATTAGATGATGATTTAAGCTGTCATCTGCATATTGTGATCATGACAAACCATGTTCCCAACATCTACAAAGCAATTAGCTACCTGCTGCCACCTACTGATATGGAAGAGTATTACATGGTTACTCTGCCGAGCTCTAGACAGAACCGACACTCTACGGCACATTTGCAGATTATTATTACTGGTTTGCAAAAAATATTTTTTACCCAAATAGGTGAAATTACATATTCTCCCAGGGCACACCAGACTGTATCTCACGGCACACTAGTGGTTGAAAAACACTGATCTATTCCGCCCCCAAAAAAACAATAAATAACCATTCAAAAACCTCCAACAATACTTCATGTACAATACGTGATTTGAATATTAAGCAAGTATTAGCGATATTGTTATTATAAGCGCTAACGCAGAAGAACTATTTATAGCGGCGCCGTGATCACAGAAAGGTAACTAGCTTATGTGGCTATATGTTGACATTATCGACAGTAGCTGCTTTGTTGCCTCGGAGCTCATGGAAGTTTATGCTAGATCATGAATAATGCCTCTCACCTTAATAGTAGAAGGATGAGGACATAATCTAACAAGTTGGTCAACTTTGGCAGTCAATTTAGACCTGGCAATACAAGGATTGTGAGTCAGTCTGCACCTGAACGGGAATATATCAACAACCTATCAGTCTGCATCCCAGTGACAGTAGACATTGTACTGTAAGTGATGTTTTATTATGTTTGATGGCTCTCATGAACTCTGCAGTGAGAAAAGGTTGTGATGCATTTTTTTAAATTATTGCACCGCTGTATGCTTCAAATGAGCAAAATACATAAATATCACATGTTAGTATGAATGTGCATGTTACTACATTACATGCATACTTACAGCATGTATATAAAACCTCAATGGAGGTGTTTGGATGTTTTTTAAGTGCCTTACAGGCAGAATAGAGCGGCTCCCATAGGCTCCATTGTAAGCAAACTTTTGCTCACATTTATTTACTAATTAGAATTTTAAAAAAAGAAAAATATATGTTTTCTTGTCTTACGTAAGGATTGTGAATAATAGGCAAAATTCCCGAAAAAGTGCAGTTCCCCTTTAACTGCCGCTAATGCGCTTCATCAACCGTCCTCATACCAATCCAGTAATCGACAGGCCAATATGAATCCACTCAAAAAAGTGAAAAATCTAAATAATCGAAACATCCATAACGTTGCTCTGAAGAAAGGCAGCACTCGCTGACAAGTCTCCATTGTGCCACGTTTGCGTGGCATCAAAACATACCCTGTTTAAATGCACACACACGTAACATGACAATTGATTGTATTAATTTATTTTGTATATTTAATATGCTATGTCATGAAAAAGGTATGTGCGCTGCACATGAATGCCATACATAAATATTATATCCAACTGAGTGTAATTGTAATTAATGGAAACACAGGAGTGTACCTGTGTGGTCTTTTCAAGGTGAAGACATAACAACTGCATTGCACCTTGCACATGCACACATAGTTAAAGACCTAAAAAGCAAGTGTCGATAAAAGACTTCCCTGCTGTAAGATTTTACATGATGTTGGTAGTGTACAACCTCTTGTGTGAAAAAAAGCATTTTTTCACATCTTTATTTAAACCAAAGAGTACCGATAAATACTGGTATCGATAAGGAAAATCGATATTGATATCGGTATCAATAAAATTAAATATACATCCTTATTTATTACACACCAGCTGTTTGATTTCTAACATGCATCATAGGTATAATTTTCATTATCAAATTTGGAGGTGGTGAAAAAAAAATTGGTAATGTTAATCTTTAACATGTTTATGTAATATTCAATGTAGATTAGCATTTTGAGAAGTGGAGCCTTACTGTACTTCTGAGTGCCTTCTTCTTGCTGTGTTAGCATGGAAAATTGTAACACTATGTGTCCGCTGTGATTGCCTGAGTCTGCAACCTGATGCGACGTCACATGCAACAAAGGTATGGAAATATGGCACTTTACGTGACTCGGTACCCGGTAGTACCGACAGACTTCAGCTTGCACTATAAAAGTACCAAATTTGGTACGTATCCCTAACTGGTCAGTGGAAAAGGAGCATAATTGGCTCTTCTTCAAAGACAAGCACCTGCACAACAGTTTGTGTTTATTCGGCATTGTAAACATGCATCTTGGCACAGGCGGGATATGCAGATGTCGCAGACAAAGCTCACATTTCAAACAGTGTCGGAATCCTTGAAAAAGTGGCGGTGTTATGTAAGCGCTCCCATTCATCGCCTTTTCTCATCTGTGCTGCATCATTACTCCCCTTTACCCCCACCAAATGTCTGGAAACACACAGTTCTCATCTACCATTAAATCTTAAACAAGCCAAAAAAGAGAGCTGGCTCTCCCTCTGCTCATTCAGGCCACAAAGATGCATATCCGCCTCACTCAGGAGTGGTACCCGAGCAACATAACCACACTCTGAGCACAGCGGTCCAAAACACACAGCGCAAGCAGAGACGATATTTTCAAACTTCTCTAAAAGTTGTGTGCTGAGGCTGCGTGCCATAGCTGATTACTGCTAATCTTGTAGCCCAGAAGAATCTAATTAGAGGAGGATACATGTATCTTGTAATTGTGCAGTAGTCCAAGTCTGTGGACACTCCTTAACAGATCACGACTTCTTATAACCACTCTCAGTATCTGTTCTGTCTTCTATTAGTTGCCTTGAAGAGCGTCAACGTTGTTTTGAAAGTGGCTTTAATATAACTCAAGCTGCAGCATCTGGAGGACCGAAACAACTAAAGCATGTCCCTGTTATGACAGAAGCTTCCCCACAAAAGGCTTATGGGAAAACGTCTGGCATGACGAGCACTCCTATGAGCCGTTAAATGTCGAGCAAAAATAATAGCCTTAGAGCGTTTCTCGCCTTTGTAACAATAACAATATTCAAGTCTGGAAGTCACAACTGACGTAAACAAGCTCAAAGGTGAATTGGCTTTTCTTGCACTAAGTAGTTTTAATAGCTCCACGTCTGTGTGTGTTTTGCTTCTAGATCATGTGATGCCTCCTGCAGGGGAACAAACACTCCTGTTGACCTGCTAGTTGGTCAGAAATAGGGACATGGGGGTGAAATTTAGACAAGGAGTCTCAAACTCAATTTAACTGGGGGCTGCAGCTGTAGGTAAAGTCATGCTGAGGCTGGGCTGTGCAAAGTATTCATTTCCGGATCATATTTGAACCATGTGACTAAATTTGTTCACTAATTCTATCAGCAGCTATAGTGACACTGAACTACGGTAGGCCTTAAATCTGGTAAAATTGTATATTTTGACATTATTGATTTCTCCAGGGGATAGTCCAAGATATTTCCGCATGCTTATAGGAAGTTGCTCTTTGCGTTGCTCAATGCGTGATTGTTAATTTTTGTGTTTGCGCCAGTAGTGGGATTTAAGATTGATATAATACTGTATATTTAACTGTTAGCTGCCCACAGTGTGTGGCCTGCAATTACATCTAACTATGAAATTAAATAAAGTGCGACAAAATATGGGTCTGCGGGCCGCAAATGGCCCATGGGCCGTAGGTAACTGCAGGTAACTCTAAAACTCTACATTACCAGTAAGGTGGAAAAACAAGTTGACTTTATATGCTTATTTGTGTTTCATTGTGTCCATTAAACCATATCTAATTGTATTTACAATCCGCAAAGTATGTGAAAACACAGTTTAAACGTCACATAATGCCACAAATTCAGTCAGCCATTTTAAATATTCCGCTGCGAATACCTTCGGCTATTTTAGGAGATTTACGCCACTCGAGTAATGTTTTTGCACTCTGACCATATTATCAGAGCAGTCGTACTGGAAATATGCAAAAATTGGAAAGAGATGTGGTGTTTAACATTCACAATCCTTATGAAAGACAAGAACACATTTGCTTGGCTTTTATTATGTGTTCGAAATCATAAATAAATAGCTAACAATTGAGTAAACAGATCCAGGGTCCCCTGTTGTGCTCATTATACCCTCTTTAAAAACATCCAGAAACCGCCAACAATCACGACATGTTGTCGTGATCTGAAAATGACCAAATATGAGTGATATTGTTATTATAAGCGCCAACGCAGTCGGACTATTTTAGCACCGCATTGATAGCAGTGAGCTAATGCTAGCTTACGCTGCTGTTGTTTACACACTATAAACCGACGGCTGCTTCTGCTTCATCTCAAACTTGCTAAAAGTAAATTCTAGATTATAGTTCATGCAGCTCTCACTTGGTAGCAGACAAATGTAGCCATGGACAAAGACGATGAACTTTGACATCACCAAGATGGCGAAAAAGACCCCAAAAGACGCTTTCTGTATGAACTTTTTTTTTAATTCTTTGTGAGGATTGCATCTGAACCTTCATCTAATCTAAATTATGTGAGTGTCCCGTCGGTCGTCATCCCAGCGAGAATGGAAATATTAGTTTATTTTGGTTTAATATGATTAGTTTTTATCTTTAGCAATGCTGCGGATGCTAGTGTCACAATAAAGCTGCATCCGGGTAGCAGTCAGTCGGCTTCTAAAATGTATTGCTCATCCTTTTTGTGTTCGGGCTCAAAAATATAAGGTCCCAGAAAGTTTGTGATTTAGGGCTGTATAAAAAAACTTTGACTGATTGATTTAATTGATAGTTTTTCCAAATGTAGTCGTTTTTGGCTCTCACATAGTCTGCTTGATTGGCATTGTTGTTGATGTGGAAGGAATCTTTGGTTCGTCCTGCGACGTCACGCGATCACGTGACTGGCTTACTCAATTACTCTCAAAATGGCTCAGAAAACTCCGCAATATTGATACTATTTCGATCATATCTATTTATTCGCAAACTTTGGAAGTCTTTTGGTGTCATAAATCATATATATATGATAATAGCCTCAAAATATGGTCTTTTCACTCTACCGGTACTTTAAGGCAGTGGTTCTCAACCTTTTTTCAGTGATGTACCCCCTGTGAACATTTTTTTAATTCAAGTACCCCCTAATCAGAGCAAAGCATTTTTGGTTGAAAAAAAGAGATAAAGAAGTAAAATACATTTATTTTTTATATGTATATGTAAGAAAATTTAAATTTCAGTAGGCCTTTAAAGGCCTACTGAAATGAATTTTTTTTATTTAAACGGGGATAGCAGATCCATTCTATGTGTCATACTTGATCATTTCGCGATATTGCCATATTTTTGCTGAAAGGATTTAGTATAGAACAACGACGATAAAGTTCGCAACTTTTGGTCTCTGATAAAAAAAAGCCTTGCCCCTACCGGAAGTAGCGTGACGTAGTCAGTTGATCACCTCCTCATATTTTCCTATTGTTTTCAATGCAGCTAGAGCGATTCGGACTGAAAAAGCGATGATTACCCCATTAATTTGAGCGAGGATGAAAGATTTGTGGATGAGGAACGTTAGAGTGACGGACTAGAATGCAGTGCAAGACCTATCTTTTTTCGCTCTGACCGTAACTTAGGTACAAGCTGGCTCATTGGATTCCACACTCTCTCCTTTTTCTATTGTGGATCACGGATTTGTATTTTAAACCACCTCGGATACTATATCCTCTTGAAAATGAGAGTCGAGAACGCGAAATGGACATTCACAGTGACTTTTATCTCCACGACAATACATCGACGAAACACTTTAGCTACGTAGCTAACGTGATAGCATCGTGCTTAGCTGCATATAGAAACAAAATAAATAAATCTCTGACTGGAAGGATAGACAGAAGATCAACAATACTATTAAACCATGGACATGTAAATACACGGTTAATGCTTTCCAGCTTGGCGAAGCTTAAAAATGCGGTTGTTAACGACGCCATTGAAGCTAACTTAGCTAGGGAGCTAACGTAAAAGCATCAGGCTCAAATGCAGATAGAAACAAACTACATAAAAGACATTGGCAGATCCTTGAATTGACATTTTAACCTTGCTAGCAAACATAGAATACTCGGGTCCAAACTTGTGATTTCCATAACAGAGGCGTTCATCAAGGCACCCCTTTAAGTCCTCTCCTTTTTGGAAGTTATAAAACAATTTTGGAATGATTGTGGTAAGTAAGGTGTAGCTTTAGCCAGTTTATTTCAGATGCAGTCAGTTGTCCTTTGTTCAGCTTCTTTACTTCTACTAGCATTATTCCTCGAGGTTCCATTTTAGGTCTATTCACCTGGTGGCCCACAAGTTCAGTTCAAAAAACTTGTGAGAGATTCACATTTTTACGGAAGGTCCAAAAAAACAGCAGAGCACTCTTGTAACGCTGGCAAAATAAATACACCAAAATCAAAAGTTTACTGAAGAAGACATTGCTTCTCCGGACTATGCAAAATAAAATTAATAGTGAATGGAGAAGGCTGGCCCACCGGTACTTAGCTTTTTGGAAGTGGGACCCCCAAAACAATGTAGGTGAACATTCCTGCTATAGCATTTCAACATTAGGCATGTGTACCCACGTAGAAGTGTAATTCCAAGCTGCAGGGTGAAAGGTAAACGACACACCAGAATGGGCGCTATTCATTAGCGGAGCAATTGTAATGAAGATCCCACATCACACCAGCAAGACGTATCACACTACCAGCTGCTACCAATTACAATAGTAATATGGGTGGTTAAAGGCCTACTGAAATGAATTTTTTTTATTTAAACTGGGATAGCAGATCCATTCTATGTGTCATACTTGATCATTTCACGATATTGACATATTTTTGCTCAAAGGATTTAGTATAGAACAACGACGATAAAGTTCGCAACTTTTGGTCTCTGATAAAAAAAAGCCTTGCCCCTACCGGAAGTAGCGTGACGACACCGGAGGAAGGACTGCTCATATTTTCCTATTGTTTACACCAGCAGCGAGAGAGATTCAGACCGAGAAAGCGACGATTACCCCATTAATTTGAGCGAGGATGAAAGATTCGTGGATGAGGAACGTTAGAGTGAAGGACTAGAATGCAGTGCAAGACAAATCTTTTTTTGCTCTGACCGTAACTTAGGTACAAGCTGGCTCATTGGATTCCACACTCTCTCCTTTTTCTATTGTGGATCACGGATTTGTATTTTAAACCACCTCGGATACTATGTCCTCTTGAAAATGAGAGTCGAGAACGTGAAATGGACATTCACAGTGACTTTTATCTCCACGACAATACATCGACGAAACACTTAGCTACGGAGCTAACGTGATAGCATCGTGCTTAACTGCATATAGAAACAAAATAAATAAATCCCTGACTGGAAGGATAGACAGAAGATCAACAATACTATTAAACCAGGGACATGTAAATACAAGGTTAATGCTTTCCAGCCTGGCGAAGCTTAAAAATGCTGTTGCTAACGACGCCATTGCAGCTAACTTAGCTACGGAGCTAACGTGATAGCATCGTGCTTAACTGCATATAGAAACTAAATAAATAAATCCCTGACTGGAAGGATAGACAGAAGATCAACAATACTATTAAACCATGAACATGTAAATACACGGTTAATGCTTTCCAGCTTTGTGAAGCTTAAAAATGCGGTTGCTAACGATGCCATTGAAGCTAACTTAGCTAGGGAGCTAACGTAAAAGCATCGGGCTCAAATGCAGATAGAAACAAAATACATAAACCCCTGACTGGAAGGATAGACAGAAAATCAACAATACTATTAAACCATGAACATGTAAATACACGGTTAATGCTTTCCAGCTTGGCGAAGCTTAAAAATGCGGTTGCTAACGACGCCATTGAAGCTAACTTAGTATAACGGGACCTCACAGAGCTATGATAAAAACATTAGCGCTCCACCTACGCCAGCCAGCCCTCATCTGCTCATCAATACCCGTGCTCACCTGCGTTCCAGCGATCGACGGAAGGAAGAAGGACTTCACCACGATCATCCGTGCGGTCGGCGGCTAGCGTCGGCTAGCGCGTCTGCTATCCGAGTCAAAGTCTTCCTGGTTGTGTTGCTGGAGCCAGCCGCTAATACACCGATCCCACCTACAACTTTCTTCTTTGCAATCTTCATTGTTCATTAAACGAATTGCAAAAGATTCACCAACACAGATGTCCGAATACTGTAGAATTATGAGATGAAAACAGAGCTATTTTGTATGAGATTCAATGGGGTACCGATACTTCTGTTTCACTGGCTACGTCACGCGCATACGTCATCATCCAAAGGCGTTTTCAACCAGAAGTTAAGCGGGAAATTTAAAATTGCACTCTATAAGTTAACCCGGCCCTATTGGCATGTGTTGCAATGTTAAGATTTCATCATTGATATATAAACTATCAGACTGCATGGTCGGTAGTAGTGGGTTTCAGTAGGCCTTTAAACTGTGACTTTTTAACAGTCATGCATGTCCCTAGCGCCTGTTTATGAGAACCAAAAATGAGAAATATCTCCTTGACTTTTAGGATAGGATAGGATAGGATAGGATAGGATAGGATAGGATAGGATAGGATAGGATAGGCCGGGACGGACGGGGACGAGACGAGACGGGACGGGACAGGACAGGATAGGATAGGATGGGATAGGATAACACTTTATTGTCATTCCACTTTAAAAGTGCAACACAATTATATTTTCAGCACAGACCTGTTTCAGAGCGGATATATATTGTCAGGGTGACAGAACAGGAATGCTGATAGGTAAAAGGTGGGGAAAAGGTGAACATGGGGGGAAGAGGGGGAAAAAAAAGTCCCCCAATTTATTTGTATTCTTTTTTAACATGTCCTTTCCAGCCACTCGGGCAAATCCTATTGTTGATGTAGATGACCATGTCTGCTGTCCAGAATTGCTTTACAAAAAGAGAAGTATGGGATGCTTCTTTTGTTTTCTTATTTGTATTTAACTCTGTTAAATAGATGTATTTACCGGACCGGAGCAGGAGGGGATAGAAAGAAGTAAAAAAAGAAGACCGGGGGAAATTGCGAGGACAAGAGGGAGATGAGACAGAGAGACAATAACAACAACAGAACAAATATGATACGAAAAAATATATAATTTTTTTTTTTACTGAAGTAGATAGTAATAACACAGAAATAACAATGAGCTTTATTGCACTACAAATGGAACAATAAAAATACCAGTAGAAATAACACTAATAAATAATGAATAATACTAATAATTACTTCAAATATCAACAATACAATTGCTTCAAATGCAACAATATATATATATATATATATATATATATATATATATATATATATATATATATATATATATATATATATATATATATATATATATATATATATATATATATATATATATATGTAATGAATACTTGAATTACAAAAGAAAGCAGATAAATAGAGGGGAAGAAAGAGGACCGGATTGTTATGGTAAAATTAGGTTAAGCTTTATCAGTGTGCTGTGTTGTACCCAGTTTCCCCTGGGTGGGACAACGTGAATATATGTTTAATGAAAAATGATGTGGATGTATGTACCGTGTGTGTGTATGTATGTATGTACTGTATTTGTGTATGTATGTGCGTATGAACTTTTGTGTGCGCGTATGTATGAATGAATGTACGTATGTATGTATGTATGTATAAATGTATGAATACTTGGGTGTATGTGCATATGTATGTATGTATGTATGCATGCATGGTTGTATGTACAATATATTTGTCTCCCAGTATGTGCAGTAGCCAAAGTACAGCCCCAACCACCCAGAGGGCCAAACCCAAAACAGCAGGTGCGGTACCCAGGGAACAAAGGACCACTGGCCCCACGCAAGCAGGCCGACCAGGGACAGGACCCCCAGAACCGGGCCCATCATCCCGCCGGGCTGGCCAGCGGCAGGCCATACACAGACGCAGACGGCAGATTACATGGTACGGGAGAAGCAGGAGACAACCTGCCCCTAAGCCAGCTAGAGACCACACCTCATGCGGGCAGAAAGACGGGACACCCCGAGGGTCCCAGAGACTCCCCACAGCCGGAGGGAAAGAACGCCCCACACAAGCAACCGGACCCCCACGAACACTACCCTCCCAGGAGAGCATGGTGGGGCCAGCCTAAAGCAGGACTGACCAACACGGGGCCATGGGATCCACTCGCCCCACCTGCAGGGACCCCAATGATGGAGATGGAACAAACATCCAGCAACTGCCCTGGCGACGCCTCCCCTTGAGGGAAGAGGCGGAAAAGGAGGAAAAGAGGAGATCACAGAAATGCTGACACAAAAGGCCACTACCCCAGCATCTGGCCACTGCGCAACACACAAGGCGCCATGACAGATCGCACATGGGGAAAGGGGGACTAGACCCATCAGGTCCAGGACACAGCAGCCTAAGACTCCAACTCCAGTGGGGCAAGCAGGTTCTGAGGGTGACAAAAAAAATACAAAAATAATAGATTTTTTTTTTATTAATAATATCCCGCCTCAGGAACAACCCCTGACAAGCTTACACCCAGATGACAGCAAAACACTGGGCGCGAAGGACAGTGCGGCAATCCCGGGACGACACCTGACAAGCCAACTAACATGACAACAAATGTAAACGAAGCCAGCAAGTCCGCCAGCCCCGACAACCACCACGTGTATGGACCGCCACAAACCACATTAGCGGCCACCCCTTTGCATGGAACTCAGCAGCCACAAACAAATGGCAGCAAAGACAACCGCTGCAAAACCCCCAACAGCCACGACCACCAGACCAAATCAACATGACCGAAAAACAGCAACCATCCGCCGACAAAACCATAGAGACCAACTGACGCCAGCCCAAACGCCAACATGCAAACAATAGACATCAATGCCACCCTCTTCCAAAAACCTCCACTCTCCAATCCAAATACATCACTACCCAAACAACCGAGCCACAGCTCCCACACCAAACAAAAAAGCTGCGATGCCCTCGCACTAAGCCATTGGTATACAAACCCCAGAGCACAAAGCCGAAACAGGAAGCGAAACCTGCGCGACGCCACATAAACTGGAAGCAAAACAACCGAAAACTCAATCCACATCCATCAAAAAAAAAACACTGTCAATGTCAAAAAACAAAACGGAAGAAGACAAACGCATCCACATACACAAATAATAACACAGTGGCCCCCATGAAACCAGAACAAACCCCGATAACCTCTTAGCCAAGAAAAGCCTAGTCAAGCAACTTAACCCAGTCATCCCCCAAAAAAATATATCAATAAAAAACACAGCCCATCTAAAAGACCCCAACTCGTGCACAACCACCCTGTAAATACATGAAACAACACCACGACCACAATGACAACCGTGGCCGCCCCGTACACCACAACTCCATCCAGCCATTCCACCTATTGCCCCGGCCGCGTATACCTGTGTGTCCCCCACTCCCTCCCCAACAGAGATAGAACCCACCCCATTGCCCTCGGATGTGATCTCACCCAGGCATAAAACTCCACCCACAGACAGAGCACGCCTCATCCTCACACCATGAGCGAGGTCCCGGATTGGCAAACCCCGGAGCCTGTGCCAGTCGAGGAGGCAATGAGGGGAGCACCGTACCCCGACCCAATCCCACCCATGCTGTGATGTAGAAGTGTGTCAGGCCCCCAGAGTGTCTACTGTGGAGTTACAATTAGGAGGTCAGCCATTACAGCTGACCTCCAGTCCCTATGTATGTGTTGTAGTTTGAGGGAGATATGTATGCAGGTGGACACTGTAAGCAGGTCAAATGCAGCAAGCAACTGTCTCAGTTGCTTGCTGCATGCACTGGTGGGGCATGTGTCTGCGCCACCTGCTCCACCAGTGCATGCAGCAAGCAACTGAGACATAAGGCCAGGGGGCCGACCGCTACAAACCAGGACTCTGCAGGCCCCCCGAACCAAGCAGAACCCGTATCCAAACATAACCAAAAGCAACATACCCCCTGGCTGGGGACCCCAAATACAAACAAACAAAACAAAAACAAAAATGGCCAAACAAAGTCACCGCGACCTAAATAATCACGGCACTCACCACCACCGCAGCAGCATCGCTCAATGCACCCAAAAAGTACCCATACACACGCCAAAATCCCCCAACCAAGATACACCTCTCTTAACAACCAAAACATAACAGCCGCACAACACACTGTCCCGGCAGAGGAAACACCAAATACCCACAAGAGTCAGAGGAAACACCAAACACTGTCCTGGTCCCACAAGAGTCACACTATCCCCAGCCGTGCTTCCGAACATGTCTATCCTTCCCCACTTAAATCCGCAAACGCTCAAGACAGTCCCAAACAAATGCAAACTTGCCGAACATCCAATCCAAATCCCGCCCACGTGACGCAACGTGAGTCTGCCCCCTGCCGAACAAAGCAAGCACTCTCCTGCCCCGACCCGACTCTGTTGAGTACTCACCAACAACTCCGCGGAAAAACTGCACAGCCCTGATGCTCAATGTGAACACCACATCTGAGCTGCCCAGACAGCGATGCGTTTACAGAAGTCCAGACAGGGAATTGACGCCTCTCAACGGGGAAATAAGCCATCACATCTTGCCCACATGCCAGCACCCAAGCCAGCCAGCAAGCCATTGCAAGCCGGTCCCACATATCTATCAGCGCACGGCCACCAACCACAGCCCCCCGACCACTGTAACCCAACACAGCAACGCCAACCGCCGGTAGCTCCACAGCAGCCACCAGCACCACCGCCCATCCGCAACACAAATGCCCGCAGCCGCCAAAACCGAAGCAAAAGAGCGACCGATCACGCAATCTGCAACAACGCGACCACCGAGGTTGCCAAACCACCGATTCCAACCCCATCCACCGCCCGACCAATCGAGCTATCAAACATTCGCCCAGGCAAACCAAACACCCCAACGCGCCGCCAACCACACCCAACACCACACCTCCACACAGCTGTGGAACGCGCCGGGGACTTCCCCAGATGGACGGACAGCATGCAGCCCCTCGGAAAGGGAGAAAACAACCTGCATGCTTATATACGGTATGTATCATCATGGCGCCGATCACGGCTGCCTCGGTGCTCTCGTGCGCTCTGTTTTGTTTGTTTTTGTGCGTAAATCGTGTGTCCGCATGCTCTTACACCCGCGAAAAGCTACTGAACATCAGATCAATCACCCCTACGGACTTATTACCGGTCATCTTAGCGTCAGCTGCGGATTTGGTCCATTCTTTGATCAAAAGAGGGAAACCGCACCGAAGAGGAAAGAGAGCAGGAGCCCTCGCCCGTCTCCGCAGACGAGGATTACGCACGCCTTTACCTGGCATCTTTCTCTCCAACATCCGCTCACTTCCCAACAAGACGGACGAGCTAGCGTTGCTGATGAGAAGAAACAATGACTTATCCTCATCTTGTGTTTTGTGCTTCACGGAGACGTGGCTGAGCGCGAGTGTCCCGGACAGCGCGGTTCAACTGGAGGGCTTTCATCTTCTTCGCGCGGATCGCAACGCGGGGCTCTCCGGCAAAACAAGAGGCGGTGGAGTCTGCTTCCTTATCAACAACAGCTGGTGTACAGACATCACGGTGATACCCCAACACTTCTCTCCTGCTCTGGAATATCTTTTCATTCACTGCAAGCCCTTTTACTCACCGCCTGAGATCATTTCATTCATACTGGTGGCTGCCTACATACCGCCCAGGGCGGACGTGCATGACGCTCAGCGCACTCTTGCAGACCAGATCTTACATGTGGAACGGTCTTTTCTGGACTCTCTTGTTATTGTACTTTGTGACTTTAACAAGGGAAATTTGAGCCAGGAATTACCCAAGTATAGGCAGTTTATTAAATGCCCGACCAGAAGAGAACACTTTGGATCACTGTTACACTACAATAAGCAAGGCATACTATGCAGTCCCGCGCGCTGCTATCGGACTATCAGATCACGTGATGGTGCACTTAATCCCTTCATACAGACAGAAACTGAAACTGGCTAAACCTGTCATGAAGACCATTAAGTGCTACACCGCTGAGGCTGTAGGGGAGCTGCGCGCATGTTTGGAGACGACAGACTTGGAGGCAATTGGAGCAGCCACGGACAATCTGGACGAGTATGCGGACACTGTGACCTCATACATTCAGTTCAATGAAGCGCAAATCATTCCAACATGCACCAGGGCTTGTTATAACAACGACAATCCCTGGTTAACACCCACGCTCCGACAGCTGTGCAAGAAGAAGGAGGCTGCGTGGAGGAGCGGGGACCGGAGTACCTACAGAGAAGCGAAGTACCACACCAACAGGGAAGTGGAGAAAGCTAAATCTGTGTACTCTAACCGTATACAGCAGGGGTCCCCAAACTACGGCCCGCGGGCCGGATATGGCCCGCCAGCGTCCAAAATCCGGCCCGCGGGAAGTCCCAAGTTAAAAAAAAAAAAAAATATTATTTTTTTTTTTTTTTCGTATTATTAATATTTTTTTAATTTGTCCTTTCTAGTCCATTTTCTACCGTCTCCAGCCACTCAGGCAAATCCTATTGTCTAAAAATGCATTTTACCATCGATAACGTGACATGCAGCAAGTGCGCTCTTTAAGTCAATTAGTGCGCGAGGAATATATATGTATGAATATATATGTATGAATATATATATATATGTATGTATATATATATATATATATATATATATATATATATATATATATATATATATATATATATATATCCATATATATATGTATATATACATATACATATATATATGTATATATATATATATATATATATATATGGATATGTGTATATATGTATATATATATGTATATGTGTGTATATATATATATATATATATATATATATATATATATATATATATATATATATATATATATATATATATATATATGTATATATATATATATATATACACACATATACATATATATATACATATATACACATATCCATATATATATATATATATATATACATATATACACATATACATATATATATACATGGACATATACATATACATACACACACATATATACACATTTACATATACATATATAGACACACACACATTTACATATAATATATATATATATATATATATATATATATATATATATATATATATATATATATATATATATATATATATATAGTGTGGCCCCCAGCCAAATTGTTTTACCCCAATGCGGCCCCGGAGTCCAAAAGTTTGGGGACCCCTGGTCTACAGGAACAGTTCAGCTCCAATTATTCTGCGGCCGTGTGGAGAGGGCTAAGGGCCCTTACGAACTATAAGCCCAAAGCCCCCCAGGCCCTGAATGACCGGACTCTCGCTCAGGGCATCAACATACATTACTGTCGTCATGAACGGCCTTCAGCTCATCAAAGATCTGCTCCCCCCACCATCACCCTCCCCACCAACGCCAGCACTTCATTAAAGGACTTAAAGGACTCCAAGGACATCAAAGTACTCCAAGAACATCACAGGACTTCAAAGTTCTTGAAGCTGAACATGCGGAAGGCTCCCGGGCCGGATGGTGTCTCCCCCTCCACCTACAGACACTGCGTAGATCAGCTGGCTCCTGTCTTCACTGACATTTTTAACACCTCTCTGGAGCTATGCCGCGTGCCGTCCTGCTTCAAGACCTCCACCATTGTCCCTGTCCCCAAGAAACCACGGATCACAGGACTTAATGACTACAGGCCAGTGGCACTGACGTCCGTGGTCATGAAGTCCTTTGAGCGCTTGGTCCTGCCCCACCTCAAGGACATCACCGCCCCACTCCTGGACCCAATGCAGTTAGCCTACAGAGCCAACAGGTCTGTGGTCGATGCAGTGAACCTGGCCCTCTACTTCATCCTGGAGCATCTGGACTCCCCAGGAACCTACGCCAGGATCCTGTTTGTGGACTTCAGCTCTGCCTTCAACACCATCCTCCTTGGACTGTTACGAGGCAAGCTCTGCCAGCTCAGCGTGCCCGACTCCCTCTGCAGTTGGATCAATGACTTCCTGACAGACCGAAGACAGCACGTGCGGCTGGGGAAGATTGTCTCAGACAGTCGAACCACGAACACTGGTACTCCTCAGGGCTGTGTACTTTCCCCCTGGCTGTCGGTCGGCGGCTAGCGTCGGATAGCGCGTCTGCTATCCAAGTCAAAGTCCTCCTGGTTGTGTTGCTACAGCCAGCCACTAATACACCGATCCCACCTAAAACTTTCTTCTTTGCAGTCTTCATTGTTCATTAAACAAATTGCAAAAGATTCACCAACACAGATGTCCAGAATACTGTGGAATTTTGAGATGAAAACAGAGCTTTTTGTATTGGATTCAATGGAGTCCGACTACTGCCGTTTCAACGATTGACGTCACGTGCATACGTCATCATACATAGACGTTTTCAACCGGAAGTTTAGCGGGAGATTTAAAATTGCACTTTATAAGTTAACCCGGCCGTATTGGCATGTGTTGCAATGTTAAGATTTCATCATTGATATATAAACTATCAGACTGCGTGGTCGGTAGTAG
This sequence comes from Entelurus aequoreus, assembly GCF_033978785.1. NCBI lineage: Eukaryota > Metazoa > Chordata > Actinopteri > Syngnathiformes > Syngnathidae > Entelurus > Entelurus aequoreus. The sequence continues at coordinate 58,197,395 of NC_084733.1, forward strand.
TGGGTTTCAGTAGGCCTTTAACTTTAACTTTACACATACAAACTGTAGCACACAAAAAAGCACATTTAATTAAAAAAAACGTTATTATGGTCTTACCTTTACTTATAAATTAAGTCCATGTGCAGCTCCTTTTGAACAAAAGCATCAATAACTTGTTTATAGAAGTCTTCCTTATCTTTCTTCAGTTTTAAAAGTCTCTCTGTCTCGATGGAGATCTTCCTTTAAGTATTACCTCCTGCTTCGATTGAAAGTGCAGTTTAGAAAACTTTTATTTTAGATATGTAATCCTCCATGTTAAAAGTCCAGGCAAGAGGAAAAAATAAACGATCGCTGCTAACTGTTGCTGTTTGTTGTCACTTCTTCTGCAGCCGAGTAGTCGCAAGAATGATCTCTGGGATCACTAACGCCCTCTAACACCAGGAGGCGATATTACTGCGAGCCTCACACAGTGCGTCTTCGCAGCAGTTTTATGATTGCTCAGCACAAGAAATATGTTACACACATACAATGGTTGACAAAATAAACTGTACATTATATACCTCAGCTAACTAAACTATGGAAATGTATAATATAATTCATATAGAAATACGGTCTCACTGCACAGCAGGCCAGCAATTAGCCGAGTCATTGCTCAACTCAGTGACGTGCCTCAACTGGCTGGTGACTCACCGCAAGTCTCTTTTCAGTATTTGAACGGCAAATGTGAAAATTCAGCGATTTTGAATAAAAATAATCTAAAACTGGTGAAGTTAAATGGAAAATAACTTTATAGTATAATCACTGGATACATATAATATTTATTTTTTTTTTTTCTTTTTACATTTTTTTTCTTTCCATGATGGCACGTGAGGCCCCGCCTCACCTGCCTCCCCTGACTGCACGTCACTGATATATATATAGATATATGCCTATACATACATACACACATCTTCTTCTGCTTATCCGCAGTCGAGTCACGGGGCAGCAGAGTAGCCTAGTAGTAGTTGAGAAGCCCAGACTTCCCTCTCCCCAGCTACTTCATCCAGCTCCTTCCGGGGGACCCCGAGGCGTTCCCAGGGCAGCCATGTCCTGCGTCTTCCGTGTGGCATCCTAACGGTGGGATGTGCACTAAACACCTCCCTAGGGAGGCGTCCGGGGTCATCCTGACCAGATGCCGGAACTACCTCATCTGGTTCCCCACCCTCCATTCGCCAATGCAGAGGCAACGCTCCCAATGTCCACACAACAATGCATAGTCTTGTCAACCAAGACAGCCCTACAGCATCCAGAGCTTAAAGGAACTCCAGGCGGGTTTCATCCACCTGGGGCCCTGCCACCGAGGATCTTTTTAACTACCTCGGCAACCTCAGCCCCAGGAATAGGGCACTGTTTTCTCATAAGAAGATGTGTAGGTAGGATTGAGGAGGTCTTTGAAGTATTCCCTCCACCAATCCACAACCTCCTGAGTCGAGGTCAGCAGCTCACCATCCCCACCATACACGGTGCTGACAGTGCACTTCTTCACCCTCCTGAGGCGGCGGATGGTGGTCCAGAATCGCTTCAAAGCCGTCCGGAAGTAATTTTCCATGGCTTCCCCAAATTACTCCCATGTCCGAGTTTGGACACTCTTTGAACATGGTGTTGGTTATGGACAATCTGTGACAGACACAAAAGTTCAATAACAAAATACCACTCGGGTTCAGATCCTGTCGGCCGTTCACCCCAATCACGCCTCTCCAGGTTTCACTGTTGTTGCCAACGTGAGCGTTGAAGTCACCCAGCAAAACGAGGGAATCACCCGAAGGAGAACTCTCCAGTACTCCTTCGAGGGAATCCAAAAAAGCCGGGTACTCTGAGCTGCTGTTTGGTGCAAAAGCAACAGTCAGGAGTCGTTCCCCCCACCCGAAAGCGGAGGGAAGCTACCCTCTCGTCTATTGGTTTAAACTCCATTGTACAGGCAACAAAAATTGCCAACCCCAGCCCATTGCTTATCACTGCTTGTAACGCCAGAGGGGAAGAGAGTCCATCCCCTTTCGGGAGGACTGGTTCCAGAGCCCTTGCTGTGTGTCGAAGTGAGTCCGACAATATTCCGACATAACTTCTCCACCAGCTCATGCTCCTCCCCCCCCCAGCTTCTATAGCCGAGGATCAAATCAAGGGCCCTGCGTGGTAAGCCCATTGGAGGAGGGACTCATGTTGCCTTTTTGGGCTCACCATCGAGCCCCACCTCCAGGCCTGGCTCCAGAGAGGGTCCCCGGTGACTTGCGTTCAGGCGAGGGAAATCTGAGTCCTCGTTTTTTCTTTTTCACAAAGGTCTTCGTTCCTCACCTCGGACCTGTTTGTCTTGGGAGACCCTACAAGGAGGCATAGAAGCCCCTGGACAAAATAGCTCCTAGGATCATTGGGACACGCAAACTCCTCTACCACGATAAGGTGGCAGCTCAGAGAGGAGACATACTGTATATACATATAAACAAATTAATTTAAAAAAAAAAAAAAAGGAAAAAAAAACAATCACTCAAGAGTGGGAGTATTGCAGGGCAATTGGGCATCACCGCCAGGGCCCCCACTGCACAGTCACAGCGCAGGGCAGCCAAGACCAGACCCTGGCCCACCCCCCATAGGGATGGAGGAAACCCAAGAAGACTCGGTCCCAAATGGGCACGGGCTGGCCCCTGCCCGACAGCGGCAAGCCACACAAATCCCCGGGTGCAGCCTCATGCCCAACCACCCACCGCCAACCCGGAGGCGACCGCTCCCACCCCCACCCGCTAGACCCATGGGTGCATGGATTAGCCCGCCAGGCCGGAACCGGAGCACCCACCACAAGCCCACCCGCCCACATGAGCCGGTCCCATGTACATGGCCCCCACTTCAAGAAGTCAACATTGTAAAAAAAAAAAAAAAAAGAGGAAAAAAAAAAGCAGGCTTGACTACACATCTTAAAGTGCAGTTGGTAGATCTGCCAACTATCTGCCAGTCAGCTGCAGACGTGGGAGATATATATTTGATTACGATTTGTTCTTCAGCAAATAAACTAACCTAATCTAAAATGTTGGCACTGTAGCTCACATAGGGATGCTAATGTGGCTAATGCTTGTGTCATCCTGTCCTACTCCTTAATATTGGGTTGTTTTATCTGATATCTGTCATCAATTACATTGGAATACAACATTACACTATACTGTATATGTAAAAAGTGGATAAAGTGCACAAAGGCGCTTCCTGGAGGCACACACTCAGGCGTGGACAAGCATGGCTCATTAGCATAAAAGCTACAGAAAAAAGGCTACGGAAATCACTTTTAAACTGTCTAGGGTTAGATTTGGGCAATCCACTTCAACTACACTATTGTGTAACATCTCTGAGACTTACAACAGTCCAGTATATGAATAATATCATATGGGCCCTTTAAGCGGACCACCCCGGTGACAAGCATCATACCGCTAAGAGTACAGCGATGTACTGTTTCTGTACAGGGAGAGCGACACATGAGAGTCCATTTACGTTTGAGTGACTGCCTTGTTGGCGCCAAATGGGATAAGGGTTAGAGTTCAAGTGTCCCGATTAAAAAGCTAAACAGTATCATTACAGCCCAATGAAGGGGCTCTCATTTTAAGCAAGCGTCAATCAAGTGCTCTCAGCCTCAGCTCCTGAATTTTAAGTGATCCGCCTGAATCGGTCCCTGTGATGGCTTTCAATGGAGGAATGTCAATCTCTTGATTAGCTACCTTTGTCGCCATTTGCATCAAAGTTCAGAGCTTTCTTTCTTCTCGGCAAAACAGCAACATTGTTCCGTGCAGGCAGCAGTCGGGACCTGAGGGAAAAGGTGGTAGACGGAAGTTCATTTTTTTGTTTTTGGCAGTCACCACATCATGAAAGCTCAAGCGATAGGCTTTGTTCTTTTTAAATTTTATTGAACGTGACCGCGCTTCCTCTGGACAAACATTCAAGAGGATCTCCATCATTCGTAGCAGTCATGCAAGCAGAAGGACAAGGATGAAGATGTTGAAGGGAAAATGTGGGACAAGGTCCTCAATGAACAATGAATGAGCTTAGAAAATAGAGAGGGCCACACGAAAAAGAAATAAAATACTACAAGAAAATAAAAGTATTAAAAAAATACATTTTAAATGTGATAACATAAAATTAAATTCATTTAAGTCACAATGTTATGATAAAAACAGAATTTTACAAAAAATGCAGTTGCAATATTGCAGTAAAAACAGCATTTAACAAGAGTAAATTTATAATATGAGGAAAAAAAACAACAACATAGTTTACAAGAACTAGATCATAATATTCTAAGTTTGAAAATATATGATTTTATGGGAATAAAGTTAAGATATTATGAGGAAAAAACATAATTTTTTTTAAACTTTGTAATATTACAAAAATATATACATTTTGTTATAATTAGTTTATATTATATGACAGAAATTAGGACATTGAAGTCATAATATGAGAAGAAAATTATATACAAATGTATCAAATTGCATTAAACTGTACTATATATTATATATAATGAATATTCATGATATGATTTAACAGCCTAAGCAGAGAAACCAAGACTTCCCTTTTCCTGGTTACTTCATTTAGCTCCTCCCTGTGGATCCCGAGGCATTCCCAGGTCAGCTGAGAGACACAGTCTCTCCAACATGCCCTTGGTCTTCCTGACGTTCCCTGAACACCGGCCAAGGGAAGAGCCCAGGGGGCTTCCTAAACCAGATGCCCGAGCCACTTAATCTGGCTCCTTTCAATGTGGTGGAGCAGCAGCTTTAATCTGAGTTCCTCCCAAATGACAGAGCGCCTGACCCTATCTCTAAGGGAGAGCCCCGCCACCCAAAGGGGTAAACCAATTTCAGCCACTTGTACCAGTGATCTTGTCCTTTCGGTCACACTGGGGATGCTGAATACACCCTCCAATCCTCTCTTTAAATTGGGGAACCTAATGTCAACCAAGACAACCCCTGAACATCCATAGCCTTAAGGAATTCCAGTCGGATCTGAGAAGCCTTTTGACAACCTCAGCAACCTCAGCCCCAGGTATACATATGGACACAAATGCACAAACACGGTGTTAGTTATGGACAATCTGTAACAGGCACAAACGTCCAATAACAGAGCACCATTCAAGTTCAGATCAGGAGAGCTGTTGAGCGTGTGAAGAAAAGTGAATAATATTTACATAGCGCTTTTTCTCTAGCGACTCAAAGTGCTTCTACATTCTAACACCCATTCTCTACATTTTAAGCTACAAACCCAAAATCAGTGAAGTTGGCACATTGTGTAAATCGTAAATAAAAACAGAATACAATGATTTGCAAAACCTTTTCAACCTATATTCAATTGAATACACTGCAAAGACAAGATACTTAACGTTCGAACTGGTAAACTTTGTTATTTTTTGCAAATTGGAATTTGATGCCTGCAACATGTCTCAAAAAAGCTGGCACAAGTGGCAACAGAGACTGAGAAAGTTTAGGAATGCTCATCAAACACTTATTTGGAACATCCCACAGGTAAGCAGGTGGGTGCTATGATTGGGTATAAAAACAGCTTCCATGAAATGCTCAGTCTTTCACAAACAAGGATGGGGCAAGGGTCACCACTTTGTGAACAAATGCATGAGCAAATTGTCAAACAGTTTAAGATCAACATTTCTCAACGAGCTATTGCACGGGAATTTAGGGATTTAGGAAACTACAGTTTGTCGCTACATATGTAAGTGCAAGTTAAAACTCTACTATCCAAACCGAAAGCCGTTTATCAACAACATCCAGAAACACGCCTGGCTTCGCTGGGCCCGAGCTCATCTTAGATGGACTGATGCAAAGTAGAAAAGTGTTCCCATTTAAGTATTATCTTGATATTATTTTAATTTCTTAAAACAAATTTAAAACACAAGCATCAACTTGGCGAGTTTATACAAACCCCGTTTCCATATGAGTTGGGAAATTGTGTTAGATGTAAATATTAACGGAATACATTGATTTGCAAATCATTTTCAACCCATATTCAGTTGAATATGCTACAAAGACAACATATTTGATGTTCAAACTGATAAACGTTTATTTTTTTGCAAATAATCATTAACTTTAGAATTTGATGCCAGCAACACGTGACAAAGAAGTTCGGAAAGGTGATACTGATAAAGTTGAGGAATGCTCATCAAACACTTATTTGGAACATCCCACAGGTGAACAGGCAAATTGGGAACAGGTGGGTGCCATGATTGGGTATAAACGTAGATTCCACGAAATGCTCAGTCATTCACAAACAAGGATGGAGCGAGGGTCACCACTTTGTCAACAAATGCGTGAGGAAATTGTTGAACAGTTTAAGAAAAATCTTTCTCAACCAGCTATTGCAAGGAATTTAGGGATTTCACCATCTACGGTCCGTAATATCATCAAAGGGTTCAGAGAATCTGGAGAAATCACTGCACGTAAGCAGCTAAGCCCGGGACCTTCGATCCCTCAGGCTGTACTGCATCAACAAGCGACATCAGTGTGTGAAGGATATCACCACATGGGATCAGGAACACTTCAGAAACCCACTGTAAGTAACTACAGTTGGTCGCTACATCTGTAAGTGCAAGTTAAAACTCTCCTATGCAAGGCGAAAACCGTTTATCAACAACACCCAGAAACGCCGTCGGCTTCGCTGGGCCTGAGCTTATCTAAGATGGACTGATACAAAGTGGAAAAGTGTTCTGTCGTCTGACGAGTCCACATTTCAATTTTTTTTGGGAAACTGTGGACGTCGTGTCCTCCGGACCAAAGAGGAAAAGAACCATCCGGATTGTTATAGGCGCAAAGTTGAAAAGCCAGCATCTGTGATGGTATGGGGGTGTATTAGTGCCCAAGACATGGGTAACTTACACATCTGTGAAGGCGCCATTAATGCTGAAAGGTACATACAGGTTTTGGAGCAACATATGTTGCCATCCAAGCAACGTTACCATGGACGCCCCTGCTTATTTCAGCAAGACAATGCCAAGCCACGTGTTACATCAACGTGTCTTCATAGTAAAAGAGTGCGGGTACTAGACTGGCCTGCCTGTAGTCCAGACCTGTCTCCCATTGAAAATGTGTGGTGCATTATGAAGCCTAAAATACCACAACGGAGACCCCCGGACTGTTGAACAACTTAAGCTGTACATCAAGCAAGAATGGGAAAGAATTCCACCTGAGAAGCTTAAAAAATGTGTCTCCTCAGTTCCCAAACGTTTACTGAGTGTTGTTAAAAGGAAAGGCCATGTAACACAGTGGTGAACATGCCCTTTCCCAACTACATTGGCACGTGTTGAAGCTATGAAATTCTAAGTTAATTATTATTAGCAAAAAAAAAAAAGTTTATGAGTTTGAACATCAAATATCTTGTCTTTGTAGTGCATTCAATTGAATATGGGTTGAAAAGGATTTGCAAATCATTGTTTTCCGTTTATATTTACATCTAACACAATTTCCCAACTCATATGGAAACGGCGTTTGTATAAAAAAGAAAGGAATATGAGCAAAACCTAAAGGAGTTAAAAAGTAACTGCACTTTTTTTGGAATGTTGCCTATTGTTCACAATCATTATAAAATACATGACAATGGATGGATTTTTATTTAATGCAAGTATTAAATAAACATAAATAAAAATGGAGCCAATGGGAGCTCCTCTATTTCGCCTAAACCAATCCAATAAATAGCCATTCTTCAAAACCGCCAACAATATTCCATTTACATTTCGGGATTTGAATATTAACCAAGTTTGTCTATCTATCTGTGTTGGCCCTTGAGATAGGCTCCAGCACCCCTGTGACCCCGAATGGGACAAGCGGTAGAAAATGGATGCATGGATAGTGATATTGTTATTATAAGCGCTAACGCAGACCAACTATTTATAGAGGCGCCGTGATCACTACCATGTGTCCCTATGTTTACCATCATCGAGTGGTCTGCTGCTTCCTTACTTCCTTCCTCACTGTAACTTTATTCTAGATCATAAATCACGCATCTCACCTGGACGTGGGAAGTCTGAGTAGGTATTCCGACAAGTTGGCACACTTTGAAAGCTATTTACGACCCCAAAATGGCCAGAGTGACACAAAGGGACACAATTTTTTAAAAAGTGCAGTTCCCTTTGAAGCTTTTACTAAAGGCAGCAATCATAAATGAAGCTTTCAGCACGTACACAATGTTGACATCTATAGTTATATTTATATTTAGATACTAAACAGCGCAAGCAACAACAAACAAACAAAGCTAAATCATAAAATGCAACCTTACCCCAGAAAAAACGATGCATATTTACCCGGGAAAGTTTTGATACCAATTTCCTTGACCCAGCCACACACAAAGAAGTTGTAGACCTTCATGCTTTTTCAGGTTTTCATCTGTTTTGTCGTGTAGAATGATGTGTGGAACACAAGATTCGACATGTCTGGGAATGCAACCGATGGATAACTCTTATATCACTCGACAACTATTTTTTTGATAAAGTATAGGGATCTATTCTGCTGCATAGTTTGATGTTTTGCTCGTATCTGCTTTTTGTATGAAGATCTAGGCCCCCTGTGTACTTAGATAGTTTGCACACTGCTTTCTGCACAACAGCCATCTTGGCTGGGTTGACCACCACTGTTTTCCACTTCCGGGAAGAATTAACGTCATGGAATACATACAAGCAATAGTACTGTATATATTTGTTTTGTTTTGGACACTCGGGTGAAGAGAGGGGCGGAGCTTTCTACCGATCACCACCTGGTGGTGAGTTGGCTGCGATGGTGGGGGAGGATGCCGGACAGACCTGGCAGGCCCAAACACATTGTGAGGGTTTGCTGGGAACGTCTGGCGTCTCCTGTCAGAGAGAGTTTCAATTCCCACCTCCGGAAGAACTTTGAACATGTCACGAGGGAGGTGCTGGACATTGAGTCCGAATGGACCATGTTCCGCGCCTCTATTGTCGAGGCGGCTGATTGGAGCTGTGGCCGCAAGGTAGTCGGTGCCTGGCGTGGCGGTAATCCTAGAACCCGTTGGTGGACACCGGCGGTGAAGGATGCCGTCAAGCTGAAGAAGGAGTCCTATCGGGTTCTTTTGGCTCATAGGACTCCTGAGGCAGCGGACAGGTACCGACAGGCCAAGCGGTGTGCGGCTTCAGCGGTCGCGGAGGCAAAAACTCGGACATGGGAGGAGTTCGGGGAAGCCATGGCAAACGACTTCCGGACGGCTTCGAAGCGATTCTGGACCACCATCCGCCGCCTCAGGAAGGGGAAGCAGTGCACTATCAACACCGTGTATGGTGAGGATGGTGTTCTGCTGACCTCGACTGCGGATGTTGTGGATCGGTGGAAGGAATACTTCGAAGACCTCCTCAATCCCACCAACACGTCTTCTTATGAGGAAGCAGTGCCTGGGGAATTTGTGGTGGGCTCTCCTATTTCTGGGGCTGAGGTTGCTGAAGGTAGTTAAAAAGCTCCTCGGCGGCAAGATGAGATCCGCCCGGAGTTCCTTAAGGCTCTGGATGCTGTGGGGCTGTCTTGGTTGACAAGACTCTGCAGTATCGAGTGGACATCGGGGGCGGTACCTCTGGATTGGCAGACCGGGGTGGTGGTTCCTCTCTTTAAGAAGGGGAACCGGAGGGTGTGTTCTAACTATCGTGGGATCACACTCCTCAGCCTTCCCGGTAAGGTCTATTCGGGTGTGCTGGAGAGGAGGCTACGCCGGATAGTCGAACCTCGGATTCAGGAGGAACAGTGTGGTTTTCGTCCTGGTCGTGGAACTGTGGACCAGCTCTATACTCTCGGCAGGGTCCTTGAGGGTGCATGGGAGTTTGCCCAACCAGTCTACATGTGTTTTGTGGACTTGGAGAAGGCATTCGACCGTGTCCCTCGGGAAGTCCTGTGGGGAGTGCTCAGAGAGTATGGGGTATCGGACTGTCTGATTGTGGCGGTCCGCTCCCTGTATGATCAGTGCCAGAGTTTGGTCCGCATTGCCGGCAGTAAGTCGGACACGTTTCCAGTGAGGGTTGGACTCCGCCAAGGCTGCCCTTTGTCACCGATTCTGTTCATAACTTTTATGGACAGAATTTCTAGGCGCAGTCAAGGCGTTGAGAGGATCTGGTTTGGTGGCTGCAGGATTAGGTCTCTGCTTTTTGAAGATGATGTGGTCCTGATGGCTTCATCTGGCCAGGATCTTCAGCTCTCACTGGATCGGTTCGCAGCTGAGTGTGAAGCGACTGGGATGAGAATCAGCACCTCCAAGTCCGAGTCCATGGTTCTCGCCCGGAAAAGGGTGGAGTGCCATCTCCGGGTTGCGGAGGAGACCCTGCCCCAAGTGGAGGAGTTCAACTACCTTGGAGTCTTGTTCACGACTGAGGGAAGAGTGGATCGTGAGATCGATAGGCGGATCGGTGCGGCGTCTTCAGTAATGCGGACGCTGTATCGATCCGTTGTGGTGAAGAAGGAGCTGAGCCGGAAGGCAAAGCTCTCAATTTACCGGTCGATCTATGTTCCCATCCTCACCTATGGTCATGAGCTTTGGGTTATGACCGAAAGGACAAGATCACGGGTACAAGCGGCCGAAATGAGTTTCCTCCGCCGGGTGGCGGGGCTCTTCCTTAGAGATAGGGTGAGAAGCTCTGCCATCCGGGGGGAGCTCAAAGTAAAGCCGCTGCTCCTCCACGTCGAGAGGAGCCAGATGAGGTGGTTCGGGCATCTGGTCAGGATGCCACTCGAACGCCTCCCTTGGAAGGTGTTTAGGGCACGTCCGACCGGTAGGAGGCCACGGGGAAGACCCAAGACACGTTGGGAAGACTATGTCTCCCGGCTGGCCTGGGAACGCCTCGGGATCCCCCGGGAGGAGCTGGACGAAGTGGCTGGGGAGAGAGAAGTCTGGGTTTCCCTGCTTAGGCTGCTGCCCCCGCAACCCGACTTCGGATAAGCGGAAGAAGATGGATGAATGGATGGATCTAGGCCCCCTGTGTACTTAGATAGTTTACACACTGCTTTCTGCACAACAGCCATCTTGGCTGGGTTGACCACCACTGTTTTCCACTTACGGGAAGAATTAACGTCATGGAGTACATACAAGCAATAGTACTGTATATATTTGTTCAATGTTTGGTGTAGTATATACATTTATATATAATTTAAATATAATATATGGTCAAACCACAATTTATAAAATAATAAAATGTTCTTATAATATTAAAATGTTTAATCCAGTCATCCAAAGCAAGCATAGTGTCTATGTACAATATATTTGCCAAGACTATGCTAAACCTCATGGATTTAGATAGGGGAATGATCTTTGTAACACAGTGGCGTGCGGTGAGGTTAATGTCTGGTGAGGCACTGACTTCATCACAGTCAGATTTACAAACATATGAACCCTAAATAGTATCTTATTCACCATGTGATTGGCAGCAGTTAACGGGTTGTGTTTAAAAGCTCATACCAGCATTCTTCCCTGCTTGGCACTCAGCATCAAGGGTTGGAATTGGGGCTTAAATCACCAAAAATTATTCCCAGGCACGGCGCCGCTGCTGCCCACTGCTCCCCTCACCTCCCAGGGGGTGAACAAGGGATGGGTCAAATGCTGAGGACACATTTCACCACACCTAGTGTGTGCGTGTGACAATCATTGGTACTTTAACTTAACTTTACACTTACAAACTGTAGCATGCACACAAAAAAGCACATTTAATAAAAAAAAACGTTATTATGGTCTTACCTTTACTTATAAGTGCGGGAGCAGTGGTGTTCATGTTGGAAGAGTTGTGAATGAATGAAATATGAAATCCGCGCTGCCGTCTGCAGGTGTACCTAATGTTGTGTCCCTGTTCACGGCTCCTCCGGCGCGCCGCGCGAGCATTGTTGTTTTTGCACTTTTTGGCTTCTTGTTAAGTGACTTTTTTTGGGTGGATTCGGTCTTGCACGTGGAGGGTTTGGGTGTGGGCTTTGGTTGGTGTGGCCGCGGCGCTCCCGTCGGGGGTGTATTCTGCGGCGGAGGTGCTTGGCACTAGGAGGCGGGGTTATGAGACGAGCCTCCAGTTTTATGATCGCTCAGCACAAAAAATACATTGCACACATACAGTTGTTGACAAAATACACTGTACATTATATACCTCAGCTAACTAAACTATGGAAATGTATAATATAATTCATATAGCAATACAGTCTCACTGCACAGCAGGCCAGCAGTTAGCCGAGTCATTGCGCACAATCCATGTTGAGGCACAAATCAGTGACGTGCCTCAACTGGCTGCTGATCACCGCACCGTCTCTTCTCAGTATTTGAACGGCAAATGTGAAAATTAAAATTAAAATAATCTAAAACTGGTGAAGTTAAATGGAAAATAACTTTAGTATAATCACTGGATACATATAACAATTTAATTAATTTTTTTTCTTTTTACTTTTTTTTTTCTTTCCATGATGGCAGGTGAGGCCGTGCCTCCCCTGCCTCTAGTGACGGCACGCCACTGTTGTAACATAAAGTTCATACTTACTATGAGGAGACATTGCCGCCACATCAGTTTACAGTTATTTTTTTTAATGCATGCTGAGATGTATATATAAAATCAACACCTCAACATGATGATGTGTTACGCCATGGTGAGATAAATGTAACTGGAGTTCATTCAAAGAGTGGAGGAGCATGCTGGCAGTCTCAGGCCGAATAAAACTACAACTTTCCAGAAAAACCTCATTTTTTCCCAAAGATGTCAGGAATATTATGAATACTTAAGTTGGGGGGTTGAGATTGATCTGTCTCATTTAAGCAACCAGTGGTGTACTGGACCAGCTCATCTGACCTCCACCCTCAGTCCTTGTTGATGTGTCCTCCATGGTGTCTCCTAAACAGCCGTGGAAAATGGAGTGCTAGTGTAAGTGTTTTCCACATTACCAGCAGGATAGAAAATTATATCTGTGGCGACTACCTCATATCCCTCCATTTTTACCACAGGACCTCTCCGTACATTTATCTCTCAATTGTGCAGCACTGACTGATTCTTAAAAGATGAATAAGCACCTTGAAAGACACGACAATCACCATGTCCACTACTGAAGGTCCAATCGCTTTCCAGTAGTCAACCAACTGAATCTTTACTCGCCGCATTCAAATGGATTCACCATATTTGCTGAATCAGACATCCTTATTCTGGAATAAATTTTTAAACAAATAATGGACAGACACAGACTAGTTTGTATTACTGAACCACTTTAGAGGAATACTAGGACTTCCAGTTTAAATCAAAGGGTCAAAGTCAAAAGTGAAAGTATAACAGTAAAGTCAAACAGACCATAATTGACATCGCATAATTTGTCTGTGTTTTTCACCAGTTGCCTCCAAACTTGATAGACTACTAATGGTACTAGTTGTTTACTGTAGAGGAAAGCTGTTCAGCTGATTAGTTTTGGGTCATAATTGAGGTCAAAAGTCGTAAAGGAATGGCTAAATCAGTCTAGAATTAAGGTTTTAGAATGGCCTTCCCAAAGTCCTGACTTAAACGTGTGGACAATGCTGAAGAAACAAGTCCATGTCAGAAAACCAACAAATTTAGCTGAACTGCACCAATTTTGTCAAGAGGAGTGGTCAAAAATTCAACCAGAAGCTTGCCAGAAGCTTGTGGATGGCTACCAAAAGCGCCTTATTGCAGGGAAACTTGCCAAGGGACATGTAACCAAATATTAACATTGCTGTATGTATACTTTTGACCCAGCAGATTTGTTCACATTTTCAGTGGACCCATAATAAATTCATAAAAGAACCATATAAATTCATAAAAGAACCAAACTTCATGAATGTTTTTTGTGACCAACAAGTATGTGCTCCAATCACTCTATCACAAAAAAATGAGAGTTGTTGAAATTATTAGAAGTTCTTTACAACTGTATTTAAAGTTTTGACCATGACTGTATATATATATATATATATATATATATATATATATATATATATATATATATATATATATATATATATATATATATATATATATATATATATGTTGTCACCGATTCTGTTCATAACTTTTATGGACAGAATTTCTAGGCGCAGTCAGGGCGTTGAGGGGATATGGTTTGGTGGCTGCAGGATTAGGTCTCTGCTTTTTGCAGATGATGTGGTCCTGATGGCTTCATCTGGCCAGGATCTTCAGTTCTCACTGGATCGGTTCGCAGCCGAGTGTGAAGCGACTGGGATGAGAATCAGCACCTCCAAGTCCGAGTCCATGGTTCTCGCCCGGAAAAGGGTGGAGTGCCATCTCCGGGTTGGGGAGGAGACCCTGTCCAAAGTAGAGGAGTTCAAGTACCTTGGAGTCTTGTTCACGAGTGAGGGAAGACTGGATCGTGAGATCGACAGGCGGCGTCTTCAGTAATGCAGATGCTGTATCGATCCGTTGTGGTGAAGAAGAAGCTGAACCGGAAGGCAAAGCTCTCAATTTACCGGTCGATCTACGTTCCCATCCTCACCTATGGTCATGAGCTTTGGGTTATGACCGAAAGGACAAGATCACGGGTACAAGCGGCCGAAATGAGGGCTCACCCTCAGAGATAGGGTGAGAAGCTCTGCCATCCGGGAGGAGCTCAAAGTAAAGCCGCTACTCCTCCACATCGAGAGGAGCCAGATGAGGTGGTTCGGGCATCTGGTCAGGATGCCACCCGAACGCCTCCCAAGGGAGGTGTTTAGGGCACGTCCGACCGGTAAGAGGCCACGGGGAAGACCCAGGACACGTTGGGAAGACTATGTCTACCAGCTGGTAGACATAGACATATGGACATATATATATATATATATATATATATATATATATATATATATATATATATATATATATATATATATATATATATATATATATATATATATATATATATATATATATATATATATATAGACATATATATATATATATAGACATATATATATATATATATATATATATATATATATATATATATATATATATATATATATATATATATATATAGACATATATATATATATATATATATATATATAGACATATATATATATATATATATATATATATATGTCTATATATATATATATATATATAGACATATATATATATATGTCTATATATATATATATATATATATATATATATATATATATATATATATATGTATATACATATATACATATATGTATATGTATATATATGTATGTATATACATATACATATATACATATATATATATATATATATATATAAACATATATATATATATATATATATAGACATATATATATATATATATATATATATATAGACATATATATATATATATATATATATATATATATATATATATATATATATATATATATATAGACATATATATATATATATATATATATATATATATATATATATATATATATATATATATATATATATATATATATATATATATATATATTTGAACTTTTTAAGGTCAAGGCGGTCAAGGCAAGTGTTGCCTTAAAGGAGGGCTCATATTTTAGCATCCGGCAGTGGAGGCTCCTCTATGGGGTCTTGGGGCACTAGGAGGTTAACCCCTTTACTACTGTTATCCCAGGTGGCCCTTGGCAAAGGCCTAGTACCTGACTGCCCCCTAGCCAGGGATACTGTGAAGACCTCAACGGCGGTGCAGGCGGAAGACGGTAGATTTAAGAACAACCACAACGGCTGCGATGGCGAAAGAAGGCTGCAGCAGAAAAGGGTCCCCAGTCGTCTTGGACTCCATGCCACTGGGCTCCGACCCGATTCTGTCAAGGATCGTGTGGTGACTGTCTGTGCACCAGTCTCCCCACGTAAAACAAATAAAATCAAATCAAATCAACTTCATTTATAAAGCACATTTAAAACTTACCACAGGGGTAGCCAAAGTGCTGTACAATGGGCAGGTTAAAAGATAATACGAGAACCGAGCAAACACAACACAAACAGAACACGATAAAAAATAAATAAATAAAATAAAATAAATAAAACATAAGAACAGGTTCACAGCAGGTGTATTATGGGGCGCCATTGCAGGATGGATATCACTCAGTGTTAAAAGCCATGGAATAAAAGTATGTTTTTAAGAGAGATTTAAAAACAGAAAGAGAGGAGGCTTGTCTAACACTAAGAGGTAGGTCGTTCCAGAGCTTGGGAGCAGCAGCGGCGAAAGCTCTGTCACCTCTAAGCTTCAGCCTTGTGTCTGGGACCGTCAGTAGCAGCTGATCGGCTGATCTTAGGGATCGGGTGGGGCAGTAAGGCTGAAGGAGGTCGGAGAGATATGTTGGCGCGAGGTTGTTTAGACATTTAAAAACAAATAAAAGGAGTTTAAAATTGATTCGGTAACGCACAGGGAGCCGGTGAAGAGACGCTAATATAGGGGTGATGTGCTCACGTCTGTGGGTCTGTGTTAGCATACGAGCAGCAAAGTTCTGCACAAAGTCACGCACAGGCATCCCCCATAAAGGGATACACCCCTACCAGGAGAATCGTCATACTCGTTCGAGTGACCGCCGATGATATATATATATATATATATATATATATATATATATATATATATATATATATATATATATATATATATATATATATATATATATCCATCCATTCATTTTCTACCACTTGTCCCTTTTGGGGTCGCGGAGGGTGCTGGAGCCTATCTCAGTTGCATTCGGGCACAAAAGATAAAGTCAAATAAACAAGCTTTGTTCTTCAACAACAATCATGTACTTTAGTGCAACAAATCAGCCTGCGTTCAATTGGATGAAATGACAAAATATTTGAGCTAGTATTGATCTTATTGGAACACTAACAAAGTTAGCAGTTAAATAAAGGATGAGTGAGCCTCCCAGTCAACAAACTACAGACTTTATAAACAAGTTGAGGCAACGTTCCCAACACATCGCCTGCTGCATGCTAACTCTCAGTCCCAGCAGAAGACGGAAAGACGCTAGCTGCACATTCAAAATGAAACTGCAACATCAAATATTGTCACGTCAACTAACAGAACACAGAAGCAGTATCATTCAAAATATCCACTTGTCCCCCTCCAGACCTGCAAGGGGCAGAGAAACACAGCCACATCACAATTCACCAAACTTCCTGCCAGGTGGCAGGGACGGCCATTTTGCCGACAGACCAGCATGTGTGCTTGGAGAACAAAGAAGGAAAAGCCTGTTAGTAAGAGAAACAAAAGCCTAAACAAAGCAAGCAACTAGAAGAATAAAAAACCCAAAGAGACTCCTTTGTTCCTGGTCATACGCAACTGGTAGGAAATTAACTTTGATGCTATAGCTCTAAATGTGTTAATGCTTTGTTCGAAATGTTTGGTTTGAGCTACAAACGCTGTTCTTTGTGTTTATCTTAACCTAAAGTGGCTTTATCAATTTGAAGTACTATCAAAGGCAAAGTGGATGCTTATGTTTGGCTTATGCTTATGTTTAAACACTCAGTTAAGTTGCCTATTTACTTTTTACTTAGGTATTTAAGCAGTATATTTACTGGTACATGTGTGCGAATGTGCGATGAGGTGCGACTTGTCCAGGGTGTACCCCGCCTTCCGCCCGAATGCAGCTGAGATAGGCTCCAGCACCCCCCGCGACCCTGAAAGGGACAAGCAGTAGAAAATGGATGGATGGATGTGTGTGATTAATGAACTTTGTTAAACTTAAAGCAATTTTGTGATGATTTGTTTATTAGTTTGAACTCAAAATAATGCAATGTTTTACTTTGTTTAAGGTTATCAACCTAATCACACTGTAATTAAACCTACAATAAACTGGAAGGAAAAAAAGAGAAGATTTGAGTTGTTCTTGCGTTCTAAGGACCAAGGCCCTTTTCAAGTTGGGGCAAAGAACTGGGGAAATTAAACACAACTTGACGGTTGATAACCACACAACTTGAGAGTTGATAACACAACTTGACAGTTGATAACCAGCGTGGCTGCAAAGACAAAGGATCAACGGCTTCAAGTCAACGCAGTCAACGCAAAGAACAACTGAAAGTATGGTGGAAGAAGCCACTGGTAAAACAATCAAGCAGCTAAAGCAGGAGCGAACCTCAGCAAAGAGTGCTTTCACCAAACAGGCCAACTACCTAAACAGAGCTGTTGGATACCTGACAAAGTCAGAATTGCAAAAGTAATTCAGAATACTCTCTTCACTTGCACGGGATGTGAACGACACCGACGACAGCTATGAACTCGGCCTACTGGCTGAACTGGGAGTCGATTAGGAAGATGGAGAAGTGACATTGGATAAGCAGCAACAGATGGACCAGACCATAGAGGACTGCAACACCAAGCTGGACGAAGTGAAGCGAACAGTGCAGTCCAACCTCTGGTCCAGGTATGGGGAAGGCGAGCTGATGTTTGCAATTGAAGTGGCAGAATCGGCTTGCGAAGGGGCTCATGTGTTTCCTGTGTCCATGGTGAACAAAGACGCCAATGAACATCAGGTGGATGATGCAAAGAAACTCATCAATGATGTGATTGCAGGCTTCATGGAATAAGTAGAATGGATCCCGAGAGCAGAAAAGACCCTTCTGGATGGCAGAGTGAAAGGCTTGAAGAAACTAAAGAACAGCCTCGAAGCCAAAAAGGCAGAATTCCTGGTAGTAGAAAGAATGCAGACGAGGAAAGAAGAGGAAGAGCTCTTCAAGTACAGCCAGCAGCACAGCCAGTCCAGCAGCCTATTCTTAAGATTAAACCCACCAGCTTACCCAGATTCTACGGCTACAAAGAGACTTCCATCAGTGGAAAAGGGACTGGGAGAGTCTCCAGAGGCAAGGTGAACCGACTGGCTCGGCGGAAGCCAAAAAGATCCAGCTCCTTGACAGTGTTGATGAGAAGATCCGCAGAGACCTAAGACATGTCCTCCGCGGTCTTGTAGGTACAAGACCGCGGAGGACATGTTCAAGGTGCTGGAAAACAGATTCGGAAACAAAACAACCATAGCCCTGGAGATCATCGAGGACCTGGAGAAAATCCCCCTTCTGAATTTACACCAGCCCAGGAAAATGATTGAAATGATCCAATCAGTTGAAAAAGCCCTTAACAACCTCACAGAGCTTGGCAATACAGGAGCCATTAAAAATCCGCTTGTAATCAAATCAATAGAGAGCAAACTGCCAGATACAATGAAGAAGGACTGGTTAGTTTTCATGGTCAATCCAGCGAATGCAGTCACTCCAGACAACCATTTCGATAGCCTCCTAATCTACCTGATAACTCAAGAAGAGGTCTTGGGGAGGCTTGAGCAGCTTGGAGTATGCGAGAAGCCGGACAAAACGTCAGCTGACTCCAAGAAATACACCTCGACCAGATCCACAAGCATTGGGGGATGCGTCGTCTGTGGAGACGAGAGACACAAAGAAAAACTTTTCTTCTCCAAAAAGTTCAAAGGACTGAAGCCAACAGACAAGTTGAGTGCTATGCAAAGACTGGGAGCCTGCACAAAGTGCCTAGAGTGTCATGAAAAAGGGAGTGAATGCAAAGACACTTACCTGTGTAGACAGCAGGTCTGTAGGAGAGACCATCACTTCTTCTTGTGCCGGAGAGGAGACCCTAGAAATGCTGAGACAGACACAACATCAAAGTGAAACCTGAGGAGGCACAAATAGACAGAAGAACAACAACAATTCCTGTCTGAACTGTCTCTCGACATGGTGTAAAATTTCAGGAGAGCCTTTACCAATGTTTCGGCAAGTTCACTCTGCACTGACAAGCCTGTCAAGAACTCCCAGTGATCCTTATGTTCCTCGAAGTTATAGCCAATGCAGGTCAGAAGATCGGGACGCTGATTGACTTAGCGTCTGACACAAATTGCATTACTCACAGTGCTGCAAGGAGACTCAACCTCAAAAGTGAAAAAATCACTTAGGTTGTCCATGGCGTTGGAGGAATGGCCCTGAAAGTAAAGACAAAAAGATACCATCTCAGAGTGAGGGTCAAGGCACCCGCAGGAACCGAAAGAGCCCATGAACTCCTCTGTTATGGCTTGGAGGAAATAGCCAAAGTACGGAGGATGGTCAAACCTAAAGAACTAAAAAGGTTCTTTCCAGATGCCAGCTTGGAAGACCTGCTCAGACCAGAGCGAATTGAACTGCTCATCAGTCATCGGGAAGGACGGCTTGTACCGCAGAGGGTGAAGGTGATTGGAGACCTCGTTTTATGGGACCACCCACTAAGGAAGACCGTTGGCGGAACACACCCAGACCTCTTTGAAAAAGTGGATTTGGCAGCTCACACATCCAAAACACACTTCGCACGATCCATGAAAGCCACAGCTGTGAAATATCAAGAACTCTGTGACACAGAGGGATTCAAAGCTGAAACCAAAAGCACTGTTGCAGGCAAATAATTTCTCGACTGGTGGAAATGGGACAGTATTGGAGCAGCTTGCGAGCCAAAGTGTGGAGGATGCAGAAAGGAAAAGAGATGACACTGAGCTAGAAAAGAGAGCTGGAAAGCATCAGGGCAGGCCTGACCAATGTCAACGCTGATGATCACATCAGTCAACCACACTGGGACACAAGATACCCATGGATTGAAGATCCAACTTCTCTACCCAACAATAAGAGTGGAGTAGAAGCCACTTTTCTGAGAACAGAGAAGCAACTCAAGAAAGAACCAGAGTGGAAGGTGGCATATGCAGCTCAAGTCCATGAGATGGTGGAAAGAGGCGCAGCAATGAAGCTCACCAAAGAAATTATGGCCAACTGGAAGGGACCAGTATGGAATGTCAGCCATTTGGTGGTGCCAAACCTGCACTCTGTCACAACACCTGTGCGTCTGGTCTGGAACAGCAGCCAGAAGTTCAAGAGAATCAGCATGAACGATCTTCTGGTGAAAGGGCCTGACGTCCTCAATCCAATTCGTGCAGTGCTACTCAGGTTCAGAAGAGGTGTGCATGCAGCACTCGGTGACATCAAGAAGATGTACAATTCAGTATGGTTGGAAGATCTGGAAACGCACCGTCACAGATTTCTCTGGAGAGACACTGAAGATTGAATCTATTTAAAAAAGTGTAAACGAGGGTTTATAAATGTCGCCTATACTGTATAAAACTACAAAATAACAAACACGGAGGCTCCAGTTTACACGAGGACCACTTTATTTACCTTCTTTCAAAAACCTCCGTTCCACTCCAACGTGTCATCACTTCCGCTCTTAGCACCTTCAAAATAAGAGCTCAAAGCATATACTGTATAACAGCGTATAACAGGAACTTAACATCACAAAGAGGAAAGCCCATAAAAATAGGTTACAAAAGTTATTTAATAAGAAGCCAAAAAGTGCAAAAACAATGTTTGTGTTGGAGGAGTTGTGAATGAATGAAATATGAAATCCGTGCTGCAGTCTGCAGGTGTACCTAATGTTGTGGCCCTGCAGTCATTCACAACTCCTCCAACACAAACATTATTGTTTTTGCACTTTTTGGCTTCTTATGAAATAACTTTTTTAAATAGATTCAATCTTGCACGTGGAAAGTTTAAGTGTGGGCTTTAGTTGATATAACACTCCCGTCAGGGGGTGCATTCTATGGCGGGGGTGCATTCTCTACCACCAGGAGGCGGGATTACTGCGAGCCTCAGCCAGTGCGTCTTCGCAGAAGTTTTATGATTGCTCAGCACAAGAAATACTTACACACATACAGTTGTTGACAAAATACACTGTACATTATATACCTCAGCTAACTAAACTATGGAAATGTACAATATAGTTCATATAGCAATACGGTCTCACTGCACAGCAGGCCAGCAGTTAGCCGAGTCCGCAATCCATGTTGAGGCACAACGCAGTGACGTGCCTCAACTGGCTGCTGATCACCGCACCGTCTCTTCTCAGTATTTGAACGGCAAATGTGAAAATTCAGCGATTTTGAATAAAAATAATCTAAAACTGGTGAAGTTAAATGGAAAATAACTTTATAGTATAATCACTGGATACATATAACAATTTTATTTTTTTTATTTTTTTTTACATTTTTTTTCTTTCCATGATGGCAAGTGAGGCCCCGCCTCACCTGCCTCCAGTGACTGCACGTCACTGACTTGTCCCCTTCCAGACCTGCAAGCAGGGGCAGAGAAACACAGCCACATCACAATTCACCAAACTTCCTGCCAGGTGGCAGGGACGGCCATTTTGCCAACAGACCAGCATGTGGGCTAGGAGAACAAAAAAGGAAAAGCCTGTTAGTAAGAGAAACAAAAGCTTAAACAAAGCAAGCAACTAGAAGAAGAAAAAACCCAGACTCCTTAGTTCCTGGTCACACGCAACTGGTAGTAAATGAATTTGGATGCTATAGCTCTAAATTTGTTAATGCTTTGTTTGAAATGTTTGGTTTGAGCTACAAACTCTGTTCTTTGTGTTTATCTGAACTTTGAGTGGCTTTATCAATTTTAAGTATTAACAAAAGCAAAGTGGATGCTTATGTTTGGCTTATTCTTATGTTTAAACACTCAGTTAAGTTGCTTATTTACTTTTTACTTAGGTATTTAAGCTGTATATTTACTGGTACATGTGTGTGATTAATGAATTTAGTTAAACTTAAAGCAATGTTGTGATGATTTGTTTATTAGTTTAAACTCAAAATAATGCAATGTTTTACTTTGTTTAAGGTTATCAACCTAATCACCCTCTAATTAACCCTACAATAAACTGGAAGGGGAAAAAAAAGAGAAGATTTGAGTTGTTTGAGCTTATTGACTACAGTGCGGACCACAATGGCGGACACATGCACATTTTCGAGACTTATGCAGATCCCAAATATACAACAGCAGGTACCCGTAGGTAAGACAAGTTGGTTTTGCAAAATATTGCAAAACAAAATGTAAGATAATATGTCTCCTCATAGATGCCATTTTGAAGTCCTTATACTTGTCATTGTAAAAAATATAAATATTAAAATTGCACCGAGTCTGGTAAGCACAACCATAATCATTATGTACATTTGGTGCACCGGGTTATGAGGCACACTGTCAATTACTGACAAATTTAAAGGATTTTAAGTGCGCCTTATTGTCCGAAAAATACAGTACTCACATTATGCAACGTTTATTCAGTAAACAAATACAGCACAGGCTTCTCAATGCATGTTCTTTATTTGTCATCTTACTTTGAACAGAAGGAATTGAGGTGTGAGTGGACAAGTAAATAAGCTTGTATTTATTTGTCATTCATCTTTAAATGGATTTTGAAGTAGTACCTGTAAACACGTCTAATATCTTCCTCGATTAGCTCCTTCGCACTAATTGTCTGCAGATACAAACAAGGACATAGCAACTGGGAATTCTGACTACCGGTATGTGGAAAAACTAAGGACCTCAAGTGTTTGCTTTGAAATGTTTATAGGGATTAAACTCACTGTCCTCCATAAATCACGCCTGTGGAACTTCTCAATCGCGTGATCCCATCCAAATGCAAAACACACTCATGATATCAAAGGGTTTCCGAAACTGTCACTTGTTTTGCTGTCAGCCTGTTGAGTAATGCAGGTTAATGCGTGGAAGAGATGATGTATAAAGCGTACTTAGTGTTTGACTCACGGATGACATGTGCCTTCCAGCACACTGGTTTGGTATGGTACGGCGTGGCGGGGCCAAGCTAATTGCTGGCTGTGTTTTCAAGCGGCGCTCTTCACATATGTAGCGTTCAGTTTCATGTAATGCTCATGTTTGACGAGGTCCCATTGGACAGGCCTCATGCTTGGTTAGCAGCAGAGCGGAGAATCATGTGCTCTGCGCAGCAACCGTTTGATGAATGAGATGTCTTCTGCGCTGCCCCCAATTAACATTGAAGGTCGAGCACTAGAAAGTTATGATGCGATTTAACCCCCAACATGAGGTCAATTTGACCTGAACGGCTTCCCACTAAGCATGATAAATTTGTTATTTTTCAATCCATTAAACCTTTTCCGCATAGTCCATTTAGCCAGAACAAACCATCGGTCTGGCTTGACCTGCGACCTGTTTACCGCAAGAGCATCGACATGGCTTTAAAGTGATGTGTGCCACATTGGAACCTGTTTCGAAGTCATTGCTTGCACATTAACTTGGGAAATTCATAACCATGGGTTATGGTCAATGGTTTAAGTTTATTTCGAACATGCATAGTTACTAAATGATACATCACAATTTAAAGTTTCTCATTTCAACATGTTCGAATAGGAGTAGGAAGAAGCCAAGCTCATTTAATCCTACCCCTTTTCCATTTCATAGCACTTAATAACAATTGTATTCACTTCCTGTTCTCAATTTCTACACAATATAGTTCATATAGCAATACGGTCTCACATCAATAATACAATTCTAAGAAGTCAAGTAAATTGTAATTTACATAATGAGATGAATAAGATTATCTAATTTTCAAAAAAGTTTAAAAGGTTTATCACGATTCTTCTTCCTTGTACTTTGTAAACACAGTTTGAACAGTTTCTTAAACTGGATCATAATAGTACACATTAGTACATTGTTTGACCTATTTGCGTAATTCGTAAGCAGAACCTCCAGGTTCTGTAACAGCTTCTTCCCACAGGCCGTAAGACTCTTAAACGCATCATAATTAAATTATCCCCTCAACTCCCCCCAAAATGGATTATCTCGCTGGAATAAAAAAGACAATATAACATACATCCATAAACGTGGACGCATGTGAAAAAGTGCAATACATTTATCTGAACAGTAATCTCTTTATTTATATATATATTTATATATATATATGTATTTATTTTATATATATATATATATATATTATATATTATTTATATATATTTATTTATTTATATATGCACCTTATTGCTTTTTTTTATCCTGCACTACCATGAGCTTATGTAACGAAATTTCGTTCTTATCTGTGCTGTAAAGTTCAAATTTGAATGACAATAAAAAGGAAGTCTAAGTCTAAGTCTAAGTCTAAGAATTTAATTTCACATATTGACATGCTAAAGGTTTTTAAATGTTGTACGTTAGTTGTTTTAGATTACATTTTTCTTTAAGGTTCTATTTCTCTTTTGTTGAGAATAAATATTGTACATTCTTGGGTAGCAGGTTATAGTTTGCTTTGTGCATAATTTTAGCTGTTTGCACTTTCACTTTATTGTTGAATTTGAGTGTTCTCGATATCGAACCCTATGTATTATTCTTATGTTAAGTATTTTCATTATGTTAGAATGGGTGATGAAGGATTTTTGTAACCACTGTCAGTTTTTGATTGTTTTCCTCCATTTGTGCCAGTGACTTGCAGTGAAAAATATTGTTTTTAAATATTTCTTACTTAATCCTGTTTGATTCTTTTTTTTTTTTTTTTTACTGAAAACATTAGTACAGGAATTCCCTGCGTTTATCCTTCTCTAGGACACGCTGTTACTTTGTAAAAGTACTTTTAATTTGAAAAGTCTCAGCCACTTTGTGGGTTTTGCACTTCCTGTAGCTGTGCTTCATTGTGGAAAGATGGCAGCGACAAGCACCTGCCTGCTCTCATCAATCTATATATGTTCTGTACAAGGCCATAGTGTAAATGTTTCTGCAAAATAAACAATAAATGTTGGCGACATGCAGAACGAAAAGGCTACGTGTCTTCGCCACACTCAGACCTCAGGGCACTGCGCTACATAAGCGTGTCAGTTTGCTTGCACACTTTCTCAGAGGAGACTCATAGCTTTTTACGCTGTATTCGCCAAGTGCACTCCGAGCTCAGCACAGTATACTTAGAGGGAACGCTTGCTTGCGCAATAAATCAGAGAAGAATGACTCAGGGAAGCCTCATTCCAGCGATTTTTATGAATGAAAACATAAAAAATTATTGGAGTCTTACCCAAAATACATTTGACAGTTTTATGAATATATTAATATTTATTATATATTATCAGGATTAGTTTTTTTTGTTTCAACATGACAGGTTACAGGTTTTACCTCATTAACCTCCGCTGACCACAGGTGCCTAAATTGTGCATATTTTTACTTTGATTCTTCTGTTTTCATATTATATTTTATACCCTTGACGGCAATGACAATAAAGCTTCATGTGCAGATCTTTCTTTTGGTGGCTAACAATCTAAGGTTAATACAGCCCTGATATTATTTTGAAGCGTATTTTGCACTGAACAGGGATGCATTGTGTGAATGTTTTAATACTGTGTAAGCAGACAGTAGTAGTTTTTTCGTTTGACATTTCTTAAGCCATGTGTCAGCCATGTGTCAGCCAGGTGTCAGCCAGGTGTCAACAACAAAGCACGAGGGCCAGATATAATCTGATACATAAATGTATGTGACCCGCGAAAGCCTGGAAATAATGGCTGTCAATAAAGTTTTTTTGTTTTTTTTTAATGTATTCGTTAGTGGCATTTCGACCCACAAAATGCTTAGATTATCTGATCATGCAACAACTATTATAAAATGATTTGTAAAAATGAAATAAATACCTAAAACTTTGCTTGTCACCTTGACTAATGATTTCAAAGGAGGTCAATTTGTATGTAAATTAAATATAATAATCAAATACATACATACATACATGCATACATACATATATATATATATTGTGATACCTGATTCTCACCAAGACACAAGATTGGTTTTGCAGCAAGCCGAAAAGGGCATTTATTGCACAAGTCTTTTAGGAAGGGCGGGGTGTGGAAGTAGCAAACTTAAAGTGTCCATTAATAAACATAAATATCTCCCATCTGGGGCTCTCAATCCTTCACACAGCCCTCTTCTTTAAAAGGTCAAAGGTCATTGCCTATCAAACAAGAGAAAACATAATATCAGAAAACATTTCCCTAATAATGTCATTAATGGGGAAATAGTGGATGTCTCACTTACCGCCTGATGCACCTGCCTTGACACAGAGGAGAGCCAGACCTGAATGAGGCAGAGTTAAGAACAGTTTGTAGCTGGACCCCACCTGGCCGCACAGCTGGTGGCACTTCAGGCTGATTGAGCGGGTACTGGGGAATGTACCGCCCCTCGATGATGCGTCCAAGTTGTGTTCCACTCTGCCTCCATGCCCTGGCTCCTCCCCTGTGAGGTGCCTACCTGTCAGGCGGTGCCTGAGTGAGACTCCACAATATATATATATATATATATATATATATATATATATATATATATATATATATATATATATATATATATATATATATATATATATATACATATACCGTATTTTTCGGACTATAAGTCGCACCGGTCGAAAATGCATAATAAAGAAGGAAAAAAACATACGGTAATGTGTTAATAATTTCACACATAAGTCGCTCCTGAGTATAAGTCGCTCCCCCGGCCAAACTATGAAAAAAACTGCGACTATAGTCCGAAAAATACGGTATATATATATATATATACATACACACATACATACATACACACACACATCTACAGTACATATATACATAAATGTATGTATATATATATATATATATATATATATATATATATATATATATATATATATATATATATATATATATATATATATATATATATATATATATATATATATATACACATATTTATATAAATATACATATATACATATACATATAATACATATACATACATATACATATATATATATATATATATATATATATATATATATATATATATAGATATACTGTTACAAGCGGCCCTCCAAAGGCAACCATGACTGCGATGTGTTCTTTAATGAAAACGACTTTGACGCTACTGATGGGATAAGGAGGAAGTTAATTACAGTGCATCCAGAAAGTATTCACAGCGCTTTACTTTTTCCACATTTTGTTATGTTGCAGCATTGTTCCAAACTAAATTCAATTTGTCCTCAAAATTCTACCTACAATTCACCACAATGACAATGGGAAAAGTTGTTGTCTTTTCTTAACATAGCAAATTTATTAAAACTTTAAAAAATCACATGTACATAAGTATTCACAGCCTTTGCTCAATACTTTGTTGATGTACCTGTGGCAGCAATTACAGCCTCAAGTCTTTTTCAATATGATGCCACAAGCTTCGCACACCTATCTTTGGGCAGTTTTGCCCATTCCTCTTTGCAGCACCTCTCCAGCTCCAACAGGTTGGATGGGAAGCGTTTCTTTTCATCCAGGATGTCTCTGTACATTGCTGCAATCATCTTAGTCTAGTCATTAATAAGGACAGTAGATCCTTAAAACAGAGTGTTCTTGTCATAAAGAGGATCTTTGACTAATGTTTTGCAGTGGATCATGAAAACATAGTAATAAAAACAAATATTTTTACTTTTTATGACAATATTAGCCATTTGGTGAAGTAAACCTGTTTAATATGGCTACTAATAGGAAAGAAATGGAATGGTCATCGGAAAGTGAGTTACATTTATTTGAAAAAGTAACCATTTACTATATAACAACTTAAGTAAAGTAACCCATTATATTTCAACATGGCTAACTCAACAAATAATAACAAAAGAACAACCGTATGCACACCAAAGTTAACTATAGATGACAAAGCCATAAAAGAAACGGTACACATAATTGTGCCGGTGTCTTATTATGAAACAACACCTGTATAGTTTGACTCTAGAATGCATATTTGGATTACAAAGGATGACAATTGCCTTGCTGTTCAGTGAGTGTAGAGAAAACTGCATGTTCTTGATACACAGTAGCTTGTCTCCTATCATTTTGATTATAAAGAAATAACAAAGAACAGGACCTCCACTTCTACTAACTAGGCATGTCTCCCATCGCTACCTTGCTCATAAATCGCACCCTTGAGGGAGTTAATGGCTTGTTGTGCAACACTTGTTGTCTACAAGCCCACGCAACTCACCTCAGTTTTGTCCGGCCTTCTCATGCAAAAACAAGAGTGTGATGTTGTGGCACAGTTTCGGTGCTCTTGTTTTAGCCTACAAGCAACGGCGAGGCTTTCATCACAAATAAAGCAGACATACACTTCAGTCACTGGAAAAAAAAAAGTTTTAATCTGTTAGCATTACAGTTCATTGTAATGTAAAAGTGTTCATATGACTCGACCCTAGCCTGCTGCTACAGCTGACTTTTATACCCAAGCACTCTGTAGGGAGCAGGAAGAGGGCCCCGCGTGTCCTGCGCCTTGTCTCCTGGGCTGCGCTAAGCGCTCAGCAGGCTTCAAGGGCGAATGTTCATTAGGGAGCCAAGTTTTAATAAGCCCGCAGACAGACATGCTGCTAAACAGCCTCAAATGCCAGGAGAGGTAAGTTTGCTTATCTTGCCGATCCTCATGACTTCACATGGCAACATAAGCAATTAAAAAATACCTATTGCACAGAAAACCCGTTAGTTCAAGGAAATAACTTTGTTGACCTGTCATAAGCTACTCTAAAGCACACTAATTACCACATCATATACACGAGAGTCATCCATTACAACATTTGTCAACCTTCAATTTGTTCACAATGAGGAACACATTGTCCTCGTAAGAAAAAACTTACAAATCTGTTAAATGATTCTTAACTACAGTAGCAGGGGGACTAATTTCCCCCCATTCGTGGCGGTCTTCCTAAAACAGGAAATGTAATGTACGGAGGAGGGTGCACTATCAAGTGTTAAATAGTTCAGAATGAGTTTTGTGCTAATTCCAACTTTGACCACAGCATCAGTTGTTAGAACTGACTGGCACTGTTCATAATTTTCAGTGGAAAATATACAGGAAGTCAGAGTTAATGTATATGTACAGTATATTACTTCCCACAAATAAACACACAAATGCGAATTTTGCGTTTGTATGTTCGACCGCCCTCATGAACAAATTATAATGGGATAGTGCATCGTAGTGAAGGGTCTACTCACAACACACTTCGGCATAAACAGCAGAGAAGACGCAGCAGAATGTTTCTCCATCTATCTTCTTCCGCTTATCCAAAGTCAGATCGCGGACGGGAGCAGCAGAGAAGTCCAGACCACTCTCCCCAGCTATTTCATCCAGCTCTTTCCAGGGGATCCCAAAGCGTTCCCAGGACAGCTGGGAGACATATTCTCGCCAACGTGTCCTGGGTCTTCTCCGTGGTCACCTACCGGTCGGACGCACCCTAAACACTTCACCAGGAAGGCGTTCGGGGGGCATTCGGACCAGCTTCCCAAACCACCTCATCTGGTTCCTCTCACTGTGGAGGAGCAGCGGCTTTACTATGAGCTCCTCCCGAATGACAAAGCTTCTCACCCACTCAATTCCGCCGCTTGAACCTGTGATCTTGTCCTTTCGGTCATAACCCAAAGCTTATGATCATAGGTGAGGATAGGGACGTAGATCGACCAGTAAATAATAATAATAATAATAATAATGGATTAGATTTTATAGCCCTTTTCTAGACACTCAAAGCGCTTCACAGAGAAGCAAGAAATCAAGAGCTTTGCCTTCCGGCTAAGCTCGTTTTTACGATGACTGACTGATGCAGGGTCCGCATTACTGCAGATGCCGCACCGATCCACCTGTCTAGCTCAGGATCCACTCTTCCTTCACTCGTGAACAAGACCCCAAGGTACTTGAACTACCCCACTTGGGGCATGATCTCCTCCCCAACCCGGAGATTGTATTCCACCCTTTTCCGAGCGAGAACCATGGACTTGGACTTGGTGGTGCTGATCTTCATCCCAGTTGCTTCACACTTGGCTGAGAACTGGTCCCGTGAGATCTGAAGGTCCTAGCCAGAAGAAGCCAGCAGGACCACATCATCCACAAAAAGAAGAGACAAAATCTTGCAGCCACCAAACCGGATCTCCACAAAGCCCTGAATACGCCTTGAAGTTCTGTCCAAAAAAGTTGTAAACAGAATCGGTGATAAAGGGCAGCCCTGGCGGAGTCCAACCCTCACTGGAAACGTGTCCAACTTACTGCCAGAAATGCAGACCAAGCTCTGACACTGATCATATAGGGGGCGGACCGCCATAATCAGACGATCCGATACCGCATATTCTCTGAGCATTCTCCAAAGGACCTCAAGAGGGACACAGTCAAATGCCTTCTCCAAGTCCTGACGAGAGTATAGAGTCGGTCCACAGTTCCACGACCAGGAAAAAAAAAACACTGCTCTTCCTGGATCCGAGGTTCGACTATTCTCCTCTGGTGGTCCAGAATTGCTTCAAAGTCGTTTTCCACGCCTTCTCTGAACTAACCTCATGTCCGAAATGTTGCCGCTGCAACCGCCAAAGCCGCACACTGCTTGGCCTGTCTGTACCTGTCTGCTGCCCCTGTCTGCTCATGAGCTAAAAGGACCCAATACAACTGGTGGACACCAGCGCTATCTGGGATTACCGCCATGGCAGGCACCGACCACCTTGCAGCCACAGCTCCAATCGACTACCTCGACAATAGAGGAATGGAACATGGTCCACTCAAACTCAATGTACAGCGCCTCCCATATGTTTGAACTTTTTCCGAAGGGGGGAATTTAAACTCGCTCTGATGTGAAACTCTGCCAGACGTTCTCAGCTCACCATCACTATGTGGTCCTATGGTGTCCCCCACCATCGGAGCTGACTCACCACCAGGTGATATTGACATCCTTATGTTTGAACATGGTGTTTGCTATGGACAATTTGTGACAAGCACAAAAGTCCAAATACAAGACACCACTCTGGTTCAGATCAGGGTGGCTGTTTCACAATCACGCGTCTCCAGGTATCACTGTCGTTGCCAAAGTGAGCTTTGACGTCCCCCAATAGAAGAAGGGAATCACCCGAGGGGGCACTCTCAGTACTCCATCTAGGGACTCCAAAACGGGCGGGTACTCTGAACTTCCGTATGGTGCGTAAGCATAAACAACAGTCAGGACCCATCCCCAAACCAGAGGGGGAGGAAAGATACCCTCTTGTCCAGCGGATAAAACTCCAACGTACATACATACAATGCGGGGCAACAAGTATAGCCACCTCCGCCCGTCGCCTCTCACTGTTGGCACCGCCAGAGTGGAAGAGAATCCAGCCCCTCTTGAGAAGACTCCTTCCCCCCAGAAAGGTGACGTACCACGTCCCAAGAGCTAGCTTTTGCAGCCAAGGATCAGACCGCCAAGGGCCCTGCCTTCGACTGACGACCAGCTCACAAGGCACCCGACTTCTATGGCCCCTCCTATGGTGGTGAGCCCATTGAAAGGGGGACCCACGTTGACTCTTCGGGTAGTGCCCGGCCACCAGGCGCTCGCCATCAAGCCCCACCTACAGGCATGGCTCCAAAGTGGGGCCACGATGGCCCGCGTCCGGGTGAGGGAAAACGGAGTTCCTGTTGTTGTTTATTCATAAAAGTCTTTGAGGTGGTCTTTGTCTGGTCCCTCACCTGTGCAGCCTATTTTGCAATGCTAAATTCATATCATTGTTATCAATCAATCAATCAAAGTTTATTTATATAGTCCTTGATCACAAGTGTCTCAAAGGGCTTATTAGAGGTATGCATAAAAAGTGGAAGATAAACGTGTGCCTTGAAACGTCTATTTATTTGGTTCATTTTGTTTCAAATTCTGAACATGTAACATGTATTCATCAACTGTACAGAGGAGGTTATATGTCAATGTAACATAAACCAGCCAGTTTATGTTGGTAAATCTCACTCACTCACTTGCGCTGGTCATTGAGTTGAGTTGTTGGTGGTTAGAGACCCCGGCGGAACGGAAGTAGTGGCTGGACCAGGTGGATTTCATTATATTTCTTATTTTTCCATCTATCCATTATCTACCGCTTGTTCCTCTTGGTCTGGGGGGCTGCTGGAGCCTATCCCAGCTGCACTCGGGCGTAAGATGGGGTACACCCTGGACAAGTCGCCACCTCATTGCAGGGCCAACACAGATAGACAACATTCACACTCACATTCACACACTCTGGGCCATTTTAGTGTTGATTCATTCCTATTCGTACAAATATAAAACAAAAAATACCGCCAGATGGCAGTAATTTGTGGATTCTGACTTTAATTATCAGAGACTTTCAATATAATTTAAAGACAAAATTGGATCATTGCATTATATCAGAATACTATGTGACAGAACCAAAAATATTAAATCAACGTTGGCAGCTGCAAAAAAAACAACTAAAATTGCACTACTTCCTGGAATTATGTTTCTATCTTTAGAGCATCTGACGATAAACCCCCCACGTCAAAAACCCACCCACCCAAATCCCCCCTTCCTCTCATAAGAGATTTACCCAGCAATGGGGCCATATGAATCCCTTCCCTGTAAAGTAAAACTAATCACCATTTAAAGACACCAACAGGAGAGTGATGGTGTCACATAGTGGCGTTTTGAAGTCCTTATAAAATAAGTATTAACCCAAACCTAACACAACTTTTATGGGGTATGAGGTAGCGGACCGTATGATTGTGGCAGTCTGTTCCCTGTATGATCAGTGTCAGAGCTTGGTCCGCATTGCCAACAGTAAGTTGGACCCGTTTTCAGTGAGGGTTGGACTTCGCCAGGTCTGCTTTTTGTCACCAACTCTGTTCATAAAGGTTATGAACAGAGTTGGTGACAAAAAGCGGACCTGGGCAAGTCAGGGCGTTGATGGGATCCGTTTTGGTGGCTGCAGGTTTCGGTCTCTACTTTTTGCAGATGATGTGGTCCTGATGGCTTCATCTGGCCAGGACCTTTAGATCTCACGGAACCAGTTCGCAGCTGAGTGTGAAGCGACTGGGATTAAAATCAGCACGTCCAATTCCAAGTCCATGGTTCTCGCCAGGAAAAGGGTGAAGTGCCATCTCCAGACGTCACTTCCTGGTGCACAGCACTCCAAAATAAAAGCGTATATTATAACCAGTAAAGGCGCAATCACATTATCATGTTCAACAGGCATGTTTAAATTAGATGAAAAAAGGAATTTTAATTACAGCAAATATCAAAACCTGTTTTTTTTAATTGAATGTGCAAATATATGAAGAACACAGATAAGCAAGCAATAAAATTAGTCAATAAGATAATACAAAAAATTCTTAGAAGTCATTTTAACAGAACACAGCATCTATACCATCTGAATAAGGTGGTATAGATGGTGGTATAATCGATAAGAAAAGATATCTCGCGCTTCTGTTATTTGTAATCCTATAGCTCCAAAATGGTGGCAGCCAGCTAGCATGCAAGCATGCTTCCTAGATCAAATCTGGGGAAACTCCTATTTGAATTTTATGAGTTCATGATGTCCGCTGCCTTTGTTGGATCATCAAACCTGTGCGTCTGGCCCTTGGATGAAGTGCTCCGCAACGTTGCCAGAAAGAGAAGTCCAAACTTAACGTTGGGACTTGAATGTAGCCATTCCTTCACCAAAGCAAAGACAGATTGCCTCCAAGCCACGGCTGGGGTGAAGTCAGGAAAAATTGAAATCTTCTTGCCCATATAGTACAGCAGAGAAGTCTCACCCGCTTTTTGTAGAATATGGTTCCGGACTTTAAATCAATTCACTCGCACAACGAGCAGCTGAGGAGGTTCCTCGCAGCCCTCAGGGAGGCCCACCACTTGAACTTTATTCCACCTCGAGCGGCCCTCCATACCATCGCAATTTTTAGATCCATGGTGGCAATTAGCCTGTTGACACTAATACGTAGTTCAGTTAGCTCGTTAGCATTACCATTACTAGCGAGCTCCAGGCTCGCGATGGCCCCGATATGGGACAAAAGAATGCTCTCGAATGGCTCCATGACAGCTGCTATCTCTCCTCTGACAACGGATTTAAGATTGTCGAGGATGTTAGCTTGCTTTTCATCCATCTTCTGACTTATCCTCTTAAAAAGGGCCGAGTCGACGACTCCATGATATCTGGATCCGGAGACGCACAAGGCTTGGAGCAGCCTGGCTTGTTGGATTTCCCTCGGTCAGACATCGCGGAACTCACAGGCGCAATCCACAAAAAAGAAGCTGCACACGGCAGTCCAGTAAAATGTAGGATAGAGGTGACGGCTGGAGTTAGTAAAAGTGCCAAAAAAGTATGAAAAAAGGTCATATTTCCACGGAACCCCCGCTAAGCACATCTTGCACCGACCATGCTCAGCCGGAAGTCAAATTACAGACAATTTTAAAACAAATGTGTGCTGTTACACCACTAATGGTAACTAACATAAGATAGCCAGTAGTGTTCTTGTTATGAAAACAATAACTGTGAGCAAGTTGCAAACAGCCCCTTTAAAGGCCTACTGAAAGCCACTACTACCGACCACGCAGTCTGATAGTTTATATATCAATGATGAAATCTTAACATTGCAACACATGCCAATACGGCCGGGTTAACTTATAAGGTGCAATTTTAAATTTCCCTCTAAACTTCCGGTTCGAAACGCCTCTGAGGGTTGACGTATGCGCGTGACGTCAATCATTGAAACGGAAGTATTCGGACACCATTGTAGTCAATACGAAATAGCTCTTTTTCATCTCATTATTCCACAGTATTCTGGACATCTGTGTTGGTGAATCTGTTGCAATTTGTTCATTGCATTATGGAGAAAGAAGCTGAGCAAGCAAAGAAGAAAGTTGTCGGTGCGAAGTGTCTATTTTGCGAGGGAAGTCAGCAACAACACGTACACAGCCGGCGCTTCTTTGTTTACATTCCCGAAAGATGCAGTCAAGATCGAAGAACTCGGACAACAGAGACTCTTACCAGGAGGACTTTGATTTGGATACACAGTTGCGATAACGTGAGTACACAGCTGCGCTTCCAAACATTTGATCGCTTGCTATAACTAGCTCGAGCTAGTAGCTAGGAGCTAGGAGCTAGCATTAGGATTAATTTGTGGCATATTAAATATAAGCCTGGTTGTGTTGTGGCTAATAGAGTATATATATGTCTTGTGTTTATTTATTGTTGTAGTCATTCCCAGCTGAATATCAGGTCCCACCCGCGCGCTTCCAAACATTTGATTGCTTGCCCGTACGTGCGTGTCATGTACGTAACTTTGATTAAATATATAAGCTTTATGAACCTTGGGTTAGGTGAACGGTTGTTTGGGCTGAGTGAGTGTGTGTGTTATGCAGGTGTTTGAATTGTATTGGCGGGTTATATATACGGGATCCCGTCCATATTACCCGCTCGAGCTTTAACTAGCTCGAGCTAGTAGCTAGGAGCTAGGAGCTAGCATAACAAACACCTAGGTGTTTTTATGCGGGATTAATTTGTGGCATATTAAATATAAGCCTTGTTGTGTTGTGGCTAATAGAGTATATATATGTCTTGTGTTTATTTACTGTTGTAGTCATTCCCAGCTGAATATCGGGTCCCACCCGCGCGCTTCCAAACATTTGATTGCTTGCCAGTACGTGCGTGTCATGTACGTAACTTTGATTAAATATATAAGCTTTATGAACCTTGGGTTAGGTGAATGGCTGTTTGGGCTGAGTGAGTGTGTCCCGCGGTCGGAACCAGTGGGGTCGGGTGCGCTGCCAAGTGGATGGCAGTGAAAGTGGAGGCTCCAGACGGACCAATTCGGGGCAGCAGAGGCTGACTTTCGGGACGTGGAACGTCTCTACGCTGGTGGGGAAGGAGCCTGAGCTGGTGCGAGAGGTGGAGCGCTACCGGTTGGATCTGGTGGGGCTTACCTCTACGCATAGCAAGGGCTCTGAAACCACACTCCTGGACAAGGGATGGACCTTGTTCACTTCTGGAGTTGCTCAGGGCGTGAGGGCACAGGCGGGTGTGGGGATACCCACGAGTCCCCGGCTGAGTGCCTGTACGTTGGAGTTCACCCCAGTGGACAAGAGGGTCGCCTCCCTTCGCCTTAGGGTTGGAGGGGGGAAAACTCTGACTGTTGTTTGTGCATACGCACCAAACAGGAGTTCAGAGTATTCAGCCTTCTTGGATACCTTGCATGGGGTCCTGTATGGGGCGCCGGCAGGGGATTCCATAGTCTTGCTGGGGGATTTCAACGCGCACGTGGGCAATGACAGTGATACTTGGACTGGCGTGATTGGGAGGAACGGTCTCCCTGATCTGAACCTGAGTGGTGGATTGTTATTGGACTTCTGTGCTAGTCACGGACTTGCGATAACAAACACCATGTTCAAGGATGCTCATAGGTGTACCTGGTACCAGAGCACCCTAGGCCAAAGATCAATGATCGATTTTGTAATCGTATCAGCTGATCTGAGGCCGTATGTTTTGGACACTCGGGTGAAGAGAGGGGCTGAACTGTCAACTGATCACCATCTGGTGGTGAGTTGGGTTAGATGGCGGGGGAAACCTCTGGACAGACCTGGCAAACCCAAGCGTGTAGTGCGGGTGAACTGGGAACGTTTGGAGGAGTCCTCTGTCCGGAAGGACTTCAACTCCCACCTCCGGCGGGACTTCTCTGCCATCCCTGTGGAGGTTGGGGACATTGAACAGGAATGG
Organism: Entelurus aequoreus; assembly: GCF_033978785.1. NCBI lineage: Eukaryota > Metazoa > Chordata > Actinopteri > Syngnathiformes > Syngnathidae > Entelurus > Entelurus aequoreus. Next base: position 58,234,667 of record NC_084733.1, read on the forward strand.
GCAATGTTCAAAGCCTCTATTGCTAAAGCTGCAGCTGCGAGCTGTGGCCAGAAGGTCTTAGGTGCCTCAAGGGGCGGTAACCCTCGAACACCCTGGTGGACAGTGGTGGTCAGGGAAGCCGTCCGACTGAAGAAGGAGTCCTACCGGGGTATGTTATCCCAGGGGACTCCGGAGGCAGTTGCAAGGTACCGACGGGCCCGAAGGGCAGCGGCCGTGGCTGTGGACGAGGCTAAGCAGAGGGTGTGGGAGCAGTTCGGGGAATCCATGGAGAAGGACTATCGGGCGGCACCAAAGCTGTTCTGGAAGACCATACGGCACCTCAGGAGGGGGAAGCAGGGAACCATCCAAGCTGTGTACGGCAAGGATGGGACTTTGCTGACTTCAAGTGAGGAAGTCGTAGGGCGTTGGAAAGAGCACTTTGAGGAACTCCTGAACCCAAATACATCAGACACACCCTCCCTGATAGGAGCAGGGCCTGAGGATGATGGGGGATCGACGTCGATCTCTCGGGGTGAAGTCACTGAGGTAGTTAGACAACTCCACAGTGGCAAAGCTCCGGGGGTTGACGAGATCCGTCCAGAAATGCTGAAGGCTCTGGGTGTTGATGGGCTGTCTTGGTTGATACGCCTTTTCAACATTGCGTGGAAGTCTGGGACAGTGCCGAGGGAGTGGCAGACTGGGGTGGTGGTTCCCCTTTTCAAAAAGGGGGACCAGAGGGTGTGTGCTAATTACAGGGGTATCACACTACTCAGCCTCCCTGGGAAAGTTTACGCCAAGGTACTGGAAAGGAGGGTTCGGCCGATAGTCGAACCTCAGATTCAAGAGGAGCAATGTGGATTCCGTCCTGGTCGTGGAACAACTGACCAACTCTTCACGCTTGCGGGAATCCTGGAGAGGGCCTGGGAGTATGCCTATCCAGTCTACATGTGTTTTGTGGATTTGGAGAAGGCGTATGACCGCGTCCCTCGGGAGATCTTGTGGGAGGTGCTGAGGGAGTACGGAGTGAGGGGAACCCTGCTGAGGGCCATCCAATCTCTGTACAACCAAAGCGAGAGTTGTGTCCGGGTGCTTGGATGTAAGTCGGATCCGTTTCCAGTGGGGGTTGGTCTCCGCCAGGGCTGCGCTCTGTCACCTATCCTGTTTGTGATTTTCATGGACAGGATTTCTAGGCGGAGTCGTGGCCATGGCGGAGAGGGTATACGTCTCGGGGGGCTAAAGGTTGCGTCACTGCTGTTTGCAGATGATGTGGTCCTGATGGCACCTTCGGTTCGTGACCTTCAGCTCTCACTGGATCGGTTCGCAGCCGAGTGTTCAGCGGCTGGAATGAGGATCAGCATCTCCAAATCTGAGGCCATGGTTCTCAGCAGGAAACCGATGGTTTGTACAGTCCGGGTAGGGGACAGGACTCTGTCCCAGGTGGAGGAGTTTAAGTATCTCGGGGTCTTGTTCACGAGTGAGGAAAGATGGAGAAGGAAATCAGCCGGAGAATCGGAGCAGCTGGGGCAGTATTGCAGTCTCTCTGCCGCACTGTTGTGACGAAACGGGAGCTGAGCCAGAAGGCAAAGCTCTCGGTCTACCGAGCTATCTACATTCCTACTCTCACCTATGGTCATGAAGTGTGGGTAATGACCGAAAGAATAAGATCGCGGATACAAGCGGCCGAAATGAGTTTCCTCAGAAGGGTGGCTGGCATCTCCCTTAGAGATAGGGTGAGAAGTGCAGTCACCCGAGAGAGACTCGGAGTAGAGCCGCTGCTCCTTCGCTTGGAAAGGAGCCAGCTTAGGTGGTTCGGGCATCTCGTGCGGATGCCTCACGAGCGTCTCCCTAGGGAGGTCCTGGTTGCACGTCCCACTGGGAGGAGGCCCCCCGGCAGGCCAAGGACCAGATGGGGGGATTACATCTCCTCTCTGGCCTGGGAACGCTTCGGGATTCCCCAGGAGGAAGTCGCAAATGTTGCTCTGGAGAGGGAAGTCTGGGGGTCTTTGCTGGAGCTGCTGTCCCCGCGACCCGATTCCGGATAAGCGGTTGAAGATGGATGGATGGATGGAGTGTGTGTGTTGTGCAGGTGTTTGAATTGTATTGGCGGGTTATATATACAGGATCCCGTCCATATTACCCGCTCGAGCTATAACTAGCTCGAGCTAGTAGCTAGGAGCTAGCATAACAAACACCTAGGTGTTTTTATGCGGGATTAATTTGTGGCATATTAAATATAAGCCTGGTTGTGTTGTGGCTAATAGAGTATATATATGTCTTGTGTTTATTCACTGTTGTAGTCATTTCCAGCTGAATATCAGGTCACCCTCGGCTCTCACAGCATCTTCCACTCCCCACTAGTCCTTCACTTGCACTTTCCTCATTTAAAAAATTTCATCCTCGCTCAAATTAATGGGGAAATCGTCGCTTTCTCGGTCCGAATCTCTCTCACTTCATGCGGCCATCATTGTAAACAATAGGGAACTTTGCGTATATGTTCAATTGACTACGTCACGCTACTTCCGGTAGGGGCAAGCCTTTTTTTATCAGATACCAAAAGTTGCGATCTTTATCGTCGTTGTTCTATACTAAATCCTTTCAGCAAAAATATGGCAATATCGCGAAATGATCAAGTATGACACATAGAATAGATCTGCTATCCCCGTTTAAATAAAAAAAAAATTCATTTCAGTAGGCCTTTAAGAGGTATTTAGGCTGCAAAAATCACAAAAACAACCTGCAAAATCCTGAAAGGACCACTTTATACACATACCACATCCGTCATGTCTGATGATTTAACTTTGAGCTGATAGGGATAACTGTGCTGTCCAGTTGTTATATCTGATTTTCTCACCCCATGCACGGCATTGTGGAGGCCCTGAGATTAGCTCCTTCCGCATTAGACTGTTACTTCCACAGTGCAAGAATAATAATAATAATAATAATAATGGATTAGATTTTATAGCGCGCTTTTTTCTATTATTAGATACTCAAAGCGCTCACAGAGAAGTGGGAACCCATCATTCATTCACACCTGGTGGTGGTAAGCTACATTTGTAGCCACAGCTGCCCTGGGGTAGACTGACGGAAGCGAGGCTGCCAGTTTGCGTCTATGGCCCCTCCGACGACCACCTATCATTCATTCATCATTCATTCACCGGTGTGAGCAGCACCCGGGGCAAGGGTGAGGTGTCCTGCCCAAGGACACAACGGCAGCGATTTGGATGTCAAGGGGCGGGGAGCGAACCTGCAACCCTCAGGTTTCTGGTACGGCCTCTCTACCCACTACGCCATACCGCAGAAAGAGCACTACCGCAGGTCCTTTCTACCCACAGCCATAAGACTTCAAAACGCACTTATGTGATTACTGATTACTCTGATGTTTTTTCATGGTGTGCAATACAGATGTTAGTCTTTTTTTGTCGTATTTTATCCTCTATCGATACATATGAATCAGCAATATGTAGTTTTTATTACTATTTTTTTGTTTCTCACTACCCTCTACTTTTGTTACTGTATGTAAAAACCTGCACTGCAACAACAACATTTCCCCATTGTGGGATAAATAAAAGTCTATCATATCCTATCCTATCTTTACACTTCTCTGTCTCATTTGCAAGTACCATACGCCATAGTAGATTTGCATGCAGTTACATTTCCAAGAAGTTAGATGGCAGTAATAAATTGGCTGCAGTATGTTGCCTTACCCAGGAAGTAGTCTGTGTTATTAAAGGCCTACTGAAACCCACTACTACCGACCACGCAGTCTGATAGTTTATATATCAATGATGAAATCTTAACATTGCAACACATGCCAATACGGCCGGGTTAACTTATAAAGTGCAATTTTAAATTTCCTGCCACACTTCCGGTTGAAAACGTCTATTTTTGTTGACGTATGCGCGTGACGTCACGGCGGCAACGGAAGTATTGGTACCCAATGTGTCACCATACAAAAAGCTCTGTTTTTATCGAAAAATTCCACAGTATTCTGGACATCTGTGTTGGTGAATCTTTTGCAATTTGTTTAATGAACAATGGAGACTGCAAAGAAGAAAGCTGTAGGTGCGATCGGTGTATTAGCGGCGGACTACAGCAACACAACCAGGAGGACTTTGAGTTGGATAGCAGACGCGCTATCGTGAGTACAGCTTTGGCTTCCAAACATTTGATCGCTTGCCCGTACGTGCGTGTCGCTATGTGCATGTCACGTACGTAACTTTGGGGAAATATATGTTTCTTGCCGACTCTGATGGCGGCCGGGGTGTCGTCGAAAGCTACAACGCCCGCCTCCGCCGCCACTCCGTAGCTAAGTTAGCTTCAATGGTGTCGTTAGCAACAGCATTGTTAAGCTTCGCCAAGCTGGAAATTATTAACCGTGTATTTACATGTCCACGGTTTATTAGTATTGTTGATCTTCTGTCTATTCTTCCAGTCAGGGGTTTATTTATTTTGTTTCTATCTGCATTTGAGCCCGATGCTATCACGTTAGCTCCGTAGCTAAAGAGCTTCGCCGATGTATTGTCGTGGAGATAAAAGTCACTGTGAATGTCCATTTCGCATTCTCGACTCTCATTTTCAAGAGGATATAGTATCCGAGGTGGTTTAAAATACAAATCCGTGATCCACAATAGAAAAAAGAGAAAGTGTGGAATCCAATGAACCCTTGTACCTTAGTTACGGTCAGAGCGAAAAAAGATGCGTCCTGCACTGCACTCTAGTCCTTCACTCTCACTTTCCTCATCCACGATTCTTTCATCCTCGCTCAAATTAATGGGATAATCGTCGCTTTCTCTGTCCGAATCTCTCTCGCTGCATTGTAAACAATAGGGAAATGTGAGCAGCCCTATCCCCTCTGACGTCACGCTACTTCCAGTATAGGCAAGGCTTTTTTTTATCAGCGACCAAAAGTTGCGAACTTTATCATCGATGTTCTTTACTAAATGCTTTCAGCAAAAATATGGCAATATCGTGAAAAGATCAAGTATGACACATAGAATGGATCTGCTATCCCCGTTTAAATAAAAAAAATTCATTTCAGTAGGCCTTTAAGATGAGTGTGCCTTTCTAGTCTTATGTCGAGCTCCACAAAGTGTTTATAGTGTATATTGTATCTATTACACACCAGCTGTTTGGTTGTAACGTGCAAAACTAAGTTGTAGTTGTTATTAACAAATTTGAAGATTTTGAAATCACCATATAAAATCACCATTGCTAATCAGTAGCATGTATAGGGCAAAGGCAAAGTAAATTAGCACCGAGCTAGCGCATTTTGGAAAAGTAGAGCCTTACTGCACTTTTGAACATCTTTTTCTTGCTTTGTTGACATGGAAATTTGTAACATTACATAGAGGCAGTTTGATTGGGTGCTTGTTTCACCGCCAAGTGTTTGAGATAGTTTTGAGTCTGCAACAAGTCTATCAAAACATGGCACCGTTTGTTTTTATGTGAATCGATACCTCATAAAAGTACCTAATTTGGTAGCCATCCCTAATGAGTGCTAAGCTCTAAGACTCCAATAATATATTCCGTAATGATATTAATCTGAGAAAGAGGTCAGTTGCTGGACAGACTTGACAACAAAAGGCCATCAAGTCGTTGGAAGAAATTTTGGCAAATGTGCGTGTAAACATTCTCGACAAAACCTGACATAAGTCCTCTCTGTGTGGGATGTTTAGATGTTTTGCACATTTTGTTCTGTAGCAGATTTGGAAAAGCTTCAGGGGATTTTGTAAAGGAGAATGGAATGATGGCGTTGATACTCACAAACAAACCAGTGTCTGTCTGATTGATCCACCATCCATCATGTTCAGCCTGTCTTTGAAAGAAAATAAACAAACACGTTGTGTAAGAAAACAAACTGATGGTGTTAGATAGCATCTGGTTCATTTTGGAAGCATTAGTTTACTTATTGTTTTCATCCCTCCAGTTGATAGTCAGTGTCAGGAGCTTTGGTTATCATTGGCAATGCTCGTACACAACGCGAGACCATCTGTCTGCCATTTAGCATAGAGAGCGATATCGTGTTTGCTGCGATCCATTCATCAGATCTCCACGTCGTCCCTCAAGATGAAGGATGGCGTGGGGATCGCGCAATGATCAGAAAGTGCCGATGGTGTGCGTTTCAGGTCAAACCACATCTGGATGCAGCCTGCTTGTACGCCGTTAATCAGCAACCTAAACAGAGCATACTTGGACCTGCTAGTCACAAACACACAGCGACTCCTAAAATTGCATAATGTTCTTCAACATGTAAGAAGGCTTCATATTCATTCGGCGTCAGTGACATGTACAGTCACAACAATAAAAGTCTCTCCAGGACAACCTGATGCCGATGTCATCTTAATTCTGGTGTTTTCCAATGACTGCAACGCAATCTCAGTTAAAATGGAAATTAGCTACATCAGGGCTGCAACGTAGCCTTGAATGGATGACCTCAGAATGGAGTCTGCTGAACATGTTGGCAATTTTTGAGGTGTAGAGAAAGTTCAACATCCTAACAGATATGGACGTAACTACCATTGAGGACACAGAGGTCTTGTCCTCTGTATTTTTTTTTAAGTAAAAAAGAGGAAATTATATGACAGACAGCAAATGTTCTTTGTGGAGCCAATGACGGGCAGTAACAAGCCACATGTAGCTAAGCTATGTAGCTTAACAACATGTTTCAGTAGTTTGGTGGTAGCAAAGCTACTTTTTTAAAGAGTAGCTTTTCCTGTAGGTTAGTTACATTTAGACCCATGTAGCTAGGTAGCTTCCATCAAAGCTACAAGCTACAAAAAGAGAAAATCGGCTCCGAATTCAGGCCAAAAAAAATATGGAGAAAATACAATGACCTGGATGAATGAGAACATCCATACAAATGGAGAAAATACATGATGATAGGTTGCCGTTTGTATCATGAGTCACAATTGGCTAGGGTTAGGGCAAACCATTACGGACTGGTCAATCAGAGGCTAGATAAGGCGAGTCATCGAAACTATTAAGCAAAATCATGACAGTGGAAGACAGAGGGAAGTTTCAAGTCGACCACTCAAAAAAAAAGATTAGATTTCTAATTTAGTGACGAAGACGACGTCCAGAAAACCCACAATAATGCCTGTCGTTAGCCATATTTAGACAAATGTATGTGTTTAGAGAAAACAATGCCTAAAACCTTAGTTTTTAGTTGTTTACTTTGTAAACCAAAATAATTCTTCATCCAAGACATCCAACACAAATTTAGGAGGCCACTTTGACATATTCTGAACACTAAAGAGGCTAAAAGCAATCCAATGTAGGTCAATATATGCTAACAACAAAAAATAAACAGCTTAGCTTTAGTTATAGGTGTCAAATCAAACAATATCTAATAGGATAGGATATACTTTTATTTATCCTACAATCGAGAAATTATGTTGTTGCAGTGCAGGTTTTTACATACAGTAACAGATTTAAAACGTAATGTAAAACCAAAAAATTGTCATAAATACTACATATTGTGCACTAATATGTATAGCTAAAAGATTAAATATAACAAGAAACACTAACATCCGTATTGTACACCAAGAAACAAAGATCACAGTAATACAGGCCTGGGCAATTATTTTGACTCGGGGGGCCAAATTTAGAGAAAAAATTTGTCTGGGGGCCGGTATTTTTATCTATCTATTTATCTATCTATCTATCTATACATATACTTTTATATATATATATATATATATATATATATATATATATATATATATATATATATATATATATATATATATATATATATATATATATATATACATATATATATATATATATATATATATATACATATATATATATATACATATATACATATATATATATATATATATATACATATATATATATATATATATACATATATACATATATATATATATATATATATATATATATATATATATATATATATATATATATATATATATATATATATATATATATATATATATATATGTGTGTGTGTGTTTAAGCTGTGAAAATCGGCTGTACAGTATGTGTGTGTGAGGAGGCGTGGTCGGCAGACCTGCAGCGAGGCAGGGCACGCCGGGCCGACTCCGAGATGGGGGCGAGGAGGCGTGGTCGGCGGACCGGCAGAGAGGCGGGGCGCGCCGGGACCGGCTCCGAGATGGACGACAGGTGTGTGGATCGCCCACCTGGGCACAATTCCGTAATCACCTGTCAGTGTGTAAAGGGGCAGCAGCAGAGAAGGACGGGGCAGAAGGAGTTTGAGAGCCAGTGGATGCAGAGCGAAAGCAACCGAGAGCGAGACGCAGAAGACGACGCGGGCGGCTGAAAAGCAACCGGCAGGGCGAGCAGTTGGAGAAGGAGCTGAAAAGCGACCCAAGGTTTATTGAAAAATAACAAAGTCACGAAACTGCTCGCCGTCATGTCTGTTTTTGGTGGTCCATGGAACCCGGAGGGAGAAAGACCTCCACAGTGTGCTTGGGTCCTATTTTTAGGAACATTAATACAAAACCTCACAATAATGTCTGATTGAATGCTGAAAACGTTATGACAGACCGCCTTAAAAAACGGAATGGATTTTTTTTTTTTTACTGAATGAGACACCCAGAATGTACATGAAAATAAAGAATGTGTGATTTACAATATTAACTACGAACGATAAAACACTGAACTTTGTTGTAAAGATATCCTTTTGCGTCTGTCCCTGACACCCGCATTTCAGGCTGGTCGCACTGGAAACACTCTGTGGAAACGCTCCCCACCCACACTGCTTGGTGCCTCGTCTGAGCTGCAGTGACTTAGATTACCATAGTAACTAGTATATCATGCAAAACCGCAGATTCCAACCATTGAAATACTTTGTATAGTTCAAGACTTTTGGTCATTTGGTTGTCAATCTTTTTTCACCAAGTACCACCTCAGAAAACACTTGACTTTCCAAATACCACTGTAATGACTAACATTAAAATACAGTAGCGTAGTAGGTATAAGTATTTATAAAAACAAGGCAGAGGTTTCGTATTTTATAATATTTTATATTTATTGTATGATCCACTGTAACAATACAGTTTGAACAGAAACACTGTTTCAATATAGGAAAATACAACACTGTACTTAAATAATGAACCAAATAAAATTAATTTCACATACAAGATTTAAGTAATTATTTGGCTTGTCAGTAGATGGAGCCCACACTTTGAGAATAGCTGCTTTAGACTGTAACAAAGCAACCAATAAAAAAATTGCACTTTGGACAGCCCTACTGTAATTTTGTGTTCACTGTATTATTAGAGTTCATAGTTTGTTTGCACTATATTAATTAGTGTTTTTTTAGTGTTAACTAAGAACTAAATATTGTAATTTGGCCACTGTGGGACTATTGAAAGATGTATCTTGTCTGAAAAGACCACCAGGATCTTGTCTTTTGCTGCTTTTTCAATGCAGGCAGTGAAAGGCGAATGAGTCAACATTTCCCGTCATATAAACACAACCGTGAAGTCATGCGCTCAGACAAACGATAAGAGGCAAAAGGCTGCTTTCAGAGTATTTAGTGTCGTGACAATTGATGGGGACTCCGCAAAAAAGATAAATATACAGTGAGATCCTCGCTAAGAAAAAAAAAAAAAACACCTTCTGTCCTCACTTGTCTCCTTCCTTTAACCTTCCAAGGTGGTATTCTCATCATCCCTCTGGGTAGCTGACACCTCAAACAGGAAGCGACTCCTGCTGTGACCCATGAGGGTAACACAAAAAGCAGAGGCGAGACAGGATCTGTTACATTATCATCAGTTGCTCACTGTCACCGCGCACCTGGGCCCAAACGTCCACTTTATTAGACACGAGACCGTAGACGGTAGAAGACATTTATGAAACAATGAACACTATCAAAAAATGACTACTTTTGATGCTATAATATGCCTCTCACAGTTATTAAACTTAGATTAAATTTCTTTTAAGTCAGTTTTTATATCCACATTCCATGCTTACAGTATACAGTATTGTGCTTACACAACTCACTTCTTGTCAAAACAGCTTCCTGCTGGGAAATGTTGAGCGAATTGACTTGTGACTGCTGGATTCATAGCTGCAGCACTTTTTTCACCCTGCAAATAGCCCCATCAATCAAATGTTTTTAAAGTTACCATAAAAACACAAAAAATATACCATTCAAGGCAGAGAAAATATATCAATGAATGGGCAGGGATCTACTGTATACCGTATTGACGCCACTACAAGGCAGAAAGTAGAAAAATGGTGGGGCGTGAGGTTTCAGGAGATTAAATCAAATGTGCCAAAGTGATTCAGAGCTTGTCTACCTGCCACTCACACACACACCCGTGACCTGGAGAAATGCAGCTGTGAAACAGGGACCCACTGGCGAAAAAGTGTTTTAAAAAGGTTGTTAGCAAGCTAGCCAACAACAAAAGAGGAGTTAAGATATGTATTTTAGGATATTGTTGATCAATGAAACACGTCAAACAACTGCTGATCGGCTAAGACATAACATTCCTATCTTTGTTATGTTTCAGTGTTTGTCTCGACCCCTGGACGCAGAGACGGCATGAAAGAAGCCCTTTTTATCAGGAAAAAACATAGTAGAAGTAGACAGAGGAAAAACGTCATATAAAGTACAAAGTAAGTAACGCAAATGATCCCGTCCTGGCATAAAAAAACATCCTGACTGGCAGCCAGGGACAGGTCTGTCCTGATTGCCAATTAGGAAAAGGTAAGGGAGCCACCGTTCAAACCAGATGAGTGGTGGCCAATGGAGGCAAAGAGGAAGTGGTAGAAAACATAGGAACACTGGCCTCTAACAAATACTGTTTGAGTTATTTTTATGATTAACATCTATTTTAATTAAACAGCTCAACCAGTATGCAACACAGTATTGTCTCTTAACTGTAAATGACAAAAACACAAAAGTATTTCAATCCTGACACATGAGAACCACACAAACCATCAGCACGGTCTCACAGCCGTGCAACAAGTTCAAAATTGTATAGAGCGCTTACAAATGACTGTTTTGACTGCACTGTGCTGGCTGGTGCGTCAGTGCAAAAACTATTATTATTATTATTTATCATTATTATTATTAGCAGCAGTAGTAGTAGTCGTATTACCAAGAATACAAACAGGGACAGGCCTTTCCATAAACACTCAACACGGTTGTTTTGGAGCAGAACTACCTCCAGTTTCTATCCTTAAGCAGTCAGACTGATCAACAAACATTGCCCACCACTCACTGCTCCTCCCACCTGATCCATCATGCTCCATCCCATACAAATACAACTACATTATGTGCGAACCGGACTTGCATCTGTTTGCTGACGGATTCCTAAAACCCAATCGCCACGTGTTCGTTCGGATCAGAGGGAGAATAAACTTTGTCAGACACGCTTCAGTTACATGTATTTGCATCAACACAGAGACATACTTACAGAGGCTTTCTAGTTTGTTGTCTCTACATGTCACTAACGTTCGCTGGCTCGTGTGAAGATCAATAACCCGAGAGTCAGATTCTGTCAGCTTTTATACTGTACTGAGTTGGGGAGTTTCACAGGCAGGCATGTAGCTGTTGTCGGCTTCTGATGACCTTATTATTGATGACTTCACAAGTCTTGTCTGAGCATGGGGCCAACCGGTGATTTGATCTAATTAATTCAATCAGTGACTCAGTCCACAAAGTCCATGACAAAACAGTCTCTTGAAGAGCAAAATGTGCTTTCCTTTTTACCTATTCCTCCATTCACACTTAAATACTAAATAACAAGATTTTGTACGTCAAACTAAAAGTTAGTCAAAGTTCTCCCAACCGCTTAGTCATCCTTCAGAGTCAGGTTATAAATTACAACATAAGTTCATTTCATATGTAATTGTAATCTTCTATACTAATATTAATGATGCATGCATATTCTACAAGCAATCCTTAAAGGCAGTCCTAATCGTACACATCGCTGTAAAACATAACATTATACATATATATAAAATATATACAAACCCTGTTTCCATATGAGTTGGGAAATTGTGTTAGGTGTAAATATAAACGGAATACAATGATTTGCAAATCATTTTCAACCCATATTCAGTTGAATATGCTACAAAGACAACATATTTGATGTTCAAACTGATAAACATTTTTTTTTGTGCAAATAATCATTAACTTTAGAATTTGATGCCAGCAACACGTGACAAAGAAGTTGGGAAAGGTGGCAATAAATACTGATAAAGTTGAGGAATGCTCATTAAACACTTATTTGGAACATCCCACAGGTGTGCAGGCTAATTGGGAACAGGTGGGTGCCATGATTGGGTTTAAAAACAGCTTCCCAAAAAATGCTCAGTCTTTCACAAGAAAGGATGGGGCGAGGTACACCCCTTTGTCCACAACTGTGTGAGCAAATAGTCAAAAAGTTTAAGAACAACGTTTCTCAAAGTGCAATTGCAAGAAATTTAGGGATTTCAACATATACGGTCCATAATATCATCAAAAGGTTCAGAGAATCTGGAGAAATCACTCCACGTAAGCGGCATGGCCGGAAACCAACATTGAATGACCGTGATCTACGATCCCTCAGACGGCACTGTATCAAAAACCGACATCAATCTCTAATGGATATCACCACATGGGCTCAGGAACACTTCAGAAAACCACTGTCACTAAATACAGTTCGTCGCTACATCTGTAAGTGCAAGTTAAAGCTCCACTATGCAAAGCGAAAGCCATTTATCAACAACATCCAGAAACGTCGCCGGCTTCTCTGGGCCCGAGATCATCTAAGATGGACTGATGCAAAGTGGAAGAGTGTTCTGTGGTCTGACGAGTCCACATTTCAAATTGTTTTTGGAAATATTCGACATCGTGTCATCCGGACAAAAGGGGAAGTGAACCATCCAAACTGTTATCGACGCAAAGTTCAAAAGCCAGCATCTGTGATGGTTTTGGGGTGCATTAGTGCCCAAGGCATGGGTAACTTACACATCTGTGAAGGCACCATTAATGCTGAAAGGTACATACAGGTTTTGGAACAACATATGCAGCCATCTAAGCGCAGTCTTTTTCATGGACGCCCCTGCTTATTTCAGCAAGACAATGCCAAGCCACATTCAGCAAGTGTTACAACAGCGTGGCTTCGTAAAAAAAGAGTGCAGGTACTTTCCTGGCCCGCCTGCAGTCCAGACCTGTCTCCCATCGAAAATATGTGGCGCATTATGAAGCGTAAAATACGACAGCGGAGACCCTGGACTGTTGAACGACTGAAGCTCTACATAAAACAAGAATGGGAAAGAATTCCACTTTCGAAGCTTCAACAATTAGTTTCCTCAGTTCCCAATCGTTTATTGAGTGTTGTTAAAAGAAAAGGTGATGTAACACAGTGGTGAACATGCCCTTTCCCAACTACTTTGGCACGTGTTGCAGCCATGAAATTCTAAGTTAATTATTATTTGCAAAAAAAAATAAAGTTTATGAGTTTGAACATCAAATATCTTGTCTTTGTAGTGCATTCAATTGAATATGGGTTGAAAAGGATTTGCAAATCATTGTATTCAGTTTATATTTACATCTAACACAATTTCCCAACTCATATGGAAACGGGGTTTGTATATATATACTGTATATGTGACGGTCCACAACTGTATGTGGCAAAATGCAGCTCGACACTGCTGTCGCTTCAACATATCACTGGCACCAGGTGGATTATCAATGCTCAATCAATCAATGTTTATTTATATAGCCCTAAATCACAAGTGTCTCAAAGGGCTGTACAAGCCACAACGACATCCTCGGTACAGAGCCCACATACGGGCAAGGAAAAACTCACCCCAGTGGGACGTCGGTGAATGACTATGAGAAACCTTGGAGAGGACCGCATATGTGGGTAACCCCCCCCCCCCCCCCCCCCCCCCCCTCTAGGGGAGACCGAAAGCAACGGATGTCGAGTGGGTCTGACATAACATTGTGAAAGTCCAGTCCACAGTGGATCCAACACATCAGCGGGAGTCCAGTCCACAGCGGGGCCAACATGAAACCATCCCGAGCGGAGACGGGTCAGCAGCGCAGAGATGTCCCCAACCGATGCACAGGCTAGTGGTCCACCCGGGGTCCCGACTCTGGACAGCCAGCACTTCATCCATGGCCACCGGACCTATGCAACTCCCCCTCGCAAGGGACAGGGGAGAAGAGGAGAGAAGAAAAGAAACGGCAGATCAACTGGTCTAAAAAAGGGGGGGTCTATTTAAAGGCTAGATTATACAAATGAGTTTTAAGATGGGACTTAAATGCTTCTACTGAGGTAGCATCTCTAACTGTTACCGGGAGGGCATTCCAGAGTACTGGAGCCCGAATAGAAAACGCTCTATAGCCCGCAGACTATTTTTGGCTCTGGGAATCACTAATAAGCCGGAGTTCTTTGAACGCAGATTTCTTGTCGGGACATATGGTACAATACAATCGGCGAGATAGGCTGGAGCTAAACCGTGTAATATTTTATACGTAAGTAGTAAAACCTTAAAGTCGCATCTTAAGTGCACAGGAAGCCAGTGCAAGTGAGCCAGTATAGGCGTAATATGATCAAACTTTCTTGTTTTTGTCAAAAGCCTTGCAGCCGCATTTTGTACCAACTGTAATCTTTTAATGCTAGACATAGGGAGGCCCGAAAATAATACGTTACAGTAATCGAGACGAGACGTAACGAACGCATGAATAATGATCTCAGCGTCGCTAGTGGACAAGATGGAACGAATTTTAGCGATATTACGGAGATGAAAGAAGGCCGTTTTAGTAACACTCTTAATGTGTGACTCAAACGAGAGAGTTGGGTCGAAGATAATACCCAGATTCTTTACCGAGTCGCCTTGTTTAATTGTTTGGTTGTCAAATGTTAAGGTGGTATTATTAAATAGATGTTGGTGTCTAGCAGGACCGATAATCAGCATTTCCGTTTTCTTAGCGTTGAGTTGCAAAAAGTTAGCGGACATCCATTGTTTAATTTCATTAAGACACGCCTCCAGCTGACTACAGTCCGGCGTGTTGGTCAGCTTTAGGGGCATGTAGAGTTGAGTGTCATCAGCATAACAGTGAAAGCTAACACCGTACTTGCGTATGATGTCACCCAGCGGCAGCATGTAAATACTAAAGAGTGCAGGGCCAAGAACCGAACCCTGGGGAACTCCGCACGTTACCTTGACATAGTCCGAGGTCACATTGTTATGGGAGACACACTGCATCCTGTCAGTAAGATAAGAGTTAAACCAAGACAAGGCTAATTATGAATTTCTTTTATTACAGTGTCCTGCAAAACAGTGCAAATTGTGAGACTGTGAGTCCACTTGGGTCACGGGATTCTCAGTTGGAAGGCTTCACAGTTCTGATGTTTGACATAATAAAACTAGTTTCATTTTACAAACATGTTACATTTGGATGTGATCGTATAGTGTTTAAACCAAATCTTCATACTAATTATCATATTCATTTCTCTCAGTTGGTTTCACCTGTACTGATATTGGTATACTTAAATTTACAATAATCTTTTTTTTATATGCAAAATTTGTGCCAAAGTGGTGGAACAAGATGGCGCCAGTATGTGCTAAGGCTTGCCGTCTCTCGCTGTCAGTTTTGCTTGTTTTTGTGCTGTTCGCGTCTTTTGTTGTACCTGTCAACTCACTGTTTGTGTATGACCGCCAAACGCTGTTGGATCTTTGTCCCTCTCACACGGATATGATCAACTTCGACGTTAGTTTTACGACGTCCCAGTCAGCTTCCTCACCTGGCCGGATTCCTGCCTTCCTTTTTCGCCCTCTGGCTCCTCTCCCCCGGCGAAAGCGTCATCGGCGCCGCGGTAAACGTGGCGGCCAGCTGGTGAAAGTTAGGGCACTCCTGGCCCGGCTTTCCGTGACTTCCCGAAGGAGGTATGGACCGGTACCTGGTTTCTTCCTGCACCCACGTTTGCTGGATCCCGCCGGGTCCTGGATTGTTCCTGTCGTCGGCCTGCAGGGGGAAGCTCGCCCGCCGCGCTCCTGCTGTCCCCG
Organism: Entelurus aequoreus; assembly: GCF_033978785.1. NCBI lineage: Eukaryota > Metazoa > Chordata > Actinopteri > Syngnathiformes > Syngnathidae > Entelurus > Entelurus aequoreus. The sequence goes on from NC_084733.1 coordinate 58,250,651, forward strand.
CCCCCGGAGGTGCGGAGTGAATTCCCGCCACCTGCGGGCTCTGTGTCGGGCCCCACCCAGATCAGCACTGGCCTTGGATGCGCCGGCCCCCGTTAAGTTCGGTCTTGTTAACGCAAGATCCTTGACAAACAAAACATTTATCCTGAAGGATTTATTCGTCTCCCGCGGACTGGACTTCCTCTGTGTGACGGAGACTTGGCTGAGAACTGGTGAGTTCGCTCCTCTAAATGAACTTTTATCACCGGAGTGCTCGTATTTTAATTCTCCGCGGTCGTCTGGCCGAAAAGGAGGAGGATTAGCAGTCGTTTTTAAAAATGACTTTAAATGCCGTCAGATCCGCCTGCAATCCTCCTTTTCAAGCTTCGAACTATGCATGTTTGAGCTGGGTCTTTCTGATGTCGTCCTGTGTGCTGTAGTTTATCGACCACCCAAGTACCACAAAGACTTCATAAATGACTTTTCTGAATTTCTGGCCGAAATTCTGCCCAAATATGATCGTGTTCTTATTGTTGGTGACTTTAATATTCACACCTGCTGCCCAGACGAACCTCTATCCAGGAGCTTCCTGAATGTCATTGACTCTTTTAATTTTATACAGTCTGTATCTGGTTCCACACATGAACGTGGGCATACACTAGATCTCGTATTGTCTCATGGTTTTAATGTTGACAATGTCGTTGTTGGTGATGCTGTGTTTTCTGATCACAGTCCTGTTATGTTTAATTTAAGTTTGGACCCTGATGTGAAACCACTTGCCGTGCGTCATGGGCGTGTTATTAGGTCTGACACCGCAGCCACCTTCTCCCCTTTATTCACTGTCTCCATGCAGAGTATATCACACTCTGCAGACACTGAACAATTGATGTGCTCTTTTCTTTCTACATGTTCTGAGGTTCTGGATAGTATAGCGCCCCTCAAAGCTATACGTCCAAAGCCAAAACAGGAGCCTTGGCTCAATGAAACCACACGCACAGCTCGGCGTGAGTGGCGAAGGGCGGAGCGCAAGTGGAAAGGGGATCACTTGGAGGTTTCTTATCAAATTTTAAAAGAAAACTGTCAGAACTATCAAAGTGTGGTTAAAGCTGAAAAAACAAAATATCTGTCAGACTTAATTTTAAATAGTATCAGCAAGCCACGTGTTCTTTTTAATACTATTAGTTATGTTCTTAATCCGAATCCAGCCACTTTACTGGAGATGACAAGTGAAACTTGTGAAAAATTTCTCTCCTTTTTTAACGATAAGGTTGCTTTTATTCGGGCAAATCTTTCTCGCTCTCCATTGAGTTTTAATGTGGCCACTCAGTGCTTGGCTGTGTTTAGTCACTTTGAGCCTGTGTCCATGCCTGAGCTTACAGGAATAGTCCACAAACTGAAACCCTCGTCCTGTCCCACAGACCCAGTACCCCCTCGCTTTTTTAAAGAAATCTGGGGCACTATTGACTTGTCTGTTAGGGACATCATCAACAGCAGCTTGATTTCTGGCTGGGTCCCCTCTTTTTGTAAAAGAGCTGTTGTCGAGCCTTTGATTAAAAAAACAGGTCTAGATCCGACATGTTTGTCAAATTATCGGCCCATTTCCAAATTACCTTTTGTGTCAAAAATTCTGGAGAAATGTGTTTTAGCGCAGCTGCAGCCTTTTTTAGATGAAAATAGCACTTTAGATCCATTTCAGTCTGGATACAAGGCTTTGCACAGTACTGAATCTGCACTTTTAAAGGTTTTTAATGACTTGCTTTTAATGTCTGATTCTGGTAGCTCTGCCATTTTAGTGCTTTTAGATCTTACAGCTGCCTTTGACACAGTCGACCACACAATTCTTTTAGACCGCCTGAGAGACTGTGTGGGTGTCAGGGGGACTGCATTAGAGTGGTTCAGATCCTACCTGTCAGAGAGGTCCTTCTCTGTCAGGCTGGGGGACGCCACCTCTTCTTCTGCTCCGCTTTACTGTGGTGTCCCCCAGGGATCCATTCTAGGCCCCATCCTGTTTTCCTTGTACATTCTCCCTCTTGGAGAGATTTTTAAGAAACATGGAGTGTCTTATCACTTTTATGCAGATGACTGCCAAATGTATATGCCAATTTCAAAAGGCCACGGCCCCCTGACACCCCTTCTCAACTGTCTATGTGATGTCAAGGCTTGGTTAGCCCAGAATTTTTTAATAATGAATGAGGGAAAAACGGAAATTTCAGTTTTTGGTCCGGCCCTCACTGACTTGGGACCATTGCAAAATCATGTGCGTCCCAAAGTCACCAGCCTTGGCGTCACTATAGACAGCGATTTTAAATTTGACAAACAAGTCAATGGCGTTTTAAAATCGTGTTTTTATCATCTTCGTCTTTTAGCAAAGGTAAAACCATTTTTATCTTTTAACCTTTTTGAACAAGTCGTGCATGCTTTTATTTCAAGTCGCCTAGACTACTGCAATGCACTTTATGCTGGCATTAGCCAAAAAACTCTCTCCCGGTTGCAGTTAGTCCAGAACGCGGCAGCACGACTTTTAACAGGGGCCAGGAAACGTGAGCATATAACCCCAATTCTTCGGAGTTTGCACTGGCTCCCTGTTCATTTTAGAATTGATTTTAAATCCTTGCTGTTTGTTTTTAAAGCTTTACATGGACTGGCACCTCAGTATATCTCGGACCTCATCCAAATTTACACTCCTGCGCGCGCTCTGAGGTCCGAGAGCCAGCTCCAGCTCGTGGTGCCCAGGACGAGACTTAAAACCAGGGGAGACAGGGCCTTCTCTGTGGTCGGCCCTAAACTCTGGAACACTCTGCCCCTCCATGTTCAAACTGCTCCCACAGTGGAGTGTTTTAAGTCTCGTCTAAAGACCCACTTTTATTCTTTGGCTTTTAACACTACGTGAGTTGTGTGGTCTTCTGTCCTCTGTTGTCCTGTGTGGTTAGGGTTAGGGTTATAAATTTTGATGTCTATTTTACTGTTTTAATTGGTTTCACCCTTTAAAATCGTTTTTAATCATATTTATTTTTTATATTGTCTCTGTATTGGTTTTCTATTCATTTATTCTTTGTTTTTATTCAGTCATTGGTGTAGCATAATATTGTTTTTAATATTGTTTTTAATATAGTTTTTAATATTGTTTTTAATATTGTTTTTAACATGGCTGTGCAGCACTTTGGAAACATTCTTGTTGTGTAAATGTGCTATATAAATAAAGTGGATTGGATTGGATTGGATACACAGTAAATTTACAGTCACTACATTTTACAGGATGTCCCTGAATGCACCTCGCATCCAAAATGGCTGCTTCAAACCATGCGTTTGATAAACCAGGCTGCGGCCAAGCCAAGCTACCATTAGCATCATAATAATAGGTGAGGACAGCTATATGAACAACCAAACAATCACAGTGGCATGAAATATAATGTTACCTGCAAAACAGTGCAAATTGTGAGACTGTGAGTCCACTTGGGTAACGGGATTCTCTAAATAACACATCAACAATCACCAATTAGTTTACACAGTAAAAGTGTGTTATTGTCTTCAAAATATCACTCTAAGATACAGTTTTGGTCAATACCAATTAGCGAACCTTTTTATGTGTACATTACAAAGTACTAATCAAAATATAAACAGTCAATATTCACTAATTAGTAAACAATCCCGGACAATGCAAAAACGTGTCTCACCAGTTGGAAGGCTTCACAGTTCTGAGCACTTCCCGCAGGTAACCGTACATACCACTTCTCGCCAGCAACAGGCGCTGTTGCAACACTTCATTCATAATTTAATCAAGCATAATGAACGTCTGTTTCTACACCGTTACATACACCCCCCTTAAATTATGCTGAAGTGAGGCAAAACATGAACAGTAACAACGACAAAAAGTAGAAACACTATGAGGATCTAGGGCAATGATGTACAACGGAAAAGTCAATGTCAGAAATTCTTCCTCAAGAAGTGTGTAGGCACAGGAGGGTACCAAAACCTGTACCTATCACAGACCATTAGAAATGCCATATACTGTACATTTCACATATACATACATATCTACGCCCAGCAGTGGCGCTACTAGCGTCCAGCATAGCAAATCAATTTTACATTAATCAATTGTCCTAATACAAGTCAACAATATCACGGTTCGTCCCAAAATCAAATCAAAGAATTACACCCGTACTACTGGTGGTACAACAACCCTCTGGAATGACATCTCCCAAATAAGTCTATTGGGTGGCCTAATACTTCTACCACACCTTGTGGAGACTAAGGGTCCCTGAGTGTTTAGTGGGTGTGTGCAGACTACTTCTTCTAACTCAACCTGTAGTGGGGACGAGTTGTCTAGGACAACAGGAAGGTCTGTCAATTGTGGTGTGTGAACTACAGGGTCAAATGAAAGTTCAGTGCGTGTGTGACTCATGTGGCTGCTTCCAGATCCGGCAGGGAGGTTGATCGGCAATTCCACAGACTGGCCTTCCATAATGCCATCCATCTGACAGCCTCCATCGAGATGATCATCCTCAATTTCATCATCAGTTCCTGCGTCTGCCTGAACCGGTGACTGCATGAGCCATTCCCTAGTCCGTGCTTGAACATCATCCTGATCACACAAAACACTTGTCTGGTTATCGCCACAATCTGTATCTGACTGTGACTCATTAGAAATTGCCTGGGCTTCATCACACCCGGGGAATGTCATGAAATCAACTGGGAGCAGCAAGTTCCGGTGTACTACTTTTTCTTTCCCTGTAGCATCACGAATCCTGAACACATTGATTCTTGATCTCACAGACACAACGTCAAAAGGGGTTGAGTCCCATCGGTCTGCAACTTTCCTCTTCCCTTTTTCACCTCGATTGGCAAGCAGCACTCTGTCACCCACAACTAACTGTGACCCTTTAACCTTGCGGTTGTATATTTTAGCATGACGATCCTGCTCATCAACTGCGTGCTGTTTAGCAATCCATGTGGCCACGATGAAATCCCTTTTTAGATGGCACCCAAACTCATTGTGGCTGACAACGGTGGAGTTCTTCAAGACATGATGGAACATAACGTCGACAGGCAAGCGTGGGACACGACCAAACATCAGGTAAAATTGGGCAAAGCCCGTGGTCTCATGCACTATACAGTTATAGCAAAACGTCAGAGTCTGGAGCATTTGCGGCCATCTGGACTTGGATTTTGGGGAAAGGGTCCTAATCATACCTCCAAGAGTTCTGTTGAATCTTTCAGTTATACCATTGCCCATTGGATGATATGGAGTCGTGTGGGACTTTTGCTCTCCCGCCATTTCAAGAAGATCCTTGATAAGCCTACTCTCAAAGTTAGCTCCTTGGTCCCAATGAATCCTTTTAGGGAATCCATAGATGCAGAAAAACCTGTCCCACAGGCACCGGGCAACTTGCTTTGCTGATTGGTTTCTGTAAGGGAATGCAAGAGCCAACTTTGAGAAATGGTCTGTCACAACAAGGACATCAGTGCATTTATTTACACCTGATTCCGCTGTCCAAAAATCAATACACACTAATTCCATGGGAGCCGAAGTGCGGACATTCTCAAGAGGTGCACGTGCTTCTGGTTCAGGTGTCTTACGCAAAATGCACCTCTGGCAGTTCACAACATATCTCAAGAAATCGTTTTCCATTCCTATCCAGAAAAATCTTTCGCTGGCCAGAGAGAATGTCCTAGAGCGGCCCTGATGACCTGCTGCGTCATGAACGCCATGTAAGACCTGTTTCTTCAGCGAGTCTGGAACGACAAACTGAAAGATTTTCCTGTTCATGAAGCGGTCCTTCTTCACTCGATAGAGAATTCTACCACGGACTTTGAACTTATCCCAGTGTCTCAACAATCTGAGCACACAGCTCGACTCAGTTGTTCTTTCATGTCTTGACGGTCTTTTGTGTCGGTTCACATAGAAGAGAACTCTGCTAACCGTGGGGTCTTGCTGCTGAAGATTTTGTAGTTGACTGTGAGGGACAACAACAGATTAATCTTCTTTGGGCAGCTGTAGCGATGTTGGGCTCGTTCCTAGCAGCAAAGAAACACCGCCAGTCCGGTGTGCATCCAACACTGCGGACACTTCTCCAGCAGCAATTGCACCTCCAGGTGACTGAGAAGAAACTTGTCCTTTGGTCGATTGGCCTCCTGCAGATCGAACAGCTTGACAGTTGGTGGTCAAACGGAAAGCATGTTGTACAGTATCATTCACAACTCCATTAACTTGATCCAACAAAGACAGATATGGCTCCTTTACCAAACAATGACTGACACAGGACTGCACAAAGGGCTCACGACTCAAGGCATCAGCCACTGTATTCTTGGGCCCTGGCACATATTTCAGGTCAAAATCATAAGCTGCCAGTTTTGAAACACATCTTTGTTCACAGGCATCCAGCCTGGGCTTCGTCAAGACATAGGTCAGGGGGTTGTTATCAGACCATGCAGTAAAGTGCCTCCCTTTTAGCCAGTGGGAGAACTTTTCACATATGACCCATTTTAAAGCGAAAAATTCCAGCCTGTGAGCTGGATAGTTCAGCTGGGCTCTTGACAGCGTTTTACTAGCAAATGCGACTGGCCTTGCAACTTCTTCCCCAGCACTGAGCTGGGACAGAACAGCTCCGATGCCATCAAACGAAGCATCTACAGCAAGAATAAAAGGCTTTCCGAAGTCAGGATGAGCCAGTGTTACCCTTTGGGACAGGTCATATTTCAGAGTTTCAAAGGCTTTCTGACACTCGGTTGTCCAGTTCTCTGCTGACAGCTTGACACAACTCGACTGCTTCAATTTAGACTTCATTCCTCGCCTGGCCTTACCAATTGCCTTCTGACCCAAGATGAGCTTAAATAGGGGTCTAGCCTTGATGGAGCAATCCTCAATAAAATGTTGATAATACAACACCATCCCCGAGAAAGATCGAATCTTCTTTTGAGAGGGAGTGACACCATCACTATCCATCAAGTCAGATGCCTGCACTCTGCAAATGGCTTCGACCTTTCCAGGGTCTGTTTGGACTCCTGACTCAGATATAACATGGCCAATAAATCTCACTGATCTCCTGAGAAAGTGGCACTTCTTTGGCGCTAACTTGAGGTTGTGGTCCTTCAAGCGGGAGAAAACCATCTCCAACCGCTCAAGTGCTATCTGTTCTGTTGGACCAAAGACCATGAGATCGTCAAGGTAGCACAAGAGGCTAGTGAAATTCTCATCCCCGAAGATAGAGAGCATCATCCTCATAAATGTAGCGGGGCTGTTCGAGAGACCCTGTGGCATTCGGTTGTACTCATGAAGGCCAAAGGGGGAGGAAAAGGCGGTGTACTTCTTGTGTCCTTCAAATAGAGGTACATTATAGAATCCTGATAGTGGAGAAAAATACATTTTCCCCAAGTGCGGCAAGAGCAGCCATCTGAAATCAGTGCAGATGCGCAAATTTCCGTCTTTCTTCCAAACAAGAACCAAGGGTGATGCATATTCACTTGTGGATTTCCGAATTATGCCCTTCTCTTCCATCTCACTGAGAGCGGTTCTTAGCTTCTCATAGTAATTTGGTGGCACCCTGCGATAAGGCAGGCGGAAAGGCCTCTCATCCACCAGATGTATCTTGTGCACAAAGTCAGATGCTTCCCCACAGTCCATCTTGTCCCGCGAAAAGATTGTCTCATGTTTCTCGATTAGCCGGAAAAGCCTTTCTCTCCAAAGGTCGGAGACAGCACAAGCATCCAGATCCAGATCTTGCAGACCAAGCCTGTACAGCGCTGCCTTGATGTCCTCCTTAGACCTTTCCTCTGTAGCAGCAGACACAACTTGGGAGTGAACTTGGATGTGGTCAGGCTGAGACAAATCTTCAACAGCAACACAGGAAAACACATCCGCTAGCTTTAAGTTTTTCTTAAGCATCACAGGCTCACTGGTGGGGTTGATGACTTTCATGGGCAGGTATCGATCACCCCACATTGGTGAAATCACCATACTAACTAGAATCTTCCTTGATCTACACCGTGACTGGGTCGGTTCGATCATCACTGTGCTGCCAACTGACAAAGGTGCTGAGGCAGGAAGCTTACCCCAAACAAGGTGTTCACTCATCGGCTGGAGCATGACACATTGCTGAAGGTTCAGCGTGCCAACCTTGTCAGGCACAGTTTCACCCCTCCATTTCTCTGTGTTAGAAAGGAGAGAGAAGAACCGGTGGCAATCTTCATCAATGACGCTGCTAGGCTCTGACATGAGTCGACAGTAGCTCTCAGTCCCTCTCATCAGTTGAAGAATCTTTGTTATGGCATTACTGCCCAGGATCATGTCATCTGTCTGTCCAGGCACAACAGACATGGGTACAGCCAACTTGCATTCATACACCACCACTTCCACATCATAAACAGCTGAAGGGGTCACTTGATGGCCACCACATCCAATAATGACAACACCATCTGCTGAGTGTCGCTTCATGTTTGGAATGTGCTCCAACAACCGCGCTATAGCACGTTCACTTAATGTGCAACCTGTAGAGCCACTATCAATCATCGCTTTCAGGGGAATACCACCTGATGTGACAGTAGTGTAGAACAAGCTATCAGACTTCTGAATTCTGTGTGTGCCTTGGAAAACAACTGTTCTATCTGGGGATTGGTCGGAACTGAGTGACTCAAACATCGAATCTAAATCATTGGAAAAACTACTGGGAGGGTCATTAACAGGATCTACACCGACCTCCCTCTAGTGCAGATCAACCCGTTTTCCGACTGTGCAGCTGGCGTGAACCTCGCCTGGGCAGGACAATCGCGCCTGGCATGGTCAGGTGAGTAGCACTGAAAACAGAGTCTATTCCTACGGCAGTGAACAAGCGCAAAGTGAGCCACGTCACCACAAACAGCACAAAGCGAGTTATCCAGACCCACAATTCTGGAGAACTGTGTCTTAGGTGGTCTGGCCGCAGGGTTACGGGCTTGAGCAGACCGCTCCAGCAAAATCTTTTCCAGCATAGCTATGACACGTTCAAAGGCATTCGGGTCTGTACCCTTAGCTGTGTTAGCCTCTTGAGTGTCAGAATGACCAACTGCAGTGTGAAGCATATCAACATTGTTCACATACACACGTTCATTGGGCTTCCTACTCACCACAGCAGCATCCTTTGAGCACAACTCTGTATGATATTCATCCAGCACAGCCTGGACTTCTACAGCCGACCACTTGTCAATCGTCTTTGATCTGAATGTCATGGAAAGATCTCTGGAGGGGCAATTCTTTATAAACATACGTGTCACCTCAAGGGCAGGGCAGTCCAAATTCTTGCCTTGTTCCTTGAGGCGGTCAGCTGCAATGTCAGCAGCTTGGTTGAGTCTCAGTCAATAGTCGTATGCATCTTCATTTGCCTTCGGCAACGTTGTGTAGAAGTCTGCCAGGGGAAGAGGTGAGCAGGGCACAGCAGCAAAAGGCTTACGAAGAAGGCTATAGATCGCATCTGGATTCTTTGTAACATCAATGCCACTATTCCTCGTGCCAAATTTTACAATGTCTCTTGCTCTGCCTCTGAGGTGGACAAGCACTTCTTCTGCCTGATTCTCCATTTTGATGTCAGACCTCCTTATATAGTTCCTCATCAGGTCCTCCCATTCGTGCACATCCACTGTGTCCGTGTCATCTCCCCTAAAGGACGGAGGTTATTTCACCTTCCTGTGTGATACCTGACGCACTTGTGGGAAGTCTAGACTTTGTGTTAGTGTGTTAATGGGCGTGTCACAAACACCTGAGGCACTAGGTGTCTGCATAGTATGTGCTGGCCCTAGACGTGTAACTATACTGTCAGCTAGCTGCTGGCCAACGTGCCTTATAATGTCACTCATCTGGCCGACTACATCGAGTGACTGTGAAGTGGGATCTGCTGTGGGTGTAACAGTAACCTGTGTTTTCAAAGTAGTATTCATGTGGTGGCTTTGAGAAGGAACCCTGTCTCCACTAACTGAGTGAGCCTCTACTGGATCCTGTCTACCCCCCGCCACATGAGCGACATCTCCTTGAACAGGACTGTCAAACTGCAACACCAATGGGATCCCTCTACCTCTGCCAACACTTCTATGTAAGGGTGTACTAGTGTCAAACTTTAAATAGCTCATTTTGAAATATCAAAATAAAACAGCACAAAAATCACAATATGGATACCAAAAAAAATACAGGTAAAACACTCAAATTGGACAGTGCACACAGCTAACACCCCGTCCACCTGATGGCGTAATGAAGAAGCCGTCCAGCAAGATGGATCCGGTCCGATGTGAAGAGCCAAATTCGACGGGTCACGGCACCAATGTGACGGTCCACAACTGTATGTGGCAAAATGCAGCTCCACACTGCTGTCGCTTCAACATATCACTGGCACCAGGTGGATTATGAATTTCTTTTATTACAGTGTCCTGCAAAACAGTGCAAATTGTGAGACTGTGAGTCCACTTGGGTCACGGGCTTCTCAGTTGGAAGGCTTCACAGTTCTGATGTTTGACATAATAAAACTAGTTTCATTTTACAAACATGTTACATTTGGATGTGATCGTATAGTGTTTAAACCAAAACTTCATACTAATTATCATATTCATTTCTCTCAGTTGGTTTCACCTGTACTGATATTGGTATACTTAAATTTACAATAATCCTTTTTTTATATGCAAAATACACAGTAAATTTACAGTCACTACATTTTACAGGGTTGTCCCTGAACGAACCTCGCATCCAAAATGGCTGCTTCAAACCATGCGTTTGATAAACCAGGCTGCGGCCTAACCAAACTACCATTAGCATCATAATAATAGGTGAGGACAGCTATTTGAACAACCAAACAATCACAGTGGCATGAAATATAATGTTACCTGCAAAACAGTGCAAATTGTGAGACTGTGAGTCCACTTGGGTAACGGGATTCTCTAAATAACACATCAACAATCACCAATTAGTTTACACAGTAAAAGTGTGTTATTGTCTTCAAAATATCACTCTAAGATACAGTTTTGGTCAATACCAATTAGCGAACCTTTTTATGTGTACATTACAAAGTACTAATCAAAATATAAACAGTCAATATTCACTAATTAGTAAACAATCCCGGACAATGCAAAAACGTGTCTCACCAGTTGGAAGGCTTCACAGTTCTGAGCACTTCCCGCAGGTAACCGTACATACCACTTCTCGCCAGCAACAGACGCTGTTGCAACACTTCATTCATAATTTAATCAAGCATAATGAACGTCTGTTTCTACACCGTTACATACACCCCCCTTAAATTATGCTGAAGTGAGGCAAAACATGAACAGCAACAACGACAAAAAGTAGAAACACTATGAGGATCTAGGGCAATGATGTACAACGGAAAAGTCAATGTCAGAAATTCTTCCTCAAGAAGTGTGTAGGCACAGGCGCTGTTGCAACACTTCATTCACAATGAACGTCTGTTTCTACACCGTTACATATATATATATATATATATATACATATATAAATGTGTGTGTGTGTGTGAGTGTGTGTGTGTGACGGTGCAGCGGGAGAAGAAGACGGCGGTGAGAGTGCGTCTTTAGCTGTCAGCGTATTTAATGACACAACACGAGAGACAATGAACACGACGGGGAGGCAACACAGAGAGCGAGATAGCACATGCGAGAAGGCTGGAGACATATTAGCTTACTGTACGGGTACGAGAAGCTACGTTCTGGCACTGGATCTGAAGACACGCACGCTGGCTTATGAACGCAGGTAGCTCATCGTGAGCAGGTGAGTTGTTTGTAGAGTGATCGCAGCCGCGCGGAGGCACATCCGCAGCTGATGGGGAATGCCCGTGGGCGAACCGAGCGTGCAGCATACGAGAGGCAGCAGGAGTGTGACCTATAGCCCTCCCAGTCCACAAGGTAGACCCATCCTCTCCCCTGTCGCCGGACCCTGAGAATCTCTTTAACAGTCCAAACTTGGTCACCGTTCTTGAGGACCCTAGGAGGAGGGGGAACAGGGGGGTGGGGGACAGGGAACTGCTAGCTACCGGCTTGGCCTAGGAGAGGTGAAATACTGGGTAAGTTCTCAAGGATTGTGGTAGGCAAACGTACCGCGGCTGGGTTGATCTTGGATCTGACGGAGTATGGACCCACGAAACGTGGTGCCAACTTTTGGGATGCGGTTGAGAGTTGGAGGTCCTTGGCCCATAGCAGCACCTGCTGTCCGGGCTGGTAGTCTGGGGCTGGGATGCGACGCCGGTTAGCGTTGCGACGCATCTTCTCTGAAGCCCTCAATAGGCAGCGTGGGCGGACCTCCACACTCTGCGGCAGCGCCTCAGGCGGGCTCACGTAGAGGGCACTGCCGCTTCCACCGTGAAAGGCTTGTCAGGGTCAGGATGCACCAGTATGGGAGCGGAACTGAAGCTCCTCTTGAGGCTCTAGAACGCTTGATCTGCTTACTTGGTCCACACAAAAGCAGAAAGGGTTGAGGTTAGCGCGTGGAGGGTTGCGGTACCTTACTGAAGTCCAGGATGCAGCGACGGTAGGATCTTGCAGAGCCCAGGAATCTTCTGAGTTCCGTCCGAGTGATCGGTTGTGGCCACTCCACAACCGCGTTGACTTTCTTGGGGTCGGCCCGGATGATGTGGCTGAAGTAGTTGACAGACGAGGAGTGGAATTCGTATTTTTCTGCTTTGACAAATAGACGGTTCTCGAGGAGATGCTGGAGGACCAGGCGGACATGCTGCTGATGTTCCTGCATGTTGTGAGAGAAAACGAGAATGTCATCGAAGTACACTACCACAAATTTCTCAAGCATGTCCCGCAGCACGTCATTCACTAATGCCTGGAATACGGCTGCGGCGTTGGTCAGGTCGAAAGGCATGACCCGGTACTCGAAGTGCCCCAGATGAGTGTTAAAGGCCATCTTCCACTCGTCCCCCTCCCTAATCCGGACAAGATGGTAGGCATTGTGGAGGTCCAGTTTGGTGAAGATGAGGGGTAGAGGATAACGGTTCTTGACGGTGATGAGGTTGAGCCTCCGGTAGTCAATGCGGGGTTGTAGGGATCCATCCTTCTTGTTGACAAAGAAGAACCCTGCGGATACCGGAGAGTTGGAGGGAGTGATAATACCAGAAGCAAGTGAGTCTGTGATTTAGTCAGACATGGCCTTCTTCTCGGGTATGGATAGGTTATAGAGACAACTGGAAGGAAGGACAGCGTCGGACACGAGATAGATGGCACAATCGTACGGTCTGTGCGGAGGGAGGGATAGTGCCTGTGCCTTGCTGAATACGGCTGCAAGGTCATGGTAGACAATGGGGACTTCAGATAGGTCCGCTGGGGATGACCCAAGCTTAGGATTCCCCGAGATGGGTGCTGCTGCCTTTGGCATGGCAGGCCTTGCTCCAGGCTAGGATCTTCCCTGAGATCCAGGACATCTGGGAGTCGTGCTGGCGTAGCCATGAGCGGCCGAGGACTAGAGGAGCGACGGGGTCGTTGAGGATCAACAGGCTTATCTGCTCAGTATGGTTGCCCGAGAGGGTAAGAGTGACTAGTGCTGTACAGTGGATGGTGAGTCCCAGGGGATGTCCGGCCATGGCTTGAGCTGGCAAGGAAGTGTCTAGGGGAAGAAACTCAATTCCGGCTTGGCGGGAAAACTCACGGTCCATAAAGCTTTCATCTGCTCCTGAGTCCAGATATGCCCTCAGACTCTTCAAGTTCCATGACAGAGTAGCGGGAAAAAGAATGCCGGGATCATTGTGACCCTGTAGGATAAGTCAGTATCATATGTCCCGCACACCCGCAATAGAGGCAGAGGCGCTGCTGGAACCTCCTCTCCTGTTCCTCCGTGGCCAGGCGTGTCCTGCCCAGCTGCATGGGTTCCTCCGCTCTTGTTGCTGCGGGAAAAAATCTGGATAGGTCCGCCAAGTAGGCCCCTTCGGCCCGACCTCTGGGAGAAGTAGAGGCGTAAAAAGGGGTCCGAGTCTCCCATGCCGGAGGTCTGGCCCTCTCGCAGACTGCCTATCGTCGTTCCGCAGCTTGCTCCTTGAGCCTCTGGTCCATAAACAGGGCCAGTTGGATGAGGTCATGGTAGGAGGCAGGACGGTCTCGCAGCAGTACGTCCTTGATCGCGTCGTTGAGACCCCGACGGTAGGCGCTCAGCAAGGCCTTGTTGTCCCATCCACTGTCGGCTGCCAGGGTGCGGAACTCGAGGGTATAGTCGGCGACAGAGCGAGAGCCTTGCTGGATGGAGTGAAGACATGAGGCGGCATCTCCTCCATCGGCAGGGTGGTCAAACACTGCTGCCGTGACCCATTTGACGGCCTTCCCAGTAAAAAGCAAAAAAATAAATGCAATCTTGGCCCCGTCAGACATGTAGCGGGAGGGCTGGTGGCGGAAGACCATGTCGCACTGGACCAGGAAACCACGGCAAAAATTCAAAATCCCCTTCAAATGCCCTGGGGCTAGCAATCTTCGGCTCGCAAGATGGAGGGGACTGCCAGGGGGTAGCGGCGGCGGAGGTGGCTCGTTCGAGCGCCGGCAGAGCGGGAGTGCTCGGGGAGGTTGTGTCCAGCCTAGCCAACAAGTTAGCGAAAGCAGCCTCAAGCTTGTTTTCCAGTCAACAAAAACGCTCTTAGTGCTGCTGGAGTGCAGTATGCATGGCTGCGACGCTGGGGGTCGTGGAGGGCCGGGAGGAGTGCGGGGGTCGCGCCATGTCACTGCCGTCTGGTTCTGTCATGACCAGAACGTACTGTGACGGTGCAGCGGGAGAAGAAGACGGCAGTGGTAGTGACGTCTTTCGCTGTCAGCGTATTTATTGACAGCAGAATATGTGCGTGAGGTGTGTGTGTAATCCAAATATATATAGTGCAACTACGTATGTGAGTGAACTATATGAGAGTTGTTACCAGCGGGTGTTGATGGTGCGTGTGGAGTTTGAGGCGGAAGTCCAAAGCAGGCTCGGAAGTCATGGAGGGTCAAGGACTGGAGCGAAGCGTTGTGGTTGGTGGGCAGGCGTGAGGTCGAAGTCCAGAGAGGCAAGAGGAAGTTCAGTGGGGATCCAGGGAGACGAGACACACAACTCGACGACGAGGAAGGGCGAAGGGAAGCTGGAGAACGACACCACACGAGAGACAATGAACACGACGGGGAGGGAACACAGAGAGAGAGATAGCACATGCGAGAAGGCTGGAGACGTATTGGCTTACTGTAGGGGTACGAAAAGCTACGTTTTGGCACTGGATCTCAAGACACGCTGGCTTATGAAGGCAGGTAGCTCATTGCGGGCAGGTGCGTTGATTGCAGAGTGATCGCGCGGAGGCGCGACTGCAGCTGATGGGGAACGCCCATGGCGAGCTCAGCTGAGCGCGCAGCTAAGAGGCAGCGGGAGTGTGACCCATAACAAAAAAATACATTATATATATATATATATATATATATATATATATATATATATATATATATATATATATATATATATATATATATATATATATATATATATATATATATATATATATATATGTATATACATACTGTATATATTTGTTTTTTGTTGTTGTTGTTGTTTGTTTTTTTGTTTTTGTTTGTTTGTTTGTTTGTTTGTTTTTGTTTATCTACTGTGTTGATATCCCATATACACTAGGTAAGGTAGTATTTTTGCCTCATTCCTGTGAGAATCCTGCATGTAACTGAAGCATTTAGGGGTGAGACTACCCAGGACTAGGTGCAGTGTTGTCAAACAACAGCCAAGTAGCATCTGTGAGCAGATAATACTGTATCAACTCTTTCTTTTTCAGACTTTGAAGTCTTTTCAGCTCGGTAGTGCATTCCAACACATTTTTCACTCACGCTTAAAGTGAAGGATGAAGAAAAAAACAACCTTACCAACTGTAGTACTCTACAATAATGCCATGTTTTTACTGCGGCCGCAACTGACAATTATGTGCCTTATTACGCCATGTTTTTACATTCGCTGCAGTTTACAAAATTGCACGTGTTGCACTATGCCAATGTTGATTGATGATGTAATGTAATCCCGTTATTTGTGATAATGACAATAAATGATTTAATCTTAAACGACTAGGGCGGGGCACGATTATGGTGACTAGTCACTGCAGTAGCTGACCATCGTTGTTGTCATGCTCTGCAGGTGTTTGCTTGTTTTACTCTGATGGAGTGAATCGCTCCATGGATACAATTATACTTATTTAGTGGTGCGTCCACATGCCCTTTATAATAATTTAAATTTGGTTTAGCAGCATCTCAACCACGTCCATTCAAAAGTCCATAGAGATAATTGATAATTTAGCACTACACTATCTAACTTTACAGTGTAGCTAAAACATTTCTCTAAATATATAGTGTCTAAAAACATTTTTTCTCATAGCTTTTGCCTATTTATTGTATTTTGTTTACTTTATTAGTTATTGCCGAAACAGCATAGCATTTTTAATTGGCTACACTGTTGTAGGAGATATTGAACACTTTTCTTTTCCCCTTGGACCAATCTGTTAAGATCTCGCCGGAAAAGCGCTCGGGCTTGGAGAGTGGAGGACAAGTTGCAGGAGGGGTGTCGTCAGGCAACGGATTATCTGCGGGTTGAGGATGGCGCAGCCGGACTGCTGGGTCGGCCAAGGGGGGAGTCATCGCCTGCAGTGCGGTGAGTACACTTCCCACTGTGTCTCCAGGGCATTTAGGCAAGCGTCTTGGCGTTCCGCAATGGCATTGACGCACACCCCAAGCATGCCAAACTGTTCCTCCTGTTGGCCTAGTCTCTTGGCCTGTTGGTGTAGAGTTATTCTGACCGGGTCGGTCTCTGCGATGTCCATGATGTGGTCGGTTATTATGTTAAGATCTGATCAAGGCGGTGACCCCAGGATGCAGAGACGGGAGGCAAGGTACATTTATAAAAAGGGAAAATTTAATAAGTCCAAAAAGTGCAACAAAAGACGATGGGGGCAGAAGTGCACACCATGTCTAAACAAACAAAAACATGTTCCTCAGTGGTCGGCAGGGGAAAAGGCCAGGGCGCACTGAGCACCAAAAAAAGTCCAACACAGAATTCTCTTTACCTCAGGGAAGCTAGAAAACAAAAACACAAAGAGGTGAAGGATTACAGGACTAACGAGAGGCAACATACCAGGACTGACGAAGTGAAGCAGGCGCAAGCACGTGGGAGATTCAGGAGACAATAACCGACAAGACCCAGCTGACAGTGACGAGCTTAAATACTCCTTGGTTGAAATTGGTTGCAGGTGTGCCTCGCTGTGGACTGTTGAAGACTGAAGAAAAACAGACAGCATAAAAAGAGTTGGCAGGGAAATAATAAAAGACAACAGTACCCCCCCCCCTTTACCGGACACCACCTGGCGGCTTACCTGGCTTCTCCGGAAAACGATCATAAAATACATGTAAGAGTGTAGGGTCTAGGATAAGGGAATGCGGGACCCAGGATCGGTCCTCTGGGCCGTAGCCGTCCCAGTCGACCAGATACTGGAAACCCCTGTCCCTTCTCCTCACATCGAGAATGGCCTTGACTGAGAATGCGGGATGGCCATCAATAAGCCTGGGAGGTGGAGGAGGCACCTCTGGAGGACTCAAGGGACTGGTGGAAACAGGCTTGATCAGAGAGACATGGAACGAGGGATGTATTACGGGCACAAGTGGCACAGGCAGATACGAATTCCCTGTTGTCAGCCCTGAAGGTTGGCCACCAGAAGCGCTGCGACAGGAGGAAAAAGGTACGGGTAATGCCCGGGTGGCAGGCGACCTTGGAGCTGTGGGCCCAGTTCAGTACTTCTGGACGGAGTTCTGGGATCACAAACAAACGTCCCTGAGGGCAGTTCTAAGGAGAGGGAATGTTCTTGAGTTCCTCCTTAACGCGACCTTCAATGTCCCACTGCAACGCTCCCAGCACACGTGATGGAGGGATGATCGTTTCGGTCTTGACCTCTTCCTCGGGGCAGGAGTACATCCTCGACAGGGCATCTGGTTTGCCATTCTGGGAGCCGGGACAGAAGGTCATAGTAAAGTTGAATCTGGCTAGGAACAACGCCCACCTTGCTTGTCTTGGATTGAGCCGTTGAGCAGAATATAGGCCACATTCTTATGGTCTGTGAACACCACAAACGGGGTTTCCGAGCCCTCCAGCCAGTGCCTCCATTCTTGCAGTGCCAACACCACGGCGAGTAGCTCTCTATTGCCAATATCATAATTGCGTTCGGCTGGTGTCAGGCGGCGTGAGAAGAAAGCACAGGGGTGCAGCCTCTGGTCGGAGGTGGAGCGCTGGAAGAGAACAGCCCCCACGCCGGAGTCAGATGCGTCGACCTCGACAAAAAATTGAGAGGAAATGTTAGGGTGTACAAGAACCGGTGCAGAGGTGAACAAAGACTTGAGTTTATCAAAAGCGGACTGAGTCTCTGAGGTCCATAAAAAAGGAGTTTTAGTGGAAGTAAGTCTCGTTAAAGGTTCCGCTACTCGACTAAAATTACGGATGAAACGACAACAAAAATTAGCAAAGCTTAGAAACCTTTGGAGGTGCTTTCTAGAAGTGGGTGTGGGCCAATCCACCACCGCTTGGATCTTCGCCGGATCTGCTCGGAGTTGACCCCTCTCAACAATAAAACCCAAAAAAGGAACAGACTCAGAATGAAAAACACACTTCTCTGCCTTGACATATAGATGATTCTCGAGAAGACGTTGGAGAACTAAGCGTACATGCTGGACATGCAGTTCAGGGATAGGCGAGAACACAAGGATATCGTCCAAGTAAACTACCACGAAACGGTCGAGCATGTCACGCAGAACATCATTGATGAGGCCCTGAAAAACGGCAGGAGCATTGGTGAGGCCGAAAGGCATGACAAGGTATTCAAAATGTCCTAGTGGTGTGTTGAATGCAGTTTTCCATTCATCTCCTTGCTTAATCCTGACCAAGTGGTAAGCATTGCGGAGGTCCAATTTGGTGAAATGTTTAGCAGTGTGTAGTGGGTTGAAAGTTGAGTCGAGAAACGGAAGAGGATATTTATTTTTAACCGTAATATTATTGAGGGCACGGTAATCGATGCACAGGCGAAGTGTCTTATCCTTCTTCTCCACACAAAAAAACCCTGCGGCGAGTGGCGAGTTGGAGGGGCGGATAAGACCAGATGCAAGCGAAGTAGTGATATAGTCCTCTAGTGAATTTCTTTCGTGTCTAGAAATGTTGTAGAGTCGCGAAGAAGGGAGTGTAGCACCAGGGAGGAGATCAATACCGCAATCATAGGGACGGTGTGGAGGTAACGACAAGGCCCGATCCTTGCTAAAAACTTCTTTGAGGTCGTGGTAAGCAGTGGGCACAACCGACAAGTCAATGACGTCCTGGGTGACGATATGCGAGAACCCTGTGCGAGGGCATGCAGACCGCAGGCAATGTGTATGACAAAAAATTCCCCAGTTAATGATTGTGGCTTTAGCCCAGTCAATATGGGGATTGTGTTTAGATAACCAGGTAAGCCCAAGCACAACCGGAGCAGAACGAGAAGGAATATCTAGAAAAATTATAGATTCAAAATGGTTACCAGATAATTGGAGAGATAACGGAAGGGTCTGCTCATACTTGCCAACCCTCCCGTTTTTAGCGGGAGAATATTCAGCGCCTCTCCCGACAACCTCCCGGCAGAGATTTTCTCCCGACAAACTCCCGGTATTCAGCCTTTTATGTAAATAAAATATATATATATATATATATATATATATATATATATATATATATATATATATATATATATATATATATATATATATATATATATATATATATATATACATATATATATATATATATATATATGGTATTCAGCCTTTTATGTAAATAAAAAAAAAATATATGTATGTATGTATATATATATATATATATATATATATATATATATACATATATATATACATATATATATATATATATATATATATATATATATATATATATATATATATATATATATATATATATATATATATACATACATACATACATACATATATATATATATATATATATATATATATATATATATATATATATATATATTATATATATATATATATATATATATATATATATATATATATATATATATATATATAATACTCGAGTTGGTGAATTCTAGCTGTAAATAACCACGCCCCCAACCACGCACCCCGCCCCCCACCCCCTACCCCCCACCTCCCGATATTGGAGGTCTCAAGGTTGGCAAGTATGGGTCTGATGGATAACGCTCGCCAGGTGGCCTCCGTCGAGGGATCGGACAACTCTAGGTCTAGGTAATTTAGCAACTGGTATGGAAAAACGCTTGACAGACTCATCGATGAAATTATCATCGGAACCCGAATCAATAAAAGCCTTAATGTCCAATTTCTGGTCCTTATCCCAGGCGAGCATGCCCGAGAGTAGAAGTCTGGACAGAGTCTGACCTGTAGCTGGCAGTTGAGGAGCAGGGTCGGTCGCTGGAGGCTGTGGAGCTGGAACGCGGCGAGGAGGTGACGCTTGAGTGCGGAGAGGAAGTGACGCCTGAGTGCGGAGAGGAGGTGAAGCTTGAGTGCGCAGAGGTGGGGAAGCTTGAGTGCGCAGGCGGGCAGGACGATGAGGACAGCCGGCGATGCGATGTTCAGCTTTGCCACAATATAAACACAGCTGGAGGCGAAGGCGACGATCTCTCTCAGCTGGGGAGAGACGATTACCTCCGAGCTGCATGGGTTCCTCTTCATGTGATATCGGCAGGGCATCGACACTGGGTATCGGTGCGAATGTTGTTTGACGCGCTCCATGGCCACTCCCACTATACGTCGAAGGGTTCCCTGGCATCGGAACCTCCCAGTCAACGAGGCGATTTTCAATCTCCACCGCCAGAGCGACGAGCTCTTCGAGGCAGTCGGGAGTCTTCAGCGGGATCATCTGTTTCCGGACTGGATCAGCCAGACCGAGGGAAAAACGTCCACCAATGCGGAAGTGGGCCATCCGCTCTCAGCAGCGAGCCTTCGGAATTCAATGGCGAAGTCTGTGACGCTCCGCTGTCCTTGCTGCAGACGAAGTAATGACCGTGCTGCCTCACATCCTGGCTTTCCGCGCTGGAAAATGTTCTCCATGGCTTTGGAAAAAGTGGCATATGAGGCACACACAGGAGATTGACGTCCCATTCCGCGGTTGCCCAGGTGGAAGCCCTGCCACTCATATGGGACATCACAAAAGCCACACGAGTCTTTTCAGAGTAAAAAGAAGTGGGTAACGGTTAAAAAAAAATCTCACACTGGGTGAGGAAGGATCGCACGTCACCCGACTCGCCGGAAAAGCGCTCGGGCTTGGAGAGTGGAGGACAAGTTGCAGGAGGGGTGTCGTCAGGCAACGGATTATCTGCGGGTTGAGGATGGCGCAGCTGGACTGCTGGGTCGGCCGAGGGGGGAGTCATCGCCTGCAGCGCGGTCAGTACACTTCCCACTGTGTCTCCAGGGCATTTAGGAAAGCGTCTTGGCGTTCCGCCATGGCGTTGACGCACACCCCAAGCATGCCAAACTGTTCCTCCTGTTGGCCTAGTCTCTTGGCCTGTTGGTGTAGAGTTATTCTGACCGGGTCGGTCTCTGCGAGGTCCATGATGTGGTCGGTTATTATGTTAAGATCTGATCAAGGCGGTGACCCCAGGATGCAGAGACGGGAGGCAAGGTACAATTATAAAAAGGGAAAATTTAATAAGTCCAAAAAGTGCAACAAAAGACGATGGGGGCAGAAGTGCACACCATGTCTAAACAAACAAAAACATGTTCCTCAGTGGTCGGCAGGGGAAAAGGCCAGGGCACACTGAGCACCAAAAAAAGTCCAACACAGAATTCTCTTTACCTCAGGGAGGCTAGAAAACAAAACACAAAGAGGGGAAGGATTACAGGACTAAGGAGAGGCAACATACCAGGACTGACGAAGTGAAGCAGGCGCAAGCACGTGGGAGATTCAGGAGACAATAACCGACAAGACCCAGCTGATAGTGACAAGCTTAAATACTACTTGGTTGAAATTGGTTGCAGGTGTGCCTCGTTAGGGACTAATGAACTGAAGAAAAACAGACACCATAAAAAGAGAAGGCAGGGAAATAATAAAACACAACACAATCAACCTATTTTTATTATTATTTTCCTACCTTTTCATTTTGGACATTATCTGGAATACAACATGATTGTGTTTATTGTTTATGCATTATTATGTAAAGTAAATACAAATCTTTATATAACTTTAAAAATGTTGATAATACATAATTTTTTAATATCTAATTATAAATGTATTTGAACTTCATTTTTGTTTGTTGTCTTTCATGCACACATTCAGGGTCTCATAGCCAATTCTACTTCTTGCCTGCACCGTATTCATTTGTTGCGTTTCAGTATGTAGGGGGTGAATGATGCCAAAAGGGGGATGGAAAATTGTGTCGTCATGTTTTTTTTGTACAACAATAATAAGGCTATCTTATTTAATCTAATTTCGCCAAGAGTAATATTGCAATACTCACTAGGCTGCAGTCAACCCTAACAAAAAGGGCCTGTGTACAACTTACTCAGTTAATCACCAAAATTATTCCCGAAGACGGCCACCGCTGCTGCTCACTGCTCCCTTCACCTCCCAGGGGGTGAAACAAGGGGATGGGTCAAATGCAGAGAGTGATTTCACCACACCTAGTTTGTGTGTGACTATCAGTGGTACTTTAACTTAACTTTTTACTTTTTCAAACCAAAAAATACAACAAGAACATCATCGGTTAGTCTATGTTATCATTAGTGGTTTAACAGAACAGATGTAATAAATAAATGTCTATATTTGTCACAATTATGGTTTATGGTTCAAGATAATGTCGAACATGCATTGCGTTACAACATGATACATCACAATTTCCAGTTTCTCTTTACAACATGTCCGAAAAGGAGTAGGAAGATGCACAGCTTATTTAATCCTACCCCTTTTCCATTTCATAGCAATTACTAATACATGTATTTAATTCACTTCCTGTTCGCAATTTTTACACAACTTAACTCTATAAATAATAAAGTTCTCAAAAATAGTCAAATAAGTTGTAATTCACATAATGAGAGGAATAAGATTATCTCATTTTCAATAAGGTTCAAAATGATTATCCAAGTTCTTCTTCCTTGTACTTTGTAAACACTTAGTTTGAATAGTTTTATGAAACTGGGTCATACAATACATTGTTTGACTTCTTTGCTTAATCCATTCCATAACTTAATTCCACATAGTGACATGCTAAAGGTTTTAAAGCTGGGGTACCTATGTTATAACCTGACTCTCGCCAGATCCTTGTCGTTCGCTGAGCTCCACACAAGAATCTGGGAGTTCTCAATAGGAGATGTATTTCAGAAGGCGGGGCCTTGTAAAAAAAATAGTTGTATGTGATTGGATAAACCACTTGTCCATTATCTTGAAAGACGTGCTACTTCAACCACTCACATCTGAATCAACGCGTGACGCTGATGAGAGCGACGCTGGGAAATCCAAACCCGGTCGGAAGAAGAGCCAAAACATCCTTGCCACCAATAAATGCCTTGAAAACCGTTCTCTGTTCATCTTTTAAAGAATTAATATTCGATCGATGTCGCAAAACAGTTGCAATAGCAGAATCAATGTCAGCACACGACTCCTCGCTCCGTGCCGCCATTGTTGTTTGAATCAAACAGTCCCTTCGGCGCTACGTCACATCTATCAAATCCCGCCCGGCGATCCTGATTGGTTCATTATTTTTTGCAATCTGGAAGGAGTTTGCAATGCCTTCGAGCCCAGACCATTGTGTTGAGCTCAACGAACTAAAAGGATCTGGCGAGAGTCAGGTTACCTATGTTATACTATTTAACTAAAAAAACTAATCGTTTAAGCATCATAGAGTATATCGTAATAGTAATAATTGCTGAAAAAATTACACGTCTGTGTGCTGTCTGTGCCTTATAATTAAGTATTTTAGTAAATAAAACCCTGGAAGACAAAATAATTTATTTGTCGCGGTCAACCCCACCAGATCCAATCACAGGATTTAGAGATAGAAGGGGTGAGCAGAGCCCATGAAGGAGCCTCCTCATTGGCTGCCACGATGTATAGTGAAGCGTGTGCACGGTGCAAACTTGTTTTCAGTAAACATGGCTGCCAAACACCTGGAAAAATCGCAATACCTGCGCTTGCTGTTACAGCAGATACTGCTGAAAACCCCAAAAAGAGGAAATCAGAGGAAGAAAATAAAGACCATGTAGTCTAAAAAAAAACAAAAAAGAGCCGAAACTGAAACAAATATTGGTCTGGCGTATTCAAGGAGGAGGACATTGCAGGCCAGTCTTGGCCTTATTTTGGATGCACGAGTGGCTGTTTTCCTTCTACACAGGTAGTCTAATGTTCCATCCATTAATTTCCTACCGCTTGTCTCTGTCGGGGTCGCGGGTGTATGGAGCCTATCCAATGTTCCATGTTCCTATATTTTGTGTGTGTCCTTTTGCATGGCAATGTGTGTTACTCATAATCATTTGTTTTCTGTAACAAAATACGAACTAGGCCTAATGGATGCAACTTCAGACTGTCAACAGCCTATGCGTGTGCACGTACAGCTCTCGTGCGCAATTGTGTGCACTTTCACAGAGAGGAGGAGACTCGGAGGGATATCAGCGAGGTGCAAAGTTGCGCAGAGTGGGGGGGCGAGATTTACAGTTTGAATTCTGCCTGGTGACACAAGATTCAAGTACTACAAGTTAAGTGTTGCTTTTGTTGAGAAGAATTGTTGTACATTCTCTGGTTATAAAATGCTGTGTCCATAATTTAGAATTTCAATATTTTAATGAAGGGTTTGAGTGTTCTCAATATCAAACATTATGTAATATTCTAACTGACCTCTTTTGTAACAGTGAATGGAGTGTACTTTTGTAGTTATTTCCCCATATTTCTTAACAATAACTCAGATATGATATATGATGGGATTTATTTGTTTCAGATATGTTTAACAAATTACATTAGGAACATCACGTGGTTAGATCTGCACATTTCATCGTATCAGAAAAGGGACAGGAATTGAAGCAAAGCATTTAATCCTATACCTCTTTTCCAAGCCTTTACTGATAGTTCATACCAGTGGCGTGCAGTCACTAGAGGCAGGGGAGGCGGGGCCTCACCTGCCATCATGGAAAGAAAAAAAATGTAAAAAGAAAAAAAAATTAATTAAATTGTTATATGTATCCAGTGATTATACTAAAGTTATTTTCCATTTACCTTCACCAGTTTTAGATTATTTTTATTTTTATTTTCACATTTGCCGTTCAAATACTAAGAAGAGACGGTGCGGTGATCAGCAGCCAGTTGAGGCACGTCACTCAGTTGTGCCTCAACATGGATTGTGCGCAGTGACTCGGCTAACTGCTGGCTTGCTGTGCAGTGAGACTGTATTGCTATATGAATTATATTATGCATTTCCATAGTTTAGTTAGCTGAGGTATATAATGTACAGTGTATTTTGTCAACAACTGTACGTGTGTAACGTATTTCTTGTGCTGAGCATTCATAAAACTGCTGCAAAAGACGTACTGGTTAAGGCTCGCAGTAATCCGGCCTCCTGGTGGTAGAGGGCGGTAGTGATCCCAGAGATCATTCCTCGGCCGCAGAAGAAAAAAAAAAAAAAAGTTTGCAAGTCAATTAGTGCAGCGATTGTTTATTTCCTCTCGCCTGGACTTTTATTAAAAACATGGAAGATTACATATGTAAAATAAAACAATTTTCTAAACTGGACTTTCAATCGAAGCAGGAGGTAATAATTAAAAGTAGACCAACACCGGAGCTAAAAGGTTTGCTTTTGACTTCGGGACATAAGACCCGTTCTTTTCAAACGGCGTGGTACACACACAAAGGCTGGCTGTGTGGATGTCCAGCAAGAAAGGTAAGAGCATAATAATGTTTTTTTTTATTAAATGTGCTTTTTTGTGTGCTAGTTTGTATGTGTAAAGAATGCTGGTATGAGCTTTTAAGCATAACCCGTTAACTGCTGCCAATCACATGGTGAATAAGATACTATTTAGGGTTCATATGTTTGTAAATCTGACTGTGATGATGCAGTGCCTCACCAGACATTAACCTCACCGCACGCCACTGGTTCATACACACCGTAACTTTAAAATGTTTACATTAGGTTCACTTCCTGTTTGAAAGGAGAGAACGTAACACTAGCAAGCAGTAGAGAATATGGAGTGATAATTTTTTTCCAATAAATATTCTGCTTTATTCATTATTGATGTATTTCTTGCCACCTTATGTTGTCTATTTTTATATGAGATTTCCAGTTTGTTTTATTATCTATTACTCACAAAAATGTGGTTTCTTCTACTCTGTCAATTTGTCTTTGACTTTCTCTTCTACGGTTAACGAATAGCATTATTTTAGTTTTACTGAGATTCAAAATAGTCTGTTTTTGTCAAACCGTCTCTTTAATATTTTCATTTGTTCTGTTGTTATTTGTATTAGCATCTGTGTGTTCTCTCCTGAACAAAACCCAGTTGTATCGTCAGGTAATGCTTTTAAAGTCCTTTGTAACTTTACAAGTGTCGTTTATATAGAGATTTAACAATTTTGGTCCAAGTTTTGATCCCTGGGGTACACACCGTACACCACAAGATAGTTTTAATGCTGTAGACGTGTGTTTTCCTAGCTCCAAGTATGGCTAAATAGCTTCTTATTCAGTTTAAGACCAGGCCTCTAATGCCGTAGCGTTCTAATTGTTAATTAAGATATGTTATGGTTTGAGTTTATTTCGAACATGTGTACAGATCATCACGCATCATGTAATCCACACATTGTAATTTCTCTTAAGAGCATGATCGAAATGAGTAGGAAGAAGCAATTAAAGCTTATTTAAACATATTTTTTCCCATTACATAGGAATTACTGACACCTTTGTTCACTTCCTGTTCTCATCTTGTAACACAATTTACATCAATGAGTTCTAAATACAATAGTTCTCTTAATAGTTAAGTTAGTTATGATTCACATAATGATATGAATAACATCTCATTTTTAACAAAGTTCACAATGTTTATCAAACTCCTTCTTCTTTGTAGCACTTGGTTAACACTAATTTGAACAGCCTCCTAAACTGGATCACAAATATTTTAAACGATAGTTTCCTCTGAGGATATATGTCTCCTCTTTTGTTGAGAAGAACTGTTGTACATTATTGGGCAGCAGGTTATAGTTTGCTTTGTGCATAATTTTAGCTGTTTGCAAATTCACCAAATCAGTTTCAGTATTCTGGATTCAATAAATAAAGGATTTGTGTGTTCGCTATATCCTACATTGTGTTATTCTAACAGGCCTTTTTTGTAACATGGTTAGCGACTACTTGTGTAGTTATTTCCCCATATTTCTGTACAAAATCTTAGATAATGGTTACACTAGCGAGCCGTAGAGAATATAGTGATTTTTGATCAAAATGTGTTTTGCTTTATCCATTATTGAAATATTTCTTCCCACTTTGTTGTATATTTTTATATGAGATTTCCAGTTGATTGTATCATCAATTATTACACCCAAAAAATTGATTTCTTTCAGCCTTTCAACGTCTACTCCATCTATTATCTATCTTAATATTCCTTCACATTCACGTCAACTAATCAATGGGGAGCAATGTGTCTACACTAACCTCACCTTTAAACAAGAGTTTGAACAAGTAGATGCCTGTCATGTTCTGCTCATGCTAAGCATCCACTATTTAAAAAAATATGGCAGGGATTCCCAAACTGTGGTACGTGGGCTCCATCTAGTACAGGGGTGTCAAACTAATTTTAGCTCAGGGGCCGCATGGAGGAAAATCTATTCCCACTTGGGCCGGACGGGTAAAATCATGGCAAGATAACTTAAAAATACAACTAATACAATGTCAGATTGTGTTCTTTGTTTTACTTCGGCCCAAAATAGAACAAACACATTCTGAAAATGTACATATCACAAATAATCTTCTTGACAAAACACTTCATTAGTTGAACATTCTGAGGGACAAAATCAATGCAGTTTCAAAAACACCACGAAGAACACAATGAACTTTGTAGACAAAGCAAATAAACTTTAAATCACAGACCATGCCGGGTTAAACAAACAACAAAATAAAGCATACATAAAAATGCTTCTATGTATCAATTTACCTCATTTGTTATTTCCACATATTAATTCTATGCTAACTCAACAAACCATACAAACAGGTAGAAACTATTTAAAGACCTACTGAAACCCACCACTACCGACCACGCAGTCTGATAGTTTATATATCAATCATGAAATCTTAACATTGCAACACATGCCAATACGGCCGGGTTAGATTAGTAAAGTGCAATTATAAATTTCCCGCGAAATATCCTGCTGAAAACGTCTCGGTATGATGACGTCTGCGCGTGACGTCACGGATTGTAGCGGACATTTTGGGACACCATTGTGGACAGCTATTAAGTCGTCTGTTTTCATCGCAAAATTCCATAGCATTCTGGACATCTGTGTTGGTGAATCTTTTGCAATTTGTTTAATGAACAATGAAGACAGCAAAGAAGAAAGCTGTAGGTGGGAAGCGGTGTATTAGCGGCCGGCTGCCGCAACACAAACACGTAGCCGGTGTTTCATTGTTTACATTCCCGAAATATGACAGTCAAGCTTTACCATTGGCCTGTGGAGAACTGGGAAGACAGAGACTCTTACCAGGAGGACTTTGAGTTGGATACACATTGGCCTGTGGAGAACTGGGAAGACAGAGACTCTTACCAGGAGGACGTTGAGTTGGATATGCGCTACCGTGAGTACACAGCTGCGGCTTCCAAACATTTGATCGCTTGCCCGTACGTGCGTGCCGCTATGTGCATGTCACGTACGTAACTTTGGGGAAATATATGTGCTGTATGAACTTTGCGGAGGTGAACGGTACTTTGAGCTGTGGGATTGAGTGTGTTGTGCGGGTGTTTGTTTTGTATTGGCGGGTTATATGGACGGGAGGGGGGAGGTGTTTGTTATGCGGGATTAATTTGTGGCATATTAAATATAAGCCTGGTTGTGTTGTGGCTAATAGAGTATATATATGTCTTGTGTTTATTTACTGTTTTAATCATTCCCAGCTGAATATCAGGTCCCACCCGCCTCTCACAGCATCTTCCCTATCTGAATCGCTTCCACTGCCCTCAAATCCTTCACTCTCATTCATCCACAAATCTTTCATCCTCGCTCAAATTATTGGGGTAATCGTCGCTTTCTCGGTCCGAATCGCTCTCGCTGCTAGTGGCCATGATTGTAAACAATGTGCAGATGTGAGGAGCTCCACAACCTGTGACGTCACGCTAGTTCCGGTACAGGCAAGGCTTTTTTATCAGCGACCAAAAGTTGCGAACTTTATCGTCGATGTTCTCTACTAAATCCTTTCAGCAAAAATATGGCAATATCGCGAAATGATCAAGTATGACACATAGAATGGACCTGCTATCCCCGTTTAAATAAGAAAATCTCATTTCAGTAGGCCTTTAAGCCAATACTGTATTTTATTGTTGGTCGTTATTTTGGTACTTGAAGAGCCAAGTTTTTTCTGAGGTGGTACTTGCTGAAGTTTAAACGACTGATGAATGGTAGAGTGACCTTGTTTAAGTCAATCAGGTTGACTCATGTCAACAAAAGGGGTTGATGACCTAACCAATGTAACTTAGACCTTTTCTTGTAACTATAGGCGGAGACATCAGAAGAAAAAGTAATAAAGATTTTGATATCGTTCTCCATTAGTGTGAAATTTAAATGGGTTTCAGTTGCAGAAAGAACAATTGAGAATTTTACCCCCAAAGCCAAAGCTTTGAAGTGGCAGTTTTTTGTTTTTGTTTTTTTTATTGATTATAACAACACAGTAAATCTGCAAAAATACACAAGTGGTAACAATGAAGTTAACAGCACAGTGATACACAAAATGGTTTTTCATGAAAATGAACCCTTTGGGTGATATTTCAGACCAACTAAAGTGTAGCGGCCCACTTGGATTATTGACACAAGATGCACAGAGCTTCGACTTGTGCAACTTTAATTCTCTCCTCCTTTTCTCCTCACAATTTTGACACCGTGAAAACTATGAAGATGGACAGAAAATACAAATGCCATCGTATCATATTTCCACAAACAATGCATAAATCATGTTTACATTTTTAAACTTATAAACAAATCTTTTTTAGTAAATAAAATAATGACATTTTCTCATTTGTTTTAAATGAAATGAACCACTTGTTTTACAATAAATAAAACCATTAGTCTCCTCCTACCTCCTTCCGCTTCCAAGGGCGCTAAGTTTGCTCAGCTAGTTAGCCTAGCTTACACACACAGCTCGTAGTGACTCTCCTTAAATGTGACATATAAACAACACAAACACGAGGCACAATAAAATAACCTCTCACAAATGTTCACACAGAATATGACAAATATATCTTTGTCAGCATGTTTTACCAGTCCTGGAGTAACGTGAGTATGCTGTTGAAGTCAGACGGAACGGCAGCAGGAAGTCAAGCATCAGCAATAAAGGAAGTAACAAAATAAGAGTGGGCTCTTCAAAATAAAGGCACAAAAAAAACATAACATGACAGAACTGCATTTTTCTCATGAACAAAATTTGCTGCCATTTACATACAGTGACGGACCATATATGTTGATGTTGGCTTAAGTGGGTACATGTTAGTGAAGAAGAACCCGGTGGACAAGGATTTGACGACTTGGTGAGCTTAGATGGTTTGTCAACATAAACGGGTTTGATCAAAACCAATGAGAAGATAGCCTACATCTGTGGTACGAGATGCCATCAAACTGTTTGAGCAGAAGTGCACAGTATTCCACCCTCACTCACCGGGGTGGTCCCTGACTCTGTCATCCATCCTAATTCTGGATGACTTGGCAGACGTTGCAGCAGACACTTCCTTTCAAAAATGGAATGCAGCGTCCTTCATCCACGTTTAACTACAGTCCATTTTGACTGTGTACAGGACGGAATGTTGAACATGCTCTCATGCAACAACCTTTCTAAACAGCTTCCTCCTGATGCTTCTTTAACAAAACATGTTTCCTTTTCTCTCTGATGGATCCATAGACCGGCGCACAAAAAGCAATGGCACATGTGCAGGCCAGATGTGATGAGATTTGTGGTCACTCACATCCTTTGTAACTGGAAAAAAGGAATACACACATTTCCCTTCATGTAGATAAAAATGATGAATACCTCCTTACGTAGCTGAGCAGGACAATACAGGTTATATTCACCAACAACTCACTAGGGTTCAATTAATGGGGATTTATTGCCCGACAAGAACATTTCAAGGGGAGACCGAGTCGATCCCGGTGAGTTGTTGACAGCCAAGGCAAGGCTTTTTACTAATCAACTATTTTGAGGCCTGGCAAGCATACCATCATAGTTTGGTTTTGGACAATTTCAACTATGTGAATTTAGAGTTTACTACTGGTTTTAAAAAACTTTGACTGAACTTGACTCAGAACTAGACACAAAATAAAATGTACCAGGGCTAAGTGTTATCCAAGAGGAGACTGAGGGCATCATGAAAACAAGCACCTACAGCAAAGTGGAGACTGTAGAGTACTGTATGAAGCTACAGCATTCAAGAGCAACAGTAACAGGCTAAGATATAATTGCAATTACATTTTATCCATCCATTCATTTTCTACCGCTTACGCGACAAAAATTCCTTAAATCAAAATAAAAAAAATATGTAGTTTTGATAGAAATAATATTTTTCTTAACAGGCACTTTATGTAAGCCCAATAGTATTTAGCAGTAGCACCTGAGGAATGAGACTACGGAGGAAGCTGACAGTACCAACAGGCCAAACAGTGTGCAGCTTTGGTGGTCACCAAGACAAAAGCATTGCCATTGGAGGAGATCAGGGAAGCTTCGGCTGCTGCTCCCGCAACCTGATCTTGAATAAGCCATTAGAAGATGGACGGATAGTAGTAAACCCACACTGAAAATGTTTTAACTGTGTAAATGTAAACATGTGATCTTCTTTAATCTAACTTCCTAAGCATGTCAAAAAGAAGTACACCATGACCATATTACAAAAAATATGTCGTTATTGAAAAAAGTGATAGATGTACATATACATGTATATACTTTATAGTCGGAAAATAATATAAATGTACTGATTTTAACATGAAAGTTTTATTCTGATTCTTCTTTCTGTACAGTATTGCCCCAATAAACTTATCAATCTATCATTTCAAGTGTTTTGAGTTTTAGTACAACTATGGTTCCTTTGCCTTATGAAGGAACCATTAAAGGCCTACTGAAACCTACTACTACCGACCACGCAGTCTGATAGTTTATATATCAATGATGAAATCTTAACATTGCAACACATGCCAATACGACCGGGTTAACTTATAAAGTGACTTTTAAAACTTCCCGGGAAATATCCGGCTGAAACGTCGCGGTATGATGACGTATGCGCGTGACGAAGTCAGAGTAACGGAAGTTATGGTACCCGTAGAATCCTATACAAAAAGCTCTGTTTTCATTTCATAATTCCACAGTATTTTGGACATCTTTTGCAATTTGTTTAATGAACAATGAAGGCTGCAAAGAAGACAGTTGTAGGTGAGATCGGTGTATTAGCAGCGGACTACAGCAACACAACCAGGAGAACTTTGTTGGAGCGCTAGCCACGCTAGCCGTGCTAGCCGCCGACCTCACCTTGACTTCCTACGTCTCCGGGCCGCCAAACGCATCGGGTGAAGTCCTTCGTCCTTCTGCCGATCGCTGGAACGCAGGTGAGCACGGGTGTTGATGAGTAGATGAGGGCTGGCTGGCGTAGGTGGAGAGCTAATGTTTTTAGCATAGCTCTGTGAGGTCCCGTTGCTAAGTTGCTAAGTTAGCTTCAATGGCGTCGTTAGCACAGCATTGTTAACCTTCGCCAGCCTGGAAAGCATTAACCGTGTATTTACATGTCCACGGTTTAATAGTATTGTTGATTTTCTATCTATCCTTCCTTCTATCCTTTATTTTTTTGTTTCTATATGCAGTTAAAGCACGATGCTATCACGTTAGCTCGTAGCTAAAGGATTTCGCCGATGTATTGTCGTGGAGATAAAAGGCACTGAATGTCCATTTTGCGTTCTCGACTCTCATTTTCAAGAGGATATAGTATCCGAGGTGGTTTAAAATACAAATCCGTGATCCACAATAAAAAAAGGAGAGTGTGGAATCCAATGAGCCAGCTTGTACCTAAGTTACGGTCAGAGCGAAAAAAGATACGTCCATCACTGTCTCTCAAGTCCTTCACTGTAACGTTCCTCATCTACGAATCTTTCATCCTCGCTCAAATTAATGGGGTAATCATCACTTTCTCGGTCCGAATCTCTCTCGCTCCATTGTAAACAATGGGGAATTGTGAGGAATACTAGCTCCTGTGACGTCACGCTACTTCCGGTACAGGCAAGGCTTTTTTTTATCAGCGAGCAAAAGTTGCGAACTTTATCGTCGATTTTCTCTATTAAATCCTTTCAGCAAAAATATGGCAATATCGTGAAATGATCAAGTATGACACAGAATGGATCCGCTATTCCCGTTTAAATTTTAAAAAATCATTTCAGTAGGCCTTTAATTAAGTAAACCTAATTAAGTAAAATACAATATCTGATCAATACACATTTTATTGAAGTATATCTTCAATACAATATTACAGAAATAAAATGTAGATAGGGCAACACGGTGCCAACCTTGAGACCTCCGAATTTGGGAGATTGGGGGGGTTCAAGGGGGAGGAGTATATTTACAGCTAGAATTCACTGAAATTAAAGTATTTCTTATATATAGTACAGTAAACAGTAATGAAAACACAGTTGTTCTACTAACTGTACTGTACAGTGCCAGGTGCCTCAAAAAGGCCCAAAACATCATAAGGGACCCATCTCACCCTGGACATAAACTTTTTGAACTGCTGCCCTTGGGCAGGAGATACAGGACAATAAAATGCCGGACAAACCGATTTAAGATCACTTTTTACCCAGGAGCAATAGTGTCGCTGAACAGAAGACAATAATGACTGTGCATGTGAGCTGTGTGCTTGGTATTTTTATGCATTTTTATCTATTTATCTATGTTCTTATGTGTTGTTATGAATTTGCAATAAATTAGTTTTGCATAAAATTTTGTTGTACAATGACAATAAAGATATATTCTATTCTATTCTTGCTGCTTACTTAAAAAAAATAACACTTACCTTTCACTATTTGAGTAGCTTTTGTTCTGCCATTTGAGTACTGGCGAGCGATCTCTGAATCCGGGAACATATCCTTCACGGATTTGTTGAAAACATCCGCAAATGAGAACGGAATGTTGCTTGCAAGGTGGCCCATAATACTGTGTGGCCGCCGCCTTGTGCTTCTCTGACCGTTCATGGTCAGAGATATATCCATTCGGCCACCGTGTTATGGGTTATAGATAAACCTATGGATAACGGAGACATATATAATAGTCTCCTTTTTAGGTGAGAGGACGCTAAAGGCAGTGCCTTTAAGGCACGCCCCCAATATTGTT
The DNA here is from genome assembly GCF_033978785.1 of Entelurus aequoreus. Taxonomy (NCBI): domain Eukaryota; kingdom Metazoa; phylum Chordata; class Actinopteri; order Syngnathiformes; family Syngnathidae; genus Entelurus; species Entelurus aequoreus. The sequence goes on from NC_084733.1 coordinate 58,285,174, forward strand.
TGTCCGCCTGGAAATTGTGGATATTACAACTTGCCGTAGTTTTGAAGCAATGCATGATGGGAATCCGGCTGTTGTGTGTCAGTGTATTAACGTGCCAGCTGGAATAAACACACGCTGAGAAATAGCTCTGTGCCTGCCTACTTTATGAGTTATAGATAAACCTATGGATAACGGAGACATATATAATAGTCTCCTTTTCAGGTGAGAGACGACGCTAAAGGCAGTGCATTTAAGGCACGCCCCCAATATAGTTGTCTGGGTGGAAATCGGGAGATTTTCGGGAGAATGGTTGTCCCGGGAGATTTTCGGATGAGGCACTGAAATTCGGGAGTCTCCCGGAAAATTTGGGAGGGTTGGCATGTATGACACGGTGGTACAGGGGTTAGCACATCACATTACCTCACAATATGAAGGTCCTGGGTTTAATTCCTGGGCTCGGGGTCTTTCTGTGTAGAGTTTGCATGTATCCCCGTGACTGCGTGGGATTCCTCTCACCTCCAAAGACATGCACCTGGGGATAGCTTGATTTGCAACACTAAATTGCCGCTAGTGTGTGAATGTGAGTGTTAACGTTGTCTGTGTTGGCCCTGCGACAGTGACGTGCGGTGAACTAAACACCAGGTGAGGCATAGATACTTTTGGAGTTTTTCTTCTTTCTTTTTTTTTTTACTTAAATCCATATGTGCAGCTCTAATCATTGTTGATTTAGGTTGCACATTAGAGATACAGGAAAAAGAAGGGAGTTATTCGCTTTCATAAAAACGTTATCATAATGATATTATATGATAAGTCTTTCTTTTTTTTTTTTTACTTAAATCCATATGTGCAGCTCTAATCATTGTTGATTTAGGTTGCACATTAGAGATACAGGAAAAAGAAGGGAGTTATTCGCTTTCATAAAAACGTTATCATAATGATATTATATGATAAGATAAATGGGTCCAAAAAGTATTTGATAAAGTTATTAAATACTTTTTGGTCCCATTTGCTTTTAACAAAATAAATCAAGTATTGTGAGTGTATCTTACCTTTCTGTATTTGTATCTGAAGCAGCAATATCTATCCTCCATAAAAACGTACTTTGTATGATCACATTCATTTTGTCTTAAAGTCCAGTTTAGAGAAGTATTTAATCTTGGATACAGTATATAATCCTCCATTGTTTTCATGTGTTATTATATATACATACACTACCGTTCAAAAGTTTAGGGTCACCCAAACAATTTTGTGGAATAGCCTTCATTTCTAAGAACAAGAATAGACTGTCGAGTTTCAGATGAAAGTTCTCTTTTTCTGGCCATTTTGAGCGTTTAATTGACCCCACAAATGTGATGCTCCAGAAACTCAATCTGCTCAAAGGAAGGTCAGTTTTGTAGCTTCTGTAACAAGCTAAACTGTTTTCAGATGTGTGAACATGATTGCACAAGGGTTTTCTAATCATCAATTAGTCTTCTGAGCCAATGAGCAAACACATTGTACCATTAGAACACTGGAGTGATAGTTTCTGGAAATGGGCCTCTATACACCTATGTAGATATTGCACCAAAAACCAGACATTTGCAGCTAGAATAGTCATTTACCACATTAGCAATGTATAGAGTGTATTTCTTTAAAGTTAGAACTAGTTTAAAGTTATCTTCATTGAAAAGTACAGTGCTTTTCCTTAAAAAATAAGGACATTTCAATGTGACCCCAAACTTTTGAACGGTAGTGTATATATGTATTTTTTTGCCTTTTGGTTGGGGACCCTTTGGGACTGTGTGACAAGGGGTGGCACTTTTGTGACTTCTGCGGTGCTTTTTTGTGGACTTCTGAATCTGCCTCCTGGGAGCCTTTTGGCCATGGAGACCAGCTGCTGGGTCTCTGCCACACCAGAGTCTGTTTGGAGAGACTGGAGGAGATGTAGATGAAGAGACAGGGCTGCGGAGCTAGCACGGAGCGCCGGGACAGACAGACTTCACAGTATCTTGGCTGAATTAGCAGGTATCAGACACCTCAGTCTCCTTAGACGTATCCTTGCTCATCCATGCGGACTGGACACTGAATGTCCTTTGTGTTCTTTGATGTTTCTCTCTTACACACCTGTAAGAGGGATGTGTGCTATGGCTATTAGTTTTTTTTTCCCTTGGCCTCAGTCTGGACCCCCTCCCCAGGGGCCCAGGCTTAGACAGATCCCCCCCCCCCCCTCCCCCATTGTTTACCTGTATCTCACCTTTTTTGTAAGGGGCAGACCCGTCAGCGATCCTGTTCTGCCTCACTGTAATGTTTGTCTGATCTTGAATGGGATTGAACTGAAAATTGTAATTTCCCCTCTGGGATTAATAAAGTATTTCTGATTCTGATTCTGATATTGGCAGACACATTCATTTAATTTCATTCCAAGCAATAAAACAATATTTTTGCATCTGACAAAAAACACCCACAAACGCTGGCTTACTCTAATAAAAATGTCATGTTTGTTATAGTTAAAAAAAAAAAAAATTAAAACAAGATGCTGGCTTCCGCTGGAGAGACCCCCACTGAGAAAGCCAGCCCGGTGTGTCTGACACCTTGACATGTGAGACGACAGCATGTGTCTGCTAGCTTGAGCGCCCCCACTTCTCCCAGTGTGGCGAGTCAGAGTACTGCTGAGGCATTGAACTGCAAGTTGAAATATATCGCCCCCTACTTTGAGGCAGAGGTACTTGCTGCCTCATGGCCTGCCTTTTCCCCGTGGCAACAAGCACGCGCCCCCTCGCACGCACACGCTCAATACACTGTGTGTAGCCGTGGAGGCACTATCGGTGGCTGCCTCACTTCTTGTCTGCCGCATTATTTTGATCAGGAAACACGGAATTTCCGTGATTTTGACCATGAAAATTATCAAAGGATACAGGAACCACACCAAAATCCCATAGAAAGCATAGACCAAGAGAAATATTCAAACTTATTTAATTGTATTAGTTTGTTTTTTAACATCTCATGGTTAAGCCACCTGGTGGCAAGGTGAGGCACTGCCTCACTTGCCTCCTCTGACAGCATGTCACTGCCCTGCGATATGTCAGTGTACAGCTTGTATAATATGCAAGTAGAATTGTCTCACATCAACTTATATATATCAATATGATATTAATACATATGCATATATTAATAAATATACAAATACAAATGTGATATACAAATAATTTGTATAAATTAACACGTATTTGTAAATATATTTTTGAGATTTCAAAATATATACAAATAAAACGTATAAATATAAAAATGTGACATGCAAATAAATCACAAGAATTTGTATAAATAAACGTGTATTTGTAAATATATTTTTGAGATTTTAATATAAATATGCTTGATTTTGTATTTGTATTGAATTTGCAAATGTGGATCGCTTTTTTGCTTTTGTGTCGATGAGACATTCCTACCACAAACCAGATGCACAAATAAATGTGACCTACACACTCCCCTGAACAACCAGCAGAGGGCACTGCGGGCCAGAGTGGTCTGGGTCACAGACATGGTCAGACACTGGTGAGCCAATCAGAGGCACACTAGGGAGGGTCATATTACATTATGACTTTTGGTATGATTTGACACACATTGCACTGATAAGAGATCAGTATCTACATTGGGACAAGGTCAATAAACGGCATTGATACAATAAAATAACCAGTTAGCACGGTCTTTCAGATTAACTGGATAAATTAGCATTAGCGAATACAACGCTAACGTTAGCTAGCTCAGGCCCGTTGTGCGTTCTCTCTGTAAAGACGTGTATTGTTTTTGTGCAGGGAACTCCGGGCATTTTGCAAATAATGCTCTGTGACCCAGACCGCTCTGGCTGCAGTGCCCTCTGCTGGTTGTTCAGGGGAGTGTGTAGGTCACATTTATTTGGGCTTTTGGTTTGTGGTCGGAATGTCTCGACACAAAAAACAAAAAAGCGATCCACATATGTAAATTCAATACAACTACAAATACAAAATCAAGCATATTTATATTCAAATCTCAAAAATATATTTACAAATACACGTTTATACAAATTCTTGATTTATTTGTATGTCACATTTTTATATTTATAAAGTTTATTTGTATATATTTTCAAATCTCAAAAATATATTTAAAAATACGCTTTTATTTATACAAATTATTTATTTGTATATCACATTTGTAATTGTATTTGTATATTTATTAATATATGCATATGTATTAATATCATATTGATATATATATAAGTTGATGTGAGACAATTCTACTTCCATAGTATAACAGTATAGATTTCCTACCCACTGAAAATGATATCCACGTCCAAATTAATCCTCTTGGACGTGAAATTGAGCAGAGCTGCACAGGTTGTTATTGAAATCATTTTCTTCTACTCCATGATGATCACTGATGGAGCGATCTTCCGCTTCAGGGTTAATGTCTGTAGACATATTTGTCCACTCCTTCAACTTCCTCAGCAAGGCACCTGATCATCTTGGAGGCCCAGTTTCCCAAAGGAGTTGATTATGTTCTCCTTTAGAATGTCACGGTACATGTTGGAATGCATTTCCCTCAGTTAACCTTCAGCTCTGGCGGCACTCACGCACCCCCAGACCACTTCTATCCTTGTTTTTGGATGGGGGTTGAGGTTTGTCATGTTTACAAACTTCACAAAGTAGTGGGTGATGTCCTCAATGTGCTCTGACATCAATGAGACAGGAAGACGGCGGTAAAGACTCCTTGTAATTATTCCACTTTGTTTTAATTGTAAATGATCAAACTGCCGTCAGGTTTAACAGAGTAGCCTACATTAGTAAATTTGCAGAGGAAGTACAGCACACGAGTAAGAAATGTTTCATGAGTATTATAGCGCTTCACCTCCCTGTAGAATAAATCAACTCCATGAATCAGCCTCTCCTCTAAGGTCAGCCACCAGCTGCGGGACACTTAATCTCTGCACAAAACCACTTGTGGCTGCAAGCTTCTGCTCGTCTCTGACCACGCTTTAAATCATGTTCACGACAAAGCACGTGTAAGCGCTCCTGTCTTTTGCACACGGAGGGATTTAATCTAATAAGGCGGTTGCAGCGGGGACTCGCGGGTGTTGAGACAGGTCACGGTACTTAAATGACGCAGGACTGAAGAGCGTAATGGAACATTGAGAGTACAATACCTCTTTTAGAGATCCAAGATTGCGGTGTTGCTGCTTAAACCTTGGCGTGCAAAGAATGGGATTCCCAAGTAAGCAGCCATGAGTTTGCCGAGGTGATTGGATACCCTTTTGGGCACCACCCTGACTTCATAATGATTTAGGAATCTCTTGTGCATGACAGATGATGTCATCATCAAAGGGCGAGGATCCATACGTTACTACACTGTCTTTGTTTGTCAGACGTCTGCATCAAACTTTTCCTCACAGCTGTTCTCCTGAAACGCACGCAGTCAGCAGTCAGCAGTCAGAACGTGGACAAATCATCCATTCCACCCCGACCAGCTCCAATCATCTCAGTTCTGTTGGTCACCTAACAAACTGAGCAGTTGACGTTTGTACATGGAGGTTTGTATTTAAACCTAAAAAGGAGCCCTCAAGTCAGTCCATTGCAGACATAACACTAAACATCCTGAATTTGTCATTTGAGTCCAAGTGCACTGCACTCAGATGTCATGGTGATTTAGGGCTGGGTTTTTTTGTATGATCTAAAGCCTTAAAAACAGGATTTCAACATTGTAAGTTAATTGAGGCACAAGGTCTCCTGGTGGTCATGCATGGATGTGGACTAACTGAAGGACCAAGTGTAAAAACAAACATCGTGGACCAAGAACTGATCCAACAAAAAAGGATTCTATTCTTTTGCGCTCATTTTACAGAACGACCATGTTTGATTTTGGGTCTATTTTATTTCTGATGTGGTCTCAGTCAATACTATCAGTAACTCATCTGTGGGATCCTTAAAACAGAAATGTGAATCAATAGAAAATGTAGTCCTCGATCACTTTAGACTCACATTGCACCTGTGACATAAACTTTGACTTCAAGTGAAGGGAAGTGAGACCCCTTTAGGAGGCTAAGTAACAGCAACTGGGAAAATGGGTCACACAGTGACTCGGCTTCCCACAAACCCTAAATAAAACCCCATACTGAATAGACCCCAATTTAAGACTGAAAAAAACAGTCTAATATTCAGGGTCTATCGAGTTATACACAAGACACATGAGTAGAAAACTCATGGGTCATTATTATTATCACTTAGACCAGGGGTCGGCAACCCGCGGCTCCGGAGCCGCATGCGGCTCTTTGACCACTCTGATGCGGCTCAGCTGCATACTTGCAGACCCTCCCGATTTTCCCAGCATACTTGCCGACCCTCCCAAATTTTCCCAGGAGACTTACGGATCTCAGTGCCTCTCCTAGAAATCTCCCGGGGCAAATATACTCCGATTTTCACCCTAACAACTAAATTAAGGGCTTGCCCTAATGGCACTGCATTTATTGTCCTCTATAGCCTGTACAAACAGCGTACCAGCCCAGCCACATGTTGTATGTAGCTTTTACTTGCACACGTAGGAGACAGCAAGGCATACTTGATCAACAGCCACACAGCTTACACTGATGGTGACTGTATAAAACAACTTTAACACTGTTTCGTTACAAATATGCGCCACACTGTGAACCCACACCAAAAAAGAATGACAAACACATTTCTGGAGAACCTCCGCACCGTAACACAACATAAACACAACACAACAAATACCCAGAATCCCATGCAGCCCTAACTCTTCCAGTCTACATTATACACCCCGCTACCACCAAACTCCCCCACCCCCACACACATCACCCCCCCCCCCCCCCCCTTTCGTGCGTCGGTTGAGGTGGGCGGGGTTTGGTGGTAGCGGGGGGTGTATATGTAGACCGGAAGAGTTAGGGCTGCATGGGATTCTGGGTATTTTTTTGTTGTGTTTATGTTGTGTTACAGTGCGGATGTTCTCCAGAAATGTGTTTGTCATTCTTTTTTGGTGTGGGTTCACAGTGTGGCGCATATTTGTAACGTAACAGTGTTGAAGTTGTTTTATACGGTCACCGTCAGTGTAAGCTGTGTGGCTGTTGAGCAAGTATGCCTTGCTGTCACTGACGTGTGCAAGCAGAAGCTGCATTCAACATGTGGCCGAGCAGGTACGCTGTTTGAGCAGGCTGTAGAGGGTGCTAAAAGGAGTGCCATCACGCCCTGAAATTCGGGAGTCTCCCGGCAAAATTGGGAGGGTTGGCAAGTATGACGCTATCAAGCGGCATTCATTTAAAACTCGCGGGCCGCACGAACATTAAATTTTTATATTAAGGTGCGGGCCGGAGCGTGTGTCTGGAGCCCCTGGTTAAAACATAGCACAAAGCAAAAAAAGCTTTGAATGCAGTGTTATTTCATTTTAAATTTTCAAAAGAGTTTTGTGGCTCCCATTGTTTTCTTTAATTTGTGAAACTTGTCAAAATGGCTCTTTGAGTGGTAAAGGTTGCCGACCCCTGACTTAGACGATGATTGCATGTGGCGTATACACCGTATTGGATGTAAGACACATGCAAGGAGTCAGAACTTTTCTTCCTTTCATGTAGACGGACAAAACCAACTGACAGATCCACTGGAAAAATACATTATTCAAACACATTGTTGTCCTGTGACCGATGGAGATCTCGTGTCTGTGGACAATTATTTTTTAATGAGCGAAAGTCAAGATGGACATGTCCCTCATGAAAGCACTTTGACTTTTTTATTGAGCAAATACATTCAGATGATCCAACAATTGCAAACACTGCCCTCAATCCTCCAAACAGGAACCAAGAAGATTGAGGTATGTTCACATTTATGATGGACAAAATAGAACATCTTCTGCAGAATTAAAAGTGTTCCCATCATTTAGGAATGGCATATCAGACATTGGCAATAGGTTTCTCAGGGAAACACAAAGCACTCCAACATGATACGTTTTACTAGAGGATGACTTTGATTTGTAGTCCCTCTTTAGCTAGCATTCCCGGAGGCGGGGACCATTATGCAAGTCAACAGGTGCACACATGCCAAGACCAAATAAAGAGGACCGCTGCCTCCCAAGTACTTCAAGATGCCTATCTTGTCTGTTTGGACCACACTGTGGGGCTCTTGCATGTCCACCTCCTAGAAATAAAGCTATTTTAAAGGCCTACTGAAATGAGATTTTATTATTTAAACGGGTATAGCAGGTCCATTCTATGTGTCATACTTGATCATTTTGCGATATTGCCATATTTTTGCTGAAAGGATTTAGTAGAGAACTTTGACGATAAAGTTCGCAACTTTTGGTCGCTGATAAAAAAGCCTGGCCTGTACCGGAACTAGCGTGACGTCACAGGTTGTGGAGCTCCTCACATCTGCACATTGTTTACAATCATGGCCACCAGCAGCGAGAGTGATTCGGACAGAGAAAGCGCCGATTTCCCCATTAATTTGAGCGAGGATGAAAGATTTGTGGATGAGGAAAGTGAAAGTGAAGGACTAGAGGGCATTGGAAGCGATTCAGATAGGGAAGGTACTGTGAGAGGCGGGTGGGACCTGATATTCAGCTGGGAATGACTAAAACAGTAAATAAACACAAGACATATATATACTCTATTAGCCACAACACAACCAGGCTTATATTGAATATGCCACAAATTAATCCCGCATAACAATATAACCCGCCAATACAAATCAAACACCCGCACAACACACTCAATCCCACAGCCCAAAGTACCGTTCACCTCTCCAAAGTTCATACAGCACATATATTTCCCCAAAGTTACGTACGTGACATGCACATAGCGGCATGCACATACGGGCAAGCGATCAAATGTTTGGAAGCCGCAGCTGCGTACTGCGTTACACATACAAATTAAACAAAATGCTTATGGCAACATTCTGGTTGCGTACTCACGGTACCGCGTATCCAACTCAAAGTCCTCCTGGTAAGAGTCTGTTGTCCCAGTTCTCCACAGGCCTTCGGGAATGTAAACAATGAAACACCGGCTACGTGTTTGTGTTGCTACAGCCAGCCGCTAATACACCGCTTCCCACCTACAGCTTTCTTCTTTGCTGTCTCCATGGTTCATTAAACAAATTGCAAAAGATTCACCAACACAGATGTCCAGAATACTGTGGAATTTTGCGATGAAAACAGACGACTTAATAGCTGGCCACAATGGTGTCCCAAAATGTCCGCTACAATCCGTGACGTCACGCGCAGACGCCATCATACCGAGACGTTTTCAGCAGAATATTTCGCGGGAAATTTATAATTGCACTTTACTAATCTAACCCGGCCGTATTGGCATGTGTTGCAATGTTAAGATTTCATCATTGATATATAAACTATCAGACTGCGTGGTCAGTAGTGGTGGGTTTCAGTAGGCCTTTAAAGTCATGATTTGTTGTCCAGGATCAGGTAAAATAGTAAGAATGTCATGCTGGTAATCGTTTGTCCAGTTCCATCGCAGATTATGAACTTCAACAACAGGAAATGCTTGTTTGAATGGGGTTATTTCTGTATATTCATTAAGTATGTGTTGTTCTTTTTTGGCATAAAAAAGGTAGTGGTTCTTTTCATGTGAACCCACTGCCCCCTGCTGTACAAATTGTGCATTTTCCTGGTCCAAACGCTCACAATGACTTGCAAATGATTTTATACAAGTAATTTCATACAATGTGGAAATTAGCGTATACAATTTCACTTGGGAATTTTTCATTTCCATCCATCCATTTTCTACCGCTTATTCCCTTCGGGGTCGCGGGGGGCGCTGAGCCTATCTCAGCTACAATCGGGAGGAAGGCAGGGTACACCCTGGACAAGTCGCCACTTCATCGCAGGGCCAACACAGACAGACAGACAACATTCACACTCACATTCACACACTAGGGTCAATTTAGTGTTGCCAATCAACCTATCCCCAGGTGCATGTCTTTGGAGGTGGGAGGAAGCCGGAGTACCCGGAGGGAACCCACGCAGTCACGGGGAGGACATGCAAACTCCACACAGAAAGATCCCGAGGCCGGGATTGAACTCACGACTACTCAGGACCTTCGTATTGTGAGGCAGACGCACTAAACACTCAAACATATACGAAAACATCTATTCTATTTTAATATATGTTTCATTTATAGTAAAATAGAATATTATTATAAATAAAATTTTAGTAATTCTATTTAATTTAAAAAAAATAAGTTCCAATAAAATTAAAAATTGTTCTATCAATTCACATCAGAATTATTTTGTAATTTTTATAAATGATTTTTCTTTTTAATTATAAAAAAAGATGGATTAAAATATATTAACTTAATATTTACTTAATCTGGGTGCAAACATGTTAGCAGAGCTTTACAAATGATGTCATGGAGGAATGTATAGTGACTTTATATTGGGGAAAAAAACATGATTATGCTGCAACATGTTTTTTTTTTTGTTTGTTTTTTAAACAGACATTTGATGGATTAATTTTCAATTATCCAGAATATTCCCATTAATGTTGTAAACTCATACATATTGGTGTAAGGATAGAGACACACATTATATTTTGAAAGAATTAAGTCCATCAGTTTTTATTTTATTTCCATTAACAAAGTGACTGCATGGCAGATCTTAGGCATTAAAAACAATAATAATAAATAAAAAAATCATATTTTTTTAAATGTCAGAGGCAACTCTATCCCAAAATCTAAATTTCAGCTAACAGTCACTCGGGCCTTCTAATCTACAAATTATGTTAGAGAAAAGGAAATCACTAAGATTAAGAAGGCAACCCACAATGCAAATCTCTTTCATGTTTGCTGTTATTTCTATATAACGGGGTTGCTCTACAAGTCTATCTAACTTACTAAAGTTAACAATAAATACGTGCTGCCAGCACAACGCAATAGTGCTTAAGTTAAATTTTAAGCACTTCAAACTTGTTCCTAATTGACCTACATTGCAAATTTACAAACAAGCCAGCATGCCCTGTTAACAGTTCCAGAGTTAAATCCCCTGCTTGTTACGCCGCTGAATTTGAAGTACATTCAGTGAGCCTTGAGTGCATTTGGGAGCATCCTCATAATTTACTTGACAAACAGAATTTGGAACATTTAAACTCAACAACAGAATGGTTCCGTAATTAGGACAAAAGAGAACAATAATTCTGGCTGAGAATATAATCAAAATAAATAGGAGACAATGGTTTTGTATGAACAACATGCTTCAGTGCAACAGAAGCATAACTACTGTACTGAGGAGGCAACTATGAACTTAAATGTGCATGTTTTCTCAGACCCTCTCTACATCTGTGTCACAAGATGCATAGGTAGCCTAGAATATTCTGAGGTAAACCTACTTTGTGGAAAAAGTCCTTTTCCCGTGTTAGCCTTGCGTGTGGTAACGACAAATGTTCTAGAACTTAGCTGCTGTAGACTCCGCTCACACGCGTGCCCCTTTGGATTACATCAGAGGCTCAGCATGAGTAAGGCAAGCTTAAAAAATGTTACACAACATAGTGGCTAAACATAAATACTTCAAGACACAATAAGTTAAAACCAAAACACATGTCTGAAATACACACATAAAGTCATTATATCGCTTCTCAGCAAAATGAAAACCTCAAGCACTAAAGAGGATTAGGGCAGCAATGATGACAATAAATTGTAAAATTTAGAGAAAGGGGTTGTTAACCTTCTAAATATGTAACATTCCAAGAAAATAATCGTATTGTCACAATAATAAACTTTTACTGTTATAAGAATAAAACATTAAATGTCCTAATATTACAGACATAAAATATTGATTAAAAGTATATATATATCCTATTATATATATATATATATATATATATATATATATATATATATATATATATATATATATATATATATATATATATATATATATACTTTCAATCAATCTTTTATGTCTGTAATAGTAGGACATTAAAAGTATATATATATATATATATATATATATATATATATATATATATATATATATATATATATATATATATATATATATATATATATATATATATATATATATATACTAGGTATATTACTAGTATATACTAGGTATATACTATAGTATATATATATATAGGATATATATATACTTTTAATCAATCTTTTATGTCTGTAATATTAGGACATTTAATATTTTATTCTTATAACATACGTATATATATATATATCTATATATATATATATATATATATATATGCTAGGGCAAAAAATAACTTTTACAAATAAGACGTAATGTTACAAAAAACGGATCCTAAAGTGTAACTGGAGTGACCAATCAAAATTATTTATTAAGTATAATTAGGTTTTAAAGGCCTACTGAAACCCACTACTACCGACCACGCAGTCTGATAGTTTATATATCAATGATGAAATCTTAACATTGCAACACATGCCAATACGGCCGGGTTAACTTATAAAGTGCAATTTTAAATTTCCCGCTAAACTTCCGGTTGAAATGTATGATGACGTATGCGCGTAATGTCAATCGTTGAAACGGGAAGTATGCGGACACATTGAATCCTATACAAAAAACTCTGTTTTCATCTCAAAATTCCACAGTATTCTGGACATCTGTGTTGGTGAATCTTTTGCAATTTGTTTAATGAACAATAAAGACTGCAAAGAAGAAAGTTGTAGGTGGGATCGGTGTATTAGCGGCGGACTACAGCAACACAAACAGGAGGACTGAGAGGTGGATAGCAGACGCGCTAGCCGCCGAACTCACCTTAACTTCCTCCGTCTCCGGGCCGCCGAACGCATCTGTGATCGGGTGAAGTCCTTCGTCGCACCGTCGATCGCTGGAACGCAGGTGAGCAAGGGTGTTGATGAGCAGATGAGGGCTGGCTGGCGTAGGTGGATAGCTAATGTTTTTAGCATAGCTCTGTGAGGTCCGGTTGCTAAGTTAGCTTCAATGGCGTCGTTAGCAACAGCATTGTTAACCTTCGCCAGCCTTGAAAGCATTAAACGTGTAGTTACAGGTCCATCGTTTAATAGTATTGTTGATTTTCTATCTATCCTTTCAGTCAGGGGTTTATTTATTTTGTTTCTATATGCAGTTAAGCATGATGCTATCACGTTAGCTCCGTAGCTAAAGTGTTTCGCCGATGTATTGTCGTGGAGATAAAAGTCACTGTGAATGTCCATTTCGCGTTTTCGACTCTCATTTTCAAGAGGATATAGTATCCGAGGTGGTTTAAAATACAAATCCGTGATCCACAATAGAAAAAGGAGAGAGTGTGGAATCCAATGAGCCAGCTTGTACCTAAGTTACGGTCAGACCGAAAAAAGATATGTCTTGCACTGCATTCTAGTCCTTCACTCTAACGTTCCTCATCCACGAATCTTTCACCCTCGCTCAAATGAATGGGGTAATCGTCGCTTTCTCGGTCCGAATCGCTCTAGCTGCATTGAAAACAATGGGGAAATGTGAGGAGCCTTTCAACTGTTGACGTCACGCTACTTCCGGTACAGGCAAGGCTTTTTTTATCAGCGACCAAAAGTTGCAACTTTATTGTCGATGTTCTCTACTAAATCCTTTCAGCAAAAATATGGCAATATCGCGAAATGATCAAGTATGACACATAGAATGGATCTGCTATCCCAGTTTAAATAAAACAATTTCATTTCAGTAGGCCTTTGAGAGAATTAAATGCTGTATTACAGTATATGAGGGAGATAAAAAAAGCAATTTTAAGACAACATTTTAGGTGTTTTTTTTCTCTTTTTGTCATAAGTTTGACTTGTTGTAATAGTTAACATTATTGTTGAATGCTTTTTCCCCTCTAAATATTCCAAGAATAATGTTGAGCATAATAAACTATTAAATTTGCTTCTAACAACTTTAAGTACAACTAACTAAAATTTAATTTGACTATTTTATTATATTTTCTATTTCAATATCATTACTATATTATATATCTGCTCTATTTTTCAGATATTTAAAATTTAAAAAAGCTGCTGTTTTCGGAAAAAATTTTTTAAACGCTTCATTTTTGCAATATTTTGACATTTGAATATTATTTTCATTACATTTTTTTGTCAAATTAACACATTACTGATTTCAGGTTTATTATAGTACTCGATAGACATCGACCTCGGGTAAAAATTCTTACTTTAATCTGTCAATATTTGGATATTATTCTCAAGACATTAGACTTTATTCTTATCTGAATCATAATATTTTTTTCTTCAAATATCACATGAGGTGGCGACTTGTCCAGGGTGTACCCCACCTACCACCCGAATGCAACTGAGATAGGCTCCAGCACCCCCGCGAACCCGTAAGGGACAAGCGGAAGAAAATGGATGGATCACGAGAGTATAATCAGAATGTTACGGGAGGAAAAACCTCACTTCATTCTCGTAATATATTTTGCATTTTTGCACTAATGCTCCTTGGTGTACGTTAGTATGTACAAGTAATAAAAAGTATATTTACAAACACCAACAGTCCCTGATGGTTTAAGGCCAAAGTGCAGGAGATGCAGCAGCAGCACATGAAGCTGCCGCTGCACTTGAATGTTCCTCAGTTTGTACAAGAATACTGAAGGCCCTTGCTTTATCATCATAAACGTCCACTTACTGCGGTAAAAAGTATATATAAAAAAAAAGTATAAAAGTCAGCTAATGTTGCAGCAAAAACAAAAGAGAACCAAATCGCACCTTTTTCTGCAGTTTGTGGGTTCTTTCTTTTTTAAAAGGGCAGGCCTTATATACATACATGAGTTTGTGTGACTCCAGCGCAGTCATCCGGGGCTCATGTGACACCTTTGCATCCTAACAAGAGTTTAGCAGGAGTGTGGGAGATACGCCACCAGGGTTGTTAGAAGCATTGAGGAAGGTCACTGGTTTGAGTGTGGCTGGCTTCTCCTAATGGTGGTGTACGGCAGCAGCCGTCAGAGCATGCCGAAGCCTTCGCTTCCCTCGCTGATGGCCAATTTCAGCATCTTGTGCAGCTCTTCATAGGAGTCGTACGTGGGGAGGCACAACTGGTTGAAACTAGACAGGAGAGGACCACAGACATTTGACTTAATGCAAACATGAATCATAAACACCCTCACATTTTGGCAACTATTTTATTACAGTATATAGCCCTGCCTATTTGTGATAAAACATTTGCTCGCGGATAAATCCGGGACTTATTTTCTTTGTTTTAAACTGTGTATATATATATATATATATTTTTTTTTTTCTCTTTTTTTTTCTTTCCGTAACTTAAATAGAAAGAGGTTTGATGGTGCTATCTGCAGTTGAAAAAGAGTGCTGCTACATCTCATTGATAACCAATCTTATTTTTACAATAAACCATGGGCTAGTAAAAAAAACTAACTGCAATGTTTTTTAAAGAAAAGTGCAAGTGCAACAGAATGAGTTTCAAGAGTATGAATGATTATTTTGTATGGATGTAACGATATCTAAATATCACGGTACGATATTATCACGGTATTAAGGCCACAGTACCATATTATTGTGATATACAGTCATGGCCAAAAATATTGGCACCCCTGCATTTCTGTCAGATAATGCACCACTTATCCCAGAAAATTGTTGGAATTACAAATGATTTGGTATTCACATGTTTATTTATCTTGTTTGCATTGGACAATTTTTACACAGAACTCCAAAAATGGACTGGACAAAATTATTGGCACCTTTTCAAAATTGTAAGAAATAGTTGTATTCTAAGCATTTGATGCTCCTTTAATTTGTAATTAAACTCACCTGTAGCAAGTAACAGGTGCTGGCAATATAGAAATCACACTTGCAGCCAGTTAAAATGGAGAAACGTTGAGTCAACCTTTATGTTGTGTGTACCACACTGAGCATGGAGAAAAGAAAGAAGAGCAAATAACTCTCAGAAGATTTGAGAACCAAGATTGTGGAAAAGCATGGACAATCTCAGGGCTACAAGTCCATCTCCAGAAAAAGCACACAAAAATGGCTTAAGACAAAGTTCTGAAGTGGCCATCAATGAGTCCAGATCTAAATCCTTTAGAACATCTGTGGAGAGATCTAAAAACAGCAGTTGGGAGAAGGTGCCCTTCAAATCTGAGAGACCTGAAGCAGTTTGCAAAAGAAGAGTGGTCCAAAATTCCAGTAGCAAGATGTAAGAAACTTATTGATGTTATAGGAAGCGATTGATTTCAGTTATTTCTTCCAAAGGGTGTGCTACCAAATATTAAGTTGAGGGTGCCAATAATTTTGTCCAGTCCATTTTTGGAGTTCCGTGTAAAATAATATCAGTGTTGGCGTTTTTTGTTTTGTTTTGTTTTGGGGTGAGGGGGGTTGTGTTGTTCCAATGCAAACAAAATAAATAAACATGTGAATACCAAAGAATTAGTCATTTTAACAATTTTATGGGAGAAGTTGTGCATTATCTGACAGAAATCAGGGGTGTCAATATTTTTGGCCATGACTGTATGTAAAAAACAACTTTTAAATGCCATAGTGGGTATTATGCCATAGTGGGTAAACAAAGGGGTAGGAATGTTTAGGCTAAACACACTTACTGAAATTGGACACAAACTAATGCAAAAATGTTGTAATCATATCTATTACTACAAATAAGTATTTTTAAGTGCAAAGAAATGTGTGGGAACAACCACTGTTTCTCAACTTTTACTTTCTCAGTCCTCTAAGTGGACATTTTTATATCCGTTTGGAAAATGCAATTTTTCAGAAAAGTTTATACACATTTTTACTTTTCATAATGTAAATACCTCACAAAATGACTTTTACCTTTGCTGGCTTCATCTTTTCTGGGTGATGGTATTTTATTATGTATGCAGCAGGTAATTCCTTCGGCACGGTGCGCATTGACCGAGCCTGTTTTGGCTTGGAACACTCCAGATGAACGTGGCGTGCTTTATTACAGAGGTTATGTTTTTGCCAGGGTTGGTTTGTCTGATGTTAGCAACGTAATTCTAACAGTTATTTAGAAAAATACAATTCCTCTTACAGACTAAGAAGTGGAACACACTTCCTGCTTCCTCTCTCTCTCTCTTTTTTACGGCGCTCCATGCCCCCACATTGAGTCCCGCGCTGCACAGAGGATTCTGGGAGATGTAGTTTATTTTCAGACCAGCCAAAGCAAAAGTGCTAGGTAAAACTACACTCACGAAGTTTTCGTTTGATACTGTCACAGCATTATTGCGAATATTTTGAAACTGTAATACGGCGGTATCTACAAAACCGTTACATCCCTATTAATTTGCCTTGGCCGATTAATTGTCCCTTTGTGTGAAACACTGTTGTACAGCACTATAAAGTATACTGTATATTGTGTGGTCAACTGTTACGATAATGGGTGTTATTTTCAGAGTGCAGTATATCTATAATGCTATACATGATATACACTTGTCTAAATCTATCATTCTGCATCAAGTTTGTGTGTACCTGTGTGGCTTGACATGCATGTCCAAAAATTAAAAAAAGTTAAATAATCGAGGAAAATAATTTATATGTAAAAAAAAAAAATTACAAAAAATTGGATGAATTTTGTAATGCCTCCAAAAAAACAAATTTAATGCTTTTTAATGACATTTAAGGCCTTCATTTTTTGCAAAATCTAGTCAACGAGTTTTATTGCTTTTTAATGACCCGCGGAAACCCTGTAGTTAGTAAACATTTTCAATAACACTCACTTTGTCCCTTAATGACAACTACAAATAACACAGCAACTGAAGAAAAACATGTCAAACTGAATCAAACTAGTGTGTTTTCTACTGACCAGGTATGTGCAGTGGGTAAGGTGCTGTGTGTGGGGGCTGCAATTATCTGAAAAGAGGGGCAAAGGGTGTTAAATCCTCCAGGAGGCAGCTGGGAAGAGCCGGTGGTAAACTGCAGGAGGCGAGCCAACTCCTCTTGGGTGAAGCTGGACACCACCGCCCAAAACCACTTCATCACCTGTGTGCGAGAGACCACACCTTAATATTGATGTTCAAGTTGACACTTGACAACAGTGTAGATTTCCTCGGCAAACCTTCTCTCTAAAATGCCACGATCCTCCGACTATCACAGCATGGGTCCTGAAGTCCTGGACATTTATATCGCCTGTGCCACACATCAGCAGCTAAAAATCAAAACACATATTTATCTTTACGATGCATACTCAGCAAGAACAATTGTACCTTTCTACACACAGTACACACCCACAGTACACACAAAGCACAGTACTCTTGGTTGTGAGAGCATTGAATTGCTTGGTATGTCTTTTGCGCCCGCACATGCAAAATATTTATTGCGAGCACTCCATGCAGGTTCTTAATGATAACTGACATGATTCAAAATAAAAACAAAATACAAAGACTCGAAAAAATAAATGGCATTTGTAAGTTTGTATGCATAATAAAGAAATACATTTTATTTAATTAATGTGATTGCTGTTCATGTGCTAAATTAATGACAGCGCCAACCGTGCAAGATATATATATTCAGAAGGAAAGAACTACAAACAAGACTGGAACATGTCAATAAATATTGTGATCTTCACACTGAGTAATTAATTAACATTAATATTTAGAATGACAACAAATAACAGTGGAAATAGTCCAGAAAGTCAAGAGAAATTATTATAATGCTCATATGCAGTGTGACCAGTTTGAATGCAGGCCAGCAGGAGCCAGGAAGAGTGAGGGGAATTGTGCCCAAATGGTCTGGAGTGCGTACGCTTTTAAAGACCAAAAGCACTTCAGGGTGATTTTCACATACCTCCAACTCGTTTTCATCAAATATGGCTAGAAGATTTTCTGGAACCAGTTCGTTCAAACCTGCAATTGATCAGAAAAAACAACACTAATTAAGTTCATATGTCCTTCTGATCTAAGACCAGACGCATGAGGAAAACACAAGCAGGCCAATTTTTTCCATACCTTTCAGGAAGTGTTCCACCTCATCTCTCACCTGACTGGCCAGCCTGTACTGGGCCAGCAGGTTGAGGTAATGCATTTTGTTTTCATTGGTAACAGCAATGTGGGCTCCCCCTGAGATCAACTCCACCACCTGCAGAATACAAAATAATAAGTGTTGGACAGATTACAGTTAAGGCCCATTAACGCAAGCAAAATTATACAGGATTAATTGAGCCCAATATAAAATTAAAATACTTAGAATAAGAGGACCGTCTTTTTTAAGATTCATTTTTGGAAAATTGGTGATTTTACTCTGACCCCTCCTTCTGTGTCAGTGCTGGTATAAGGACAGGAAAGTTGGAAATGTTCCATCTCGAGATGTAACACCAGTAACAGGTGCTCTGCTCTTTTATGTTAAAAAAATAAATAATAATCAGTATAATTTGATTGCTCTGCTATTTTGATCACCATTATCATATTGAGCATAACTTCTAATTTGCCCACATTTAAAATACTTTTTCTAGGGCAGGTTTATGTGTCATGGCTGCGTCTCTCCAAGTCACTTGTGTGTGAGTGATAGGAAGAAAAGCTCTGCCTCTCTTGGGTAGAAGGCTTGGCATGGTTTGCATGTATAAATCTCTAAATGCTGAATATAGGGCGACCATAAAAATACAGTCTTTGATGCATAAAATACATTCAAAATATATATGATCTTACAATAAATACCTATTTGTTGCAAATATATGCAGATACATAATCAAATAACATGCAAAACTGTATACATGATCACAAACTCATGTGACCTCAAATCATGTTACGTCTCAATGCCTAATCTTTTGGAATAACTATGATTTTAGCAGATTACAGTAATATAGTTTCTCTTTTTTTGCTTCAGTGCTTCTATCTCCTGTAAAAAGATGTCATTGACTAAAAAAAGAGCCATGGGGGGATTTAGTGTCACCTTTTCCAGCTGTCCTGACTTGCTGTACTTCTCCTCAGCAAACACAAGGTCCATTTCGCTCACATCATTGTTCAGGATGAAGCACACTTTGGTCTTGTAAAACTCCTGGTCATCCGTCTCAAAGTACTGGAAAGACATGACAGTTTAAATAAACAGTTTGTCTTCCCAGTGGAGATTGGGTCTCTTTTGAAATATCAGAAAAAAGAGCTGGAATATGTGAATATATATATTAACATCCGGGTGTAAATGAGGTTTCTTTGCACAGTGAGGATGTTTGAGTGATGACGCAGACAAGCTGCCAACCAGCATGTAAACAACTAATACAGGTGCAAAGCTTCCTTGTGATGCGTACCTTGTAATTCATCCTTAAGCCAATGATTTGGGCCAAGAAAGAGCGTGTGAAACGAGCTCGGACTAGCTGCTTGTAGGCCCCGCCCAACGCAGACTCGTAGAGGCACTTCCCCACAACGCGCCCCGCAAACTCGTACACCTTCAATCGCAGGTGTTGCGGTCGCTCAGCATTTGGGTGCACCTGAATAAGGTATTGAAAAAGGACAAAAGCACAGAATAGACAACAAGAATACATATTTGATGTACTGTAATAGCAAGTTGTTCAATAGTTCAAAAAGCTTCAATAACAAAGCTTAATGTTTACGAAATCACAGACTGCAATATTTTGCCAACAATAACTATTATACCAAAACAAAGCGATTCTCTTACAACCCCTTGCAAAAAATGTGGAACCACCAGACTTGGAGGATGTTCATCCAGTTGTTTATAGTTTTGTGTCATGTCTGTCAGATGTTTTTTCCCAATAAAATTAAACGTTTCAAATGGCCATCGCTCACTGTTTTTACTTTATCTCAAACTGTCTTATATGGAAACCCCGTTTCCATATGAGTTGGGAAATTGTGTTAGATGTAAATATAAACGGAATACAATGATTTGCAAATCATTTTCAACCCATATTCAGTTGAATATGCTACAAAGACAACATATTTGATGTTCAAACTGATAAACGTTTTTTTTTGCAAATAATCATTAACTTTAAAATGTTATGCCAGCAACACGTGACAAAGAAGTTGGGAAAGGTGGCAATAAATAGTGATAAAGTTGAGGAATGCTCATCAAACACTTATTTGGAACATCCCACAGGTGTGCAGGCTAATTGGGAACAGGTGGGTGCCATGATTGGGTATAAAAACAGCTTCCCAAAAAATGCTCAGTCTTTCACAAGAAAGGATGGGGCGAGGTACACCCCTTTGTCCACAACTGCGCGAGCAAATAGTCAAACAGTTTAAGAACAACATTTCTCAAAGGGCAATTGCAAGAAATTTATGGATTTTAACATCTACGGTCCATAATATCATCAAAAGGTTCAGAGAATCTGGAAAAATCACTCCACGTAAGCGGCATGGCCGGAAACCAGCATTGAATGACCGTGACCTTCATTGAAAAACTGTTCAATAACAGATTAGAGAGTTTCATAAATAAAAATAGAATACTCGAAGAGATCCAATATGGATACAGAGCTAATGTTTCAACTGCAATGGCTTTAATTGAAATTACAGAAGAAATTACTAATGCAATAGATAGTAAAAAATGTGCGGCAGCGGTTTTTATGGATCTAACTAAAGCATTTGACACAATTAATCACAATATTTTAATAAAAAAACTAGAACGATATGGCATCAGAGGGTTAGTCTTAAACTGGATAAGAAGTTATCTAACGAACAGGAAACAATACGTGAAGCTAGGCGAACACACATCTACAACGCTAAATATATCCTGTGGTGTACCTCAGGGATCAATACTAGGACCTAAATTATTCAATCTCTATATAAATGACATTTGTAAAGTTACAAAAGATTTAAAGTTAGTATTATATGCGGATGATACAACAGCGTTTTGTTCAGGAGAGAACACACAGAAGATAATACAAATAATAACAGAAGAAATTAACAAATTAAAAAGATGTTTTGACAAAAACAGATTATCGTTGAATCTCAGTAAAACTAAAATAATGCTATTTGGTAACAGTAGAAGAGAAAGTCAAACACAAATACAAATAGACGGAATAGAAATTGAAAGAGTAAATGAAACTAAATTTCTAGGTATAATGATTGATGATAAATTGAACTGGAAATCTCACGTAAAAAATATACAACATAAAGTAGCGAGAAACACATCAATAATGAATAAAGCAAAACATGTTCTAGACCAAAAATCACTTCATATTCTCTACTGCTCGCTAGTGTTACCATATCTGAGCTACTGTGTAGAAATATGGGGAAATAACTACAAAAGTACTCTTCATTCACTAACGGTGTTACAAAAAAGATCAGTTAGAATAATACATAATGTTGGATATAGAGAACATACAAACCCTTTATTTATTGAATCAAAAATACTGAAATTCCACAACATAGTGAATTTGCAAACAGCTAAAATTATGCACAAAGCAAACTATAACCTGCTACCCAAGAATATACAACAATTCTTCTCAAAAAAGAGGAGAAATATAATCTTAGAGAAAAACGTAATTTAAAACATTTGTATGCACGTACAACACTTAAGACCTTCAGTATATCAGTATGTGGAATTGAATTATGGAATGGATTAAGCAAAGCAATCAAACAATGTACTAATATGATCCACTTCAAGAAACTCTTCAAACTTAAAGTGTTTACAAAGTACAAAGAAGAAGAACCATGACAAACATTCTCAATTTATTTCATCCATCCATTCATTCATTCTTAAAGTAATCTTACTTATCTCATCATATGAAATATGACTTACTTCACCAATTATTATTATTAAATTATTACTATTATTTATTTATTTATTTTTATTGTGATTACTTATGGAGTTTATTGTGAATAAATTGTGAACAGGAAGTGAACAAAAAGTTTAGCAACTGTTATGTAAAGAAAAGGGGTAGGATTAAATAAGCTCTGCTTCTTCCTACTCCTTTTCGAACATGTTGAAAAGAGAAACTGGAAATTGTGATGTATCATGTTGTATGCTTGCATGTTCGAAACAAACTCAAACTCAAACCTTCGATCCCTCAGACGGCACTGTATCAAAAACCGACATCAATCTCTAAAGGATATCACCACATGGGCTCAGGAACATTTCAGAAAACCACTGTCACTAAATACAGTTCGTCGCTACATCTGTAAGTGCAAGTTAAAGCTCTACTATGCAAAGCGAAAGCCATTTATCAACAACATCCAGAAACGCCGCAGGCTTCTCTGGGCCCGAGATCACCTAAGATGGACTGATGCAAAGTGGAAAAACGTTCTGTGGTCTGACGAGTCCACATTTCAAATTGTTTTTGGAAATATTCGACATCGTGTCATCCAAACCAAAGGGGAAGCGAACCATCCAGACTGTTATCGACGCAAAGTTTAAAAGCCAGCATCTGTGATGGTATGGGGTGCATTAGTGCCCAAGGCATGGGTAACTTACACATCTGTGAAGGCACCATTAATGCTGAAAGGTATACAGGTTTTGGAACAACATATCTAAGCGCCGTCTTTTTCATGGACGCCCCTGCTTATTTCAGCAAGACAATGCCAAGCCACATTCAGCACGTGTTACAACAGCGTGGCTTCGTAAAAAAAAAGAGTGCGGGTACTTTCCTGGCCCGCCTGCAGTCCAGACCTGTCTCCCATCAAAAAAATGTGTGGCGCATTATGAAGCGTAAAATACGACAGCGGAGACCTCGGACTGTTGAACGACTGAAGCTCTACATAAAACAAGAATGGGAAAGAATTCCACTTTCAAAGCTTCAACAATTAGTTTCCTCAGTTCCCAATCGTTTATTGAGTGTTGTTAAAAGAATAGGTGATGTAACACAGTGGTGAATATGCCCTTCCCCAACTACTTTGGCACGTGTTGCAGCCATGAAATTCTAAGTTAATTATTATTTGCAAAAAAAAAAAACAAAGTTTAAATATCTTGTCTTTGTAGTGCATTCAATTGAATATGGGTTGAAAAGTATTTGCAAATCATTGTATTCCGTTTATATTTACATCTAACACAATTTCCCAACTCATATGGAAACGGGGCTAGTATGTATATTGCTTCTTTTTTAGCTGTTTTCTTACATCTTAAAGTCTCTTGTTTTTTTCTTCTGTTTTGTTCATGTTAAGCATCTTTGTACTGAAAAGCGCTATGTAAATGTTATGGAATATTATTATTACGGATATTATTTCTTCAAGAAAATAAATTGTGGTGGTCAAAAACTATTTAGTTTTTAGATCAAGCAGATTGGAAAAAGTACCTTTCTGAATCACCCTGTAAATTCTAATTTCCAAAGTTAACAACTGCATCAGAATAAATATGCTCATTAGTCAGCAGTTGAAAAGGAGTGTTCACACCTTGGAGAACTGTTGCACAAGGTTTGTTTGTTTGTATTTGTTTATTTGATGGACAATGTGCAGTTATATTAAAAAGATGGCTGCACCAGATTTAGCACCATGGTAATTTCCATTTGTAGTCCTTTTATGGCACATTTAACATCCACAATTAAAATTACAAAGGATTAAAAATACATAACAAAATTGAAATTACATAATGAAAAGCAATTTAAAATACAAGTGCAATACATAGAGAAAGTGAGAGTTACAAATCAGTGGGCAGTCAAGTTACAGTATTTTAGCAGCATAAATTTAAAGTGCAGAAGTATGTAAAGTGCAACAGTTTTTATTAAAAACACACATAACACCATACAATGCAGTAGCCATTAGATGGTGCCCACAAGTCCTCCAATGGCTATATACCCCATTAGTACTGCATACATAAACAAGATGGTGATATTACACGATTAGACTGGTACTCTGGTGGCCATCAGACTGCACCTGCTAGGGTATCATCTGATGGTCAAATACCCGCCTGGTAGTGTTAATGTGAGCAGGACTGGTGGTCTGAAAGCCAGTCTTTGACTGCCTGTGAGAGGCTGTGAAAACATGAGTTGTTTTTTAGATTGTCTGAGAGCCCATTCTATTCTTTGATGGCTTTGTAGGAAAAGGCTGATTGGAGAAGGCAGACTTTCTTTTTGGAACATTACAGTCACTCCTAGACACAGAACTTAACACTCTGCTTGTTAGTTGAGAGCGTAGCTGTACATACAGACCCTTTCCAAAAAATTTGAATATCATGGAAAAGTGCACTTATTTCCATAATTCCATTCAAAATGTTAAATTTACATAGATTATAGATTCAGGGCCCACAACTTAAACAATTTCAAGTATTTAGTTGTTTATTTGTACATAATTTGGGCCGAGAGCTCACAAAACCCACGGAAACCGGATTTCAAAAAAATTTAATACTGTAGAGACATCAGCCCAAATTTTACAGGGCATGAATGTTTTAAACTGAGTGTCACACACTACTCATCTACTAAACTCAAAGCACCTGCAGAGGTTGTCATTAAATTGCTTCACTTTGCTTCAATTGTCTCAGTTAGGATCAATATGGGGAAGACTGCAGGATGTAAGCCACAAAAGTTAATAGCTAAGAAGGCTGGCTGTTCACAGAGTGCTGTGTCTACAGCATATCAATGGATAGTCTAGTGCAGGGGTGCTCATTACGTCGATCGCGATCTACCGGTCGATCCCGGAGGGTGTGTCAGTCGATCCCCAGCCAGGCATTAAAAAAATAGTCCTAAAAATGAGCGATCATAAATCTTCACTATGACGTCACTTTCGTCACTTGATTGATATTCACGGCACCCGAGGGTCTTCTGAGATGACGCTGGCTGCTGCCAGATCATTATTAAGAAAAAGTTACCGACAGGAAGGCGAGAAACACTTTTTATTTCAACAGACTCCGGCGCCGTACCTGTCGTCAAAACTCCAAAGACCGACTGCACAGTTCCTGCCTTCACAATAAAAGCTCTGCTCTGCCTGCGCTATCAAAATAAGAGTCTCAGAAAGCTGCCGTGCACAAGCTAGCAAGCTACGGAGTGTTGCACCTTTCCTGTTTCCTGCTCCCCGACCGTAGTCGAAGAGCGCAGGGGAGACACTTCTCCAGGGCCGATGTATGCTCGGGGCAACACCCTTCACTTTACCCGGCAGTGGGTCTCCACGGCGGACGACTTTAGGGTGAATGATGAGTCCGGCGATTAGTTGCAAATCTTGCTTTATTGATTGCTTGCACACAGCCAATCCAACACAAAACAAACTAGTCCCCGCCAGCACTCACGCTACCGCTCGCTCTCTTCTCTCACCCACCCACTCACTGGCGTCACTCACCTCACATGCTGTCACCTATTAAAGGGCCACACACACACATACGCTACTCTCATAACAGGAGTTTTCCGCCAATGTATTTCTTGTAAAGTGTATACAAAGGAGTACGGAAGCTGGACAAATAAGATGCCAAAAACCAACCACTTTCATGTGGTATTGGACAGAAAGTAGGACTTTTTTTCTCCTCCATTTGAACGGACATTATCAGCACCACTGTCTGATTCCTATCAATGCAAGTCATCAGAATCAGGTAATACACCAACTTATATTCTTGTCTTCATGAAAGAAAGGAATCTCTATGTGTTAAACATGCTTGTATTATCATCAAACACCTTTAACTTGTTAACAATATTAACTATATGTGTTAAACATGCTTGTATTATCTTCAAACACCTTTAACTTGTTAACAATATTAACTATGTGTTAAACATGCTTGTATTATCTTTAAACACCTTTAACTTGTTAACAATATTAACTATATGTGTTAAACATGCTTGCATTATCTTTAAACACCTTTAACTTGTTAACAATATTAACTACCGTATTTCCTTGAATTGGCGCCGGGAATATGGTATTCGCATGCCTCGAATTACAGCCGGGTCAAACTCGTTTCGCAAAATAATTAGCGCATGCTTGGCACTTCCGCCGGGTCAAATATGAGTCATTAAATGACTCCCGCCTCCTGGTGGTAGAGGGCGCTAGTGATCGTTCTTGCGACTGCTGGTACTGCAGAAGACCCGTGCAGCAGAAGAAGACAACCGGCAGCAAGAGTGCGCAGCCATTGTTTGCTTGGACTTTTACCACGGAGGATTACATATCTAAAATAAAACAGTTTTCTAAACTGGACTTTCAAACGAAGCAGGAGGTAATACTTAAAAGGAAGATCTCCATCGAGACAGAGAGACTTTTAAAACTGAAGAAAGATAAGGAAGACTTCTATATCGATGCTTTTCTTCAAAAGGAGCTGGCATGGACTCATTTATACCTAAAGGTAAGACAATAATAGTTTTTTTTAATTAAATGTGCTTTTCATGATAAGGTAAGCGCCGGAGTGAGAAGAGGTTTTAAAATAATTAGCGCATGCTTGGCCATCCCGCAGGCTTCTGGTAAGCGCCGGAGTGACAGGAGGTTTTAAATTAATTAGCGCCCCTGCGGCTATTCAAGGAAATACGGTATATGTATTAAACATTCTTGCATTATCATTAAACACCTTTAATTTATTAACAATATTAACTATATGTGTTAAACATGCTTGCATTATTATTAAACACCTTTAACTTGTTAACAAAAACCTATATTTCATAAATAAGTAAATATAAATTATATATATGAATGAGGCAGATCCCCGCGACTTGATCAATTGAAAAGTAGCTCGCCTGCAGAAAAAGTCTAGTGGAAGGGCAAAATGTGGCAGGGGAGGATGCACCAGCAGAAGAGCTGACCGTTGGCTCCTGCGGATTATCAAACAGAGAAGATTCATGAATCTGGTAGAGAAGTAAATGGTGATTTCTTCATTGTATTAAAATTGTTTGAAATCCTGTTTTTGTGGGTTTTATGAGCTGAAAGCCCAAATTATGTACAAATAAACAACTACAGACTTGAAATCATTTAAGTTGTGGGCCTTGAATCTATAATCTATGGAAGTTTAACCTTTTGAATTGAATTATGGAAATAAATACACTTTTCTAGGATATTCACATTTTTTAGAAAGGGTCTGTATATTTTTTTCGGGAGGAGCAGCATCATTTAGGCTCGTACGTACCAGGCGGATATTAGAGTACCTGATCAAGTTTTCAAAGCTAAGTATACTGTATTTTTCAAGTATGTTACAATGGATTTTCCGTGTTTGATTACGTAATGATCTGAGAGAATTTAAAACGGTCTGTTTGGCTTGAGACCATTATGACATACAGTTATGTATGTGATATCATTGCATTGAAAAACGATTTTGCTGCTTCCAATGATAAAAACCTCCTGATGTGCTGGAAGTTATGTTATATTTCAGAGCATGACATTCTTTTTTGACAGGATTTTTAAAATTTAGTGTAGGATCATCCAGTATCACACCTAGGTATTTAACTTCCCCAACATTATTGATCATGTAACTATTCACATAGACACTTTGATTTGGTTTGTTTGAAAAATACATTGTCACAGTTTTATCTGTGTTCAGGGTAGGCAGGACTCGTTCAGCCACTCTGTTGCTTTGGTCATTGTCTCGGATAGCTTGGCTGCAACCAGATTTGCATCGGAACCATGAGTAAAGAAAACTGTGTCGTCAGCATATATTAGGATCTCCACATCCTCACAGATGGAAGGTAGGTCATTGATGTACAAACTGAAGAGCAGTGGCTCCAGAATAGACCCTTGAGGTACCCCTGTGGTACAGGAACTGTGCGGCAAAGTTTTGTCATTTATTCTTAGAGCACTACAACCCTCCTCAGTCCTGGCGACAAAGCAAATTATTATTAACACTTGTTTTTATTTCAGTGTCTGAAAGCGCCATGTCCCGCCTCAGGATAAACGATATGTAGGCTTTTTCTCTATTTTGGTTTCTATAACGCGTCTAAAGAGTTTGCTTGAGACCAGTGTTAGATTATGGTCGGATAAACCGGTTATTAAATTATAAGTTTTGTTAACACGATCTGATTTATTTGTAAATAACAAGTCCAGCAGGGGTTTAGCGGAGCTAGTTATTCTGGTGGGATCCTTTATCATTTGGGTTAGGTTAAACTGTTCGGCTAAATGCTTTAGCTTATTGGAACGTGCTTAATCAAACCAATTTAGGTTAAAATCATCCATCAAAATAGTTTCCTTGTTACTGCAGGCTTTAAGTACATCTTTCAACATGTCATAAAATACGTCCTTCTCATTAGGTGGCCTATATAAAACAACATTAAAATAAATTTCAGGAGATAGGCAAATTGTTACTCCTCCACATTCCAAACTATTCTGGGGAAGAGTGGCTGCTGTTGTCAGGAGCTCTGTGCTCTTGTGTCATCCTTTTGTGTTCCCCTCTTGTTTTCATGTGTTATTATATCTATATATGTATATATATATATGTATATATATATATA
This sequence comes from Entelurus aequoreus, assembly GCF_033978785.1. Taxonomy (NCBI): domain Eukaryota; kingdom Metazoa; phylum Chordata; class Actinopteri; order Syngnathiformes; family Syngnathidae; genus Entelurus; species Entelurus aequoreus. The sequence continues at coordinate 58,314,313 of NC_084733.1, forward strand.
TATATATATATATATATATATATATATATATATATATATATATATATATACATATATATATATATGTATATATATATATATATATATATGTATATATATATATATATATATATATATATATATATATATATATATATATATATATATATATATGTATATATATATATTAATTTTTTTGCCTTTTGGTTCGGGACCCTTTGGGACTGTGTGACAAGGGGTGGCACTTTCGTGACTTCTGCTGTGCTTTTTTGTGGACTCTGGATCTGCCTCCCGGGAGCCTTTTGGCCATGGAGACCAGCTGCTGGGTCTCTGCCACACCAGAGTCCATTTGGAGAGACTGGAGGAGATGCGGATGAAGAGACAGGGCTGCGGAGCTAGCGCTGAGCGCCGGGACGGACAAGCTTCACAGTGTCTTGGCTGAATGAGCAGGTATCAGACACCTCAGTCTTCATAGACCAGGGGTGGGCAATTAATTTTTACCGGGGGCTGCATGAGCAACCCGAGCACTGCTGGAGGGCCACACCGACAATATTTCAATTAAATTTTGCTCAAATTATTTTTGATATACCGTAAGATAAATAATAATAATAATATTTTCATTTAACCTAACTTATCTTTATACAAAAGCAGATGGCTTTTGATGGTTTCCTGATGTAATGCAAAAATGTAATTTTCTGTCACTTTATCCTGCATCCTCTGTTATGAACGTAGCACGCCTGTAAGGTGATTGGCGAAGAAGGAGGAAGAGTTGCTGTTGCGGAAATGAGGAGTGAGGATAGAATTGTGGAAAGAACAAGATAAGTTGAGCTGTGTTAGTATAGGTTGCTCAATAAACGTTTAAAAAGAGCGTCAGACTTGGTGTGCACTTCTTCTGGACGCTACAATTGGTGTCAGAAGTGGGATGAAATGCCTCCCAGTTCGCCTTGCCATCAAAACTGGGAGTCTTCATTGAGGGCGGAATTCCCCCATGCCAAGCAGCGTGCGCTGCACCTGTAGACGCTGCCTCTCTCCTTCCTCCCTCTCTCTCTCTCTCTCTTTGCGACGAGCTCCTCACGTCCGGGATTCACACAGACATCTGCAGTCGCTGTTGGCACCTTAAAGGCCTACTGAAATGATTTTTTTTAATTTAAACGGGGATAGCAGATCTATTCTATGTGTCATACTTGATCATTTCGCGATATTGCCATATTTTTGCTGAAAGGATTTAGTATAGAACAACGACGATAAAGATTGCAACTTTTGGTATCTGATAAAAAAAAAGGCTTGCACCTACCGGAAGTAGCGTGACGTAGTCAGTTGAACATATACGCAAAGTTCCCTATTGTTTACAATGATGGCCGCATGAAGTGAGAGAGATTCGGACCGAGAAAGCGACAATTTCCCCATTAATTTGAGCGAGGATGAAAGATTTGTGGATGAGTAAAGTGCAAGTGAAGGACTAGTGGGGAGTTGAAGCTATTCAGATAGGGAAGATGCTGTGAGAGCCGGGGGTGACCTGATATTCAGCTGGGAATGACTACAACAGTAAATAAACACAAGACATATATATACTCTATTAGCCACAACACAACCAGGCTTATATTTAATATGCCACAAATTAATCCTGCATAAAAACACCTGCGTGTTTGTTATGCTAGCTCCTAGCTCCTCTGCTAGCTCCTAGCTCCATAGAACACGCCAATACAATTCAAACACCTGATCAACACACACAATCACTCAGCCCAAAAGACCGTTTACCTAACCCAAGGTTCATAAAGCTTATATATTTTTAAAAAGTTACGTACGTGACGCGCACATACGGTCAAGTTATCGAATGTTTAGCAGCCAAGGCTGCATACTCACGGTACCTGATATTCAGCTGGGAATGACTACAACAGTAAATAAACACAAGACATATATATACTCTATTAGCCACAACACAACCAGGCTTATATTTAATATGCCACAAATTAATCCTGCATGATAACACCTGCGTGTTTGTTATGCTAGCTCCTAGCTCCTCTGCTAGCTCCTAGCTCCATAGAACACGCCAATACAATTCAAACACCTGATCAACACACACAATCACTCAGCCCAAAAGACCGTTCACCTAACCCAAGGTTCATAAAGCTTATATATTTTTAAAAAGTTACTTACGTGACGCGCACGTACGGTACGGTACGTGTTATGCTAGCTCCTCTGCTAGCTCCTAGCTCCATAGAACACGCCAATACAATTCAAACACATGATCAACACACACAATCACTCAGCCCAAAAGACCGTTCACCTAACCCAAGGTTCATAAAGCTTATATATTTTAAAAAAGTTACGTACATACGCAAAAAAAAGCCAAAGCTGCATACTCACAGTAGCACGTCTGCGTCTTTGTCATCCAAATCAAAGTAATCCTGGTAAGAGTCTGTGTTGTCCCAGTTCTCTACAGGCGTCTGTGTATCCAAGTCAAATGTCCTCCTGGTTAGAGTCTCTGTTATCCGAGTTCTTCCATCTTGACTGCATCTTTCGGGAATGTAAACAAAGAAGCGCCGGCTGTGTACTGTTGTGGCTGACTACGTTCGAAAAATACGTCCATTTCGCACCGACAACTTTCTTCTTTGCTTGCTCAGCTTCCTTCTTCATAATGCAATGAACATGATTGAAACAGATTCACGAACACAGATGTCCAGAATACTGTGGAATTATGAAATGAAAACAGAGCTTTTTCGTATTGGCTTCAATGTGGAAGGCATACCCGTGTTCGCCGGGCTACGTCACACGCATACGTCATCCTCAGAGGCGTTTCGAACCGGAAGTTTAGCGGCAAATTTAAAATGTCAATTTATAAGTTAACCCGGCCGTATTGGCATGTGTTATATGGTTAAGATTTCATCATTGATATATAAACTATCAGACTGCGTGGTCGGTAGTAGTGGGTTTCAGTAGGCCTTTAAAGGGAAACTTCGGTTTTTTTCAACCTGGGCCCTGTTTTCATAATTTTTTCTGTATATGTGAGTGCTGGATAAAACATTTTTTGAGGTCGCGCCAGTATTGAGCAGGGCAGGCAGCCTCCAGCCCAGCTAACGCTCGTACACAGGGCAAATGGCTCTCGTCAAAATTCGGCCTATAAACATGCATTTTTTTCACACTGACAGGCTCAGATAGTTACAATGAGTGTCCGACAACATACTAGAAAGGAGAAATTAACGTATGTCTCTACCTTTAGCTGGAGATCGCTGTATGTTGTGAGCTGTGTCCAAATCTCACCACGCTACAAATCTCGTTCCGAAATCTCGCGATAACTCGCGACAAATCAAATCGTCCACATCAGGCAAAAATTCAGCCATGACAGACAAACAAACAAACTTTTCTATAAAACTAAAATAACAGTCTTCGGTAATCCAACAGAAAATCACTTCAGTCATCTCTCTTCACCTCAGTCAGGTAACTGTTTTTCCACCGGTGTTTTGTCGCGAGTTATCGCGAGATTTCGGAACGAGATTTGTAGCGTGGTGAGATTTGGACACAGCTCACAACATACAGCGATCTCCAGCTAAAGGTAGAGACATACGTTAATTTCTCCTTTCTAGTATGTTGTCGGACACTCATTGTAACTATCTGAGCCTGTCAGTGTGAAAAAAATGCATGTTTATAGGCCGAATTTTGACGAGAGCCATTTGCCCTGTGTACGAGCGTTAGCTGGGCTGGAGGCTGCCTGCCCTGCTCAATACTGGCGCGACCTCAAAAAATGTTTTATCCAGCACTCACATATACAGAAAAAATTATGAAAACAGGGCCCAGGTTGAAAAAAACCGAAGTTTCCCTTTAAGTGTCCTTCCCCTCCCGTTCAATCTTGACAAAGTCGCCAGGAAACATCGTGGCACGTACCTCCCGATGACGTAGCAGGCTGAGCACACAAGCAGCGCAGTATGCTCACACAAGCAGCGGCAGTATGCGCAAAGTTTTACTTCTGACACCAATTGTAGCGTCCAGAAGAAGTGCACACCAAGTCTGACACTGTTTTTAAACTTTTATTGAGCAACCTATACTAACACAGCTCAACTTATCTCGTTCCTTCCACACGCACGTCTATCCTCACTCTTCATTTCCGCAACTCAAGAACACAACATCAACTTCAGCAGGTCGTTACACTATATTCTTTAAACACAGCAACATGTGTACCACAAATTAAGCACACGGCTTTACCTTTAATTTCTGTTAAGAAATACTTGGCAGTCCATGTCTTGTTGGAAACACGTCATTCGTCATCAACTTTTCATTTTTTAGCGTCTTTTTTTAGGTGCATCACTTGTCGCTGTGCACCTTCACTCACAGGTTACACCCGGACATACGTCCATAAATAACACTTTTCAAAATAAAAGCAGCACAGTTGTATGGCACGCACGACATAGATGTTTTTTTTTAATTTATTTTGTAATTTGTGATTGCCGCTGTTCACAATCACTCACAATCGCGCACGAGCATATGTCCACACGGAAGTAATACAAATAACGCTTTTCAAAACAAAAGCAGCACCGTTGTATTGCACACTCGAGATAGATACTTTTTAAAATGTATTTTGTAATTTATGATTGGCCTCACGCGGGCCGGACAGGGACGCACAAAGGGCCGGATGTGGCCCGCGGGCCGCAGAATGCCCAGGTCTGCCTTAGACGCATCCTCGCTCATCCATGCGGACTGGACACTGGCCGAGTTAGTGGGCGGCCGAGAGTAGAGAGCTCTCTTGGTTGCTTTGTTGGGTCTGCTCCTGTCTCTGGCCATGCTCCCTCCACCCCAGCAGACGATGGCATGGAACACCGCAGAGGCCACCACAGTGTATATGTTTCTTTTACTTTTTATTCATAACTGTATGTAGAAGTGGCTGTTTGTATCAGCTCAGCTCTTTTAATGTCTTTAATGTCCTTTGTTTTCTTTGATGTTTCCCTCTTACACACATGTAAGAGGGATGTGTGCTATGGCTATGAGTTGTTTTATCCCTTGGCCTCAGTCTGGACCCCCTCTCTCCAAGGGCCCAGGCTTAGACCGATTTAATTTTTTCTCACCCCCCCCCCCCCCCATTGTTTACCTGTATCTCACCTTTTTTGTAAGGGGTTCCGGAAGTTGAGAGACCCGTCAGCGATCCTGTTCTGTCTCCCTGTAATGTTTGTCTGATCTTGAATGGGATTGTGCTGAACATTTTAATTTCCCCTCAGGGATTAATAAAGTATTTCTGATTCTGATTCTGATTGATCTGCTTGCATTGGATTTTCTTTTTAACATGTATTAACACACCACCTCCTTTTTATTAGGTTGGTCTTTTTTAAAAACAACTGCTGGGTTATTTTTGCTCTGAAAGTCCTAAATAATCGAGATTTTAATTGTGCAATAGTTTTTCCAGTTGTTCTGTTAGATAGAAGGCTTCGGATATTGATGTGTACACCAAAAATCCCCTTTGGTTTAGCAAAAGAGTCCCAGATCATTTTTGCATGATTGTTAGTAGCAGCTTATGTTACGGCGCGTGCACAGTCAGCTGCTCTTTCGTCAGCATGCGCCGCAGGACACGCCCATACACGCTCTGCTTCTGCTGCAATGCACCGGCACAGCTGTGCGCAATCATCAATCGACACACCTGCTGCTGATGACACCACTCCCCATAAAAGCCAGCGTGTCCAGAGACCCAACGCTGGAACGTAGTCTCTCCTTGCAGTAAGCTTTCGTCTCTGGCTCCTCACCTTGTTTGCCAGCTCTAAGTGTCCTTCCGCCCTTGTGCTCATTTGTCCTTGTCGCTTCCCTTGTTTCCCCAGAATTCCCTCCGTCGCCTTGGAAGTGAGCTGTGCGCCTCACTTCCCTGGACCCCTCTGGATTCTGACTGCCTCCCTCGATCCTCGACCCCCACTTTGGACTCTGACCTCTTGACGCTTCTCTCAGCCCCACGGACCCCTGCTTGTATCACGGATTTTCCTACCTGCCTTGCCCTACTGGACTTGTCGCCTTCTCATTCAACACGCACTTACAACAACCACTGGTAAATATTCATTGTAACGCTTCACATAGTCCTGCAAACATACACAGTAGCATACACACTCCACCGCATTATCAAGCTCAATAAAGCTGTTGAGCTTTACCCCTGTTGCTGTGTCGTCTCCTTCCCCGCCGAACATAACAGTACGTTCCAGCCATGTCGGAACCAGACGGCACAAGCAGACCCAAGTCCGCGTCCCTTTCCCTACCCCCCACGGCTCTGGACCTCTCGTCAATGCACGCTGTGCTCCAGGAACACCAGTCTCGTTTTTCGAACCTGGAGAACAAGCTTGATGTCGCCTTCGCTAGCCTGCTGGCTAGACTGGACAACCTTAGTCCAAACCTTGCTCCTCCGCCTGTGCCGAGTTCCAGTGCGCCGGCAGCCACCACCGCCTGGAGCCCCTCCTACGCCCGGGAACCCAAGATATCAGTCTCTTTGAGGGGGACTTTGAACTTTGTCTGGGTTTTTTGGTTCAGTGTGAACTCATTTTTAAGCACCAACCATCTCGCCATGCTTCTGACGGAGCTAAGATTGCATTCATGTTTTCGCTGCTCTCTGGACAGGCCCTCAAGTGGGCCACCGCAGCAGTAGACAAGACTTTGGGGCTGAGCACCAACTATGCTGCTTTTCGAGCGGAGTTCCGGCTGTGTTCGATCACCCCGTGGACGGGGGGATGCTGCTTCACGACTGCACTCCATCCGACAGGGTTCCCGCTCGGTTGCGGCCTACACCCTCGAGTTCCGCACTCTGGCGGCCGACAGCGAGTGGGGAGACAAGGCGCTCCAGAGTGCATTCAGGAGAGGACTGAGCGACGAAATCAAGGATGGTTTGCTGAGGGACCGACCTACCTCGTGTCGAGCCCTCATCGACCTGGCTCTCTTATTTGACCAAAGACTCAGTGAACGAGCAGCAGAGAGAGCGCAGGCTTTCCAGCTAGCTCACCTCCGAAACGCAAGTTTCGACTTGCCGACCACGCCTCTGTGTTTCGGCCTACACCTCCGTTCATGCCGGCCTGTGGAACCCATGCAGCTGGGCAGGTCACGCCTGGAGGCGGCATAGAGGGATAGGAGATTCAGGCAGCGTCCCTGCCTCTACTGCGGAATGGCTGGTCACCCAATCCGGAGCTGCCCGACAAGGCCAAAAGACCAGGCTCGCCAGCAAGGGGGTTCCTGGTGAGCCACACAACTGTTCCCCAAATCAAGAGAGACCCGGGCATTCTCTTTCCTGCATCCCTGTCATGGAGCTCTAGGACTCTGACCGTGGGGGCCTACCTGGATTCCGGACCAGACGAAAGCTTTATTGATCACAAGTTTGCTCGCCAAGCAGGAATAACCCTCATTCCACTGGAGACTTTCCTGCCGGCACAAGCTCTGGACGGACATCCCCTCGGGCCCATCAAGCACCGCACCGAACCCCTATCTCTGACCCTCTTGGGGTATCACACCGAGACCATCAGCCTCTGGGTGCTCGACGCTCCTGTCGCCCCGCTTGTCCTCGGGCGATCTTGGCTACGACAGCACGACCCTCATATATCCTGGTCCACGGGCAAGGTCCTCGCATGGAACACCGCCTGCCACGCTAACTGCCTAAAGTCAGCAGTTCCCCCAGCCTGCAGGGTCAAGCCCAACTCACCTCCAACTGATCTCTCCTGTGTTCCCGCTGCTTATCATGACCTTTCAGCAGTATTTGACAAGGTACGTGCGCTGTCTCTTCCCCAGCATAGACCTTATGACTGCGCCATCAACCTGATTCCGAACGCTGTCCTTCCCTCCAGCAGACTTTACAATCTGTCTCTCCCGGAGAAAAAGGCCATGAAGGACTACATCACAGAATCCCTCGCCTCGGGTATCATCACCCCCTCCAAGTGCCCGGTGGCAGCAAGGCTTCTTCTTCATGGGAAAGAAGGACGGTTCCTTGAGGCCTTGCATTGACTACAGACAATTAAACTGCATTACTATCAAGAACAAATATCCCCTACATCTGCTGAGCTCCTCTTTTGAGCCCCTCACTCCTGCCACTATTTTCACCAAGCTTGATCTCCGAAATGCCGAACACTTGGTGCGAATCAAAGAGGGTGATGAATGGAAGACGGCCTTCAACACCCATCTCGGACACTCCGAGTACAGGGTGATGCAATTCGGCCTTACTAACGTAACGGCTGTTTTCCAGGCCCTCGTCAATGACGTTTTACGGGACATGTTGGACCATTTCGTTGTCGTGTACCTTGATGACATTTTGATTTTTTCCCAGAACCTCCAACGACATGTCCGCCTGGTCGTCCAACGCCTGCTGGAGAACCGGTTGTTCGTCAAAGCAGAAAAGTGTGAGTTCCATGCACCTTCAGTGGGATTCTTGGGCTTTGTTGTTGAGAAGGGCCACATAAGAGCGGACCCTAAGAAGATCGAGGCGGTACTGGAGTGGCCCCAACCCACTACCCGTACGGAACTAAGACGGTTCCTGGGATTTGCCGGATTTTACCGACGTTTCATCAGGGATTTCAGCAAGGTAGCTGCACCTCTCCACACACTCACTTCTACCAGTATTCCTTTTCAGTGGACCAGAGAGGCCAGTGAGGCCTTTAGAAGACTGAATAGGAGTTTTGTCTCTCCCCCCGTCTTCGTCCATCCCGACATGGACAACTCCTTCATCGTGGAGGCGGACGCGTCGGATTCTGGGATTGGAGCAGTGCTCTCCCAACGCTCCCGTACGGACAACCTTGTACACCCTTGTGCATTCTTTTCCAGGCGCCTCTCTCCGGCTGAACGGAATTACGATGCCGGTAACAGAGAGCTACTAGCGGTTCATGAGGCCTTGGCGGAGTGGAGACACTGGTTGGAGGGAACGAAACACCAGTTTCAGGTCTTGACGGACCATCGCAACCTGCTCCACATTCGGTCCGCCAGGAGGTTTAACGACCGTCAGGCTCGCTGGGCCAATTTTTTCAGCCGTTTTGACTATACACTCTCGTTTAGGCCAGGCTCCCGTAACACAAAGGCCGACGCCCTCTCCCGGCAGTTCTCGGAGGAGCCCACCTGCTCGCCTACGGCGGAACCCATCCTTCCTCCTGCCCGGATAGTGGGCATGGTCACTTTGGAGGTGGAGAAACAGATAAAGACTGCCCTGCGGTCTAACCCGGCACCAGGTGGCGGACCGCCCAACAAGCTGTTTGTTCCCTGTGAGTTCCGATCCAAGGTGCTGGATTGGGGGCATTCCAGCATCTTCTCCTGCCATCCGGGGTTTCAACGCTCACTATCCTTCATCCGACGGCGGTTCTGGTGGCCGTCTATGGCATCGGGCACCCGAGAGTTTATCGCCGCTTGTACCACATGCTCCCGCAATAAAACTTCCCACAGACCTTCGGCGGGCCTCCTGTGCCCACTACCTGTCCCCGGCCGTCCCTGGTCCCACATCGCGTTGGACTTCGTGACGGGATTCACGAGGTAACACAACTATCCAAACCATTGTCGATCGATTCTCGAAGGCTGCAAATTTTGTTCCCCTCCCCAAGCTTCCCTCCTCCTCAGAGACTGCTGACCTCCTTGCACTGCACATTGTCAAGCAACATGGTATCCCGGTGGATATCGTTTCGGATCGTGGTCCCCAGTACACTTCCCGGGTGTGGCAGTCGTTTTGCACGGGGATTGGGGCCACGGTCAGTCTCACCTCTGGGTATCATCCCCAGAGCAACGGGCAAGCGGAGAGGGCCAACTAATGCGTGGAGACCATGTTGCGTTGTATTGCCGCTCGCCAGCCCGCCTCCTGGAGCAAGTACTTGCCTTGGGTCGAGTACGCTTATAACTATGAATAGTTATAAGCGTTATAAGCACTTGCTGCCATGCGCCTGCATATCTCCTTTTGAATGTTCCCTGGGCTATCAGCCTCCTATGTTCTCCCAACAGGAGGTCGAAGCAGCAGTTCCGTCCACCCGAGCCCACATCAAACGCTGCCATAAGATTTGGAGGACCGCCCGGGATGCACTGTTGAAAGCCTCCGAAAGGATGCGCCGCATCCCGGCACCATCATACCAACCTGGACAACAGGTGATGTTACGTGCCAAGGACCTCTATCTCCAGGTACCCTTCCGGAAAGTGGCACCTCGCTATGTTGGGCCATATTCTATGGAGGCCATTGTCAATCCTGCCTCCATAAGACTGTCTCTCCCGCCTTCTCTAAAGAGGCACCCTGTGTTCCATGTTTCACAGCTCAAACCAGTAGCAGAAAGCCCCTTTTCACTCCCTGTCCCTACCCCTCCTCCTCCTAGGATCCTCGAGAGTGGTGACACGGTATGGCCAGTCAAGGAGATCCTCAAGGTCCGCCGGCAGGGTAGGGAGCTAGTTTACTTGGTAGACTGGGAGGGCTATGGACCAGAGGACCGATCATGGGTACCGGCCTCCTACCTTGCTGACCCCTCACTGTTGGAGGATTTCTACCGGGCTCACCCTGAGGCTTCCCGTAGCTCGTCAGGAGCCTCGCATAAGGAGGGGGGCACTGTTACGTCAGCTGCTCTTCTGTCAGCACGCGCTGCAGGACACGCCCATACACGCTCTGCTGCCATGCGCCGGCACAGCTGTGCTCAATCATCAATCGACACACCTGCAGCTGATGACACCACTCCCCATAAAAGCCAGCGTGTCCAGAGACCCAACGCTGGAAAATAGTCTCTTCTTGCAGTAAGCTTTCGTCTCTGGCTCCTCACCTTATTTGCTCGCTTTAAGTGTCCTTCCGCCCTTGTGCTCATCTGTCCTTGTCGCTTCCCTTGTTTCCCCAGAATTCCCTCCGTTGCCTTGGAAGTGAGCTGTGCGCCTCACTTCCCTGGACCCCTCTGGATTCTGACTGCCTCCCTCGATCCTAGACCCCCACTTTGGACTCTGACCTCTTGACGCTTCTCTCAGCCCCACAGACCCCTGCTTGTATCACGGATTCTCCTACCTGCCTCGCCCTACTGGACTTGTCGCCTTCTCATTCAACACGCACTCACAACAACCACTGGTAAACATTCATTGGAACACTTCACATAGTCCTGCAAACATACACAGTAGCATACACACTCCACCGCATCATCAAGCTCAATAAAGCTGTTGAGCTTTACCCCTGTTGCTGTGACGTCTCCTTCCCTGCCGAACATAACAGCTTAGTTTTCAATTCTCTATTTGTTACCTTAGTGGTTAAGTTTTGGTGCTGCTGGTGGTTGTAACCTGGGCGCTATCCCCTGGCTCGCTGCTGATGGTAGTAGACCCGGCGCTAGCCAGTGGCCCGCCGCTGGTGGCTGTAGCTGAGGCGATAGGTCGGGGCCCGTTGCTGGTGGTTGTAGGGACAGCGATAGCTTGTGGCCCGCTGCTGGTGGTTGTAGCTCCGGCGTTAGCTTGTGGCCTGCTGCTGGTGGTTGTAGCTGCGGCAATACCTCGTGGCCCTCTGCTGTTGGTTGTAGCTGCGGCGATAGCTCGTAGCCCGCTGCTGGTGGTTGTAGCTACAGCGATAGCTCGTGGCCTGCTGCTCGTGGTTGTAGGTCCGGCCATAGCTTGTGGCCCCCTGCTGGTGGTTGTAGCTGTGGCGATAGCTCGTGGCCTGCTGCTGGGGGTTGTAGCTACAACGGTAGCTCATGGCCCGCTTTTAGTGGTTGTAGCTCCGACGATAGCTCGTGGCTTGCTGCTGGTGGTTGTAGCTCCGCCGATAGCTCATAGCCTGCTGCTGGTGGTTGTAGCTACAACAGTAGCTCATGGCCCGCTTTTAGTGGTTGTAGCTCCGACGATAGCTCGTGGCTTGCTGCTGGTGGTTGTAGCTCCGCCGATAGCTCATGGCCTGCTGCTGGTAGTTGTAGCCCTGGCGCTAGCCCCTGGTTGTCCCCTGTTGGTAGTTGTTGCTCCGGCGCCAGCCCGTGGCCCGCTGCCAAAGGAGTCAGCTTGGGTGTTAGCCCGCATCCTGTTGCGTGTGGTTGTAGCTCTGGTGCTAACCTGTGGCCTGCTACTGGGGAAGTCAGCTTTAGCGTTAGCTTGTTGCCTGTGGCTGATGGTTATAGCTCCTGTGTGAATCCGTGGCCCGCATTCGGTTGGCTCTGGCGCTAGCCTGATGATTGTAAGTAGAAATACCTCTAGTACTTGTCCGCAGCCCGCTGTTGGTTGTGGTAGCTTCGGTGCTAGCCGAGCCACAATGGAGATGGTTTTAGCATCATGGTTTTAGCACCTTGGGCTGTGCCACCGGGCCCTGAGGTCGGGATTAAGTTTGACATCTCCTGCTAAAAGGATCATCGCTACATAGTGCAATAATGCAGTCCGGACTTTCAAAGCCTTGTTCACTCTCCCATTTGTTTCCTGCACTCGTAATGCTCCCTATCTAAGAAGTTAAGAGTACAGAATAAGTTGCGAGCTGCTGGAAGGTAAAAGCTTTCATTGTACTTGTGTAGTAGCAGGTAGCAATGCAGGTAGAAGAGGACGCAATGCAGGCAGAAGAGGACGCAGAGTGTTAGCAGGACGGTGAGTGTAGCACCTCTTGGTTGATTAAATATAGTTCTCCTATAAAAACATTGAGCTGTCTTTAAGCAAGACAGAACATTCTAAGCAATATGTCATGAAAAAAGAAAATGCACAGCAAAACCAATAAAGAATAAATGGGCAGAAACTGGAGTCACCGTCTGTGACCGAAGAAACTGCCTAAAGGAAATGGGGTTTAAAAACAGAAAAGCTCAGCGAAAGCAGTCATTAAAAACTAAACAGAAAAAAACTAAATTACAATGGGCCAAGGAAAATAAATAATTTATTATGACTGGATGAATGTAGGGCAGCTCGGTGCATGTGCCTCACAATACGAAAGTCCAGAGTAATCCTGAGTTCAATCCAGGCTCGGGATCTTTCTGTGTGGAGTTTGCATGTTCTCCCTGTGACTGTGTGGGTTCCCTCCGGGTACTCCGGCTTCCTCCCACCTCCAAAGACATGCACCTGGGGATAGGTTGATTGGCAACACTAAATTGGCCCTAGTGTGTGAATGTGAGTGTGAATGTTGTCTGTCTATCTGTGTTGGCCCTGCGATGAGGTGGCGACTTGTCCAGGGTGTACCCCGCCTTCCGTCTCAATGCAGCTGAGATAGGCTCCAGCACCCCCCGCAACCCCAAAAGGGACAAGCGGTAGAAAATGGATGGATGGATGGATGAAAGTCATATTCAGTGACGATTCTCAAATCTGCGTTGGGAAAAGTGATGATGCTTAAACGTTTGATTGGAGCCGTTCCAATGAGATTTATGAAGACGACTGCCTGAAGAAATAATGCCAATTTCCAGTCATTGATGATATGCAGCTGCATGTCCGGCAATGGCACTGGGGAGATGGTTGTCGTTATAGCTTCAATAAATGCACATGTTTTTTTATTCCATCAACCGAAAGGATGTTTGGGGATGTTGACATAATTTTTGAAATTATAATGCATCTTGCCAAAGTGTACAAACTGCAGATTTTCTTGAAGAAAGACATGCGCTCAAACCAATTGAAAATCTGTGATAGAAATTGAAGAAAATGGTCCATGACAATACGTCAACCTGCAAAGCTGATCTGACAACAGCAATGAGAGAAAATGTTGGAGCACAATTTTAAGTACTATTGACGTGTTGTATTTTTTTGTTTGTTTTTCATGATTCCATAATTTTCACCTCAGACTTGAGTGATTACATAATATAATCAGTCTGCTTTTTATAAAAATTAAACTGTTACAGACTAATATTATTTATTTTCTTGAATTATTTTAGTGTTTCTTAAGGCCAGAAAGTTGACATTTAAAATGACTAGTTTTGTTCCCATGTCTGTTATCTGCTTTGTTTCTACAAATTCAACCAACTAAATGAGCATCCTTCAAGACTGGTGATTCCATTATTTTTTCCAAGGGTTGTAGAAAAAAGACAGCAAGACATCACAATATTAACATATCAGCAGTCTTGAGCATCAACCATAAAAAAACGCTCCAGTGTAGCACTGAGGCGATTAATTGATGAAGCAGATTTACATGCTGGTCTCGAAACATCGAAGAAAGTTTTTATAAGTCGGTGAAAAAGATGCTACGTGCCCCGACTGATTTCCAGAGGAAGGTTGCTATTGTTTTGGGACTATTTTGCCTGTTGTGCGGAAAGTTAATCAGTTGGCTTGCACAAATGCGGCATGACGAGGTTCGTGTACGCTTTAGTATTCGCATTTAACACACCTGCTTCATTATGTTTCATCTCATTTATATTTCGTTCGGAGGTCTGAATTAAGTCGGCATTTTACATTTCCTTAGCTACCTTCTTAAATAAATCTGTTTCCTTTTTCTACCATTGATGCATTTCAAAATGTTTTTCTTTTAATTTGTGAAGCAAACAAGCAGTCTCCTCTTTAGTACAATGAGGGTTGTATCCAGCGCGTTGAGACTGGCGCATGCGTGACACGAGGGGTCCTCTCTGGCCGCACACGCGTCTTCAAGAGATCTGGTTTCCAATCGCATAATCCAGGCGTGTTCAAAAACCGAACACAATCGGATTAAGGTGTTTCCATGGGTTGTAGGAGGCCTTTTTAGAGTTTAACTATTTGAGAAATTGGACTAATTTAGTGCATGGACACGTACTGATTGACCCTAACTTTCTGGGTTCTGTTTGTTAAAAAGTTAAGGATCCAGCCCATCAAGTTATTTGTTTGAGTAAAGTGCTCAGTCCACCTGTTAATCAGGATATGCGGCTGGACCGTGTTAAAAGTTGAAAAAAATAAAAATTCTGGCGTGAGTCCCATTTTTGTCCTAATGTTTTAAAAGCATATCTAAAAGATTTCCAGTGGCATCCTCCACACGTCTGTGGGCTCTACATGCAAACTACAGAAGATGTCATTCTATTTGAGCTTGTTTTAAAATCTCAATCCTGACAATCTTGTCTAATATATTTAGAACAATGGGTGAATTTAATTAGAGTCCAGAGAGAGAATAAAACGAGAATAATACAACTATACAAACCACAAAGCAGCAAGCATACATGTTAAGGGGCTCGATCCATCTATTAGTACAGTGTTGGGGTTAACACTCTTTTTTTGTCTATTAACACATTGAAATAAAAAAGGACACGCATTTCTGGTAGTCCGCGCGTTATTTTATTTTTTTACCGACCCTGCCTTCTTCGGTTCAAGACTCCGGTTAGCTTGTTTCTTTTATCGATTATCGCTTTCCGCCGGTGTTTTGTTTTGTTTATATTTGCTGGGTCAATTTTCCGTCCCCGTTTATTGCGTTTTTATTGGTCGTAAATTTTGATTCGCGGAAAGTTTTATCAATCACTAATACTGCCTCAGTTTGCACTCGGACAACTTTACCGCGAGGGGCTATCAAAAGAAAGACTTCATGGTAAACACTAAGCTGAGTGTAAAGTCAACCTTTTTAACTTCATCCTGTGCCATTTCTCCAGTAAATTAGTTGTTTAGCCTTTGTGAGTCCATGGAAACTTCACTTTTATCTCCTGCTGGATCGACATCGTTCGAGGATGGAAACAGGCTAGCTGTTAGCTTCAAGCTAACCAGCACCCGACCAGACTCCTCCACCCCAAAAACATAATATGCAGGTCAACAAACGGGGCAAATTTGGGCCTTTGGAAGTGTTAATGTGCGAGGAGTGTTCAAAAGGAGTCTCTTGGAGAAGTGGCTGACAAATTAGCAAATGACGCTCACATCGCTGATAGTGACGTCATTCCCGTCATTGTTTACTGAAGCGAAGATGCTGACTGTGCGTTATGATAAATGTGCATGCGTCGCCAGGCTCTGCTTTTTATTGATAGACTTATCAGATTTAATTTTTTATTATCTATAGCAGGGGTGTCAAAAGTGTGGCGCGGAGGCCATTTTGCGGCCCGCAGCTAATGTTTTAAAGGCCCAAGACACATTCTAAAAATACTATTAAAATAAACAAAAACATAACAAAAGTTGCAATGTTGATTAATAAAACAAAGCTGTTTTTTTCATTAAAACTGCCATTGCTCGAAACATAATATTGAATCAAAATCAATGTTTTTATGAATTATTGACCTATCCAAGGCGCCGATTACTTACAAATATTCCACTTTGAAAAATATTTTTTGTGAAAGATTTTGCATATTTTGTGTGTTTCCCATAAAAAAACATAGTTTTCTTTGACAAAAAGGGCAGAAAACTAACAAAAAAACAACATAAAAAATAAATGAAAACTTACAATTGACAGATAAATCTGAAGTTGATTATAGACTCTAGAGATTTAAGCGTTAAATAAATAATGAATGTATGCCCTGGCACACGATTATCATAATTTCATAAACGAAGCAAAAAACTTTTTACACTTTTATACTGAAATAAATACACCTACAACTTCCATCCATCCATTTTCTACCGCTTGTCCTTTTTGGGGTAGCGGGGGGTGCTGGAGCCTATTTCAGCTGCATTCGGGCGGAAGGAGGTTTACACCCTGGAAAAGTCGCCACCTCATCGCAGGGTCAACACAGATAGACAACATTCATACTCACATTCACACACTAGGGCCAATTTAGTGTTGCCAATCAACCTATCCACAGGTGCATGTTTTTGGAGGTGGGAGGAAGCCGGAGTACCCGGAGGGAACCCACGCAGTCACGGGGAGAACATGCAAACTCCACACAGAAAGATCCCGAGCCCGGGATTGAACTCCGGACTACTCAGGACCTTCGTATTGTGAGGCACATGCACTAACCCCTGTCCCACCGTGCAACTTAATAAATACAAATATAGAAAAAACTACCGGCAGCGGTAAAGTTTAGATCCATGAAGGAAAGAAGAAAGTGAATGAATGTTTATAACTGAATAAATTTACATATGCATAAAAATGTGTTTTCTTTTGTATTATTTTTTAAATGAATTAAGTAACGTTTATGACAACATTTTTCCAAAACACAATATAGAATGTAAGATATAACAGGATAATGCATAAGTTTATCATTTGTTTTCAAAACGGTTACAAAAAAATGGAACCCCAAAAATTTACTGCGGGGTCCCATTTTCATGACCTGATGGGGTCCCTGGGAACCCATTTTGAAAATTCCTAGCACCAACATTGTTGGTCGTGTCAATACCAAGGGAAGAAACAGTATATGATTGACACTGGAGTGATCAAATCGATATTTTTTTTAATTTTCCTGTCGTTTTTGTTCATGTTAACAATTCAGGGAATACGCTTCTGGACATAGGGGGATTTTGAGAGCAAAAAAGAAAGGCATTTAACTGTGTAGTGGATGGTAGTGTTTACTTTTGTTTAGTTACTGTGTGTTTATTTTGCTAAAATAATTGTATGTAATAAAAGAGAATAATGAAATATGTTAGTTTAAATATTTGGTTGATGTTGTTACACTGCCATCCAGTGTTGTTTTACCATAATTAAATTAAATTAAAGAATTATTATTACAAATTAAAAAAGCAAAATCAATCAGTGACCATAAATATTTTAAAATAATATGAATTGGTAAAAGTATTGGTATTGCCAAAACTGACCGTGTAGCTACATGGTATTGATCGATACCCACATTTGTAGCAAGACACACTGCCCTCGTTCACTTCCAAAATGTATGTGTGGTTGGGGCATGGCTAGGGAAGTAGAGGGGGAAAAACAGAAAAAAACTGATTTTTGATATTTTTTTTGTAAATGTATTAAAAAACAAAAACTAAAATAACACCTGGTCATAAGAATTGAGACCCTTTGCTCAGTGTTGAGTAGAAGCACCATTTTGAGTTAATACAGCCATGAGTCTTCTTGGGAAAGATGCAACAAGTTTTTCACATTAGGATTTGGGGTTCCACGTTGGATGGTGAACATTGGTGGACAGCCAGTCAAAGATTGAGATGGCTAGGCCAGTCAACAATGATCAGAGTTGTTCCAAAGCCACTGGAAGAGGTTTTCTTCTAGGATATCTCTGTACTTGGCCGCATTCATTTTTCCTTTAATTGCAACAAGTTGTCCTGTCCTTACAGCTGAAAAACACCCCTATAGCATGATGCTACCATCACCATCATCATGTTTCAGTGCCTGGTTTTCGCCACACATAGAATTAAAGTCAAAAAGTTAAATATTGGTCTCATCAGACCAGAGAATCTTATTTCCCATAGTTTGAGAGTTCTTTATGTGTTTTTTGGCAAACTCTATACGGGCTTTCATATGTCTTGCACGGAGGAGAGACTTCCGTTGGGCCACTATGCCATAAAGCCCCGACTTGTAGAGGGCTGCAGTGATAGTTGACTTTGTGGAACTTTCTCCCGTCTCTTTACTGCATCTCTGGAGCTCAGCCACAGGGATCTTTGGATTCTTCTTTACCTTTCTCACCAAGGCTCTTCTCCCACGATTGCTCAGTTTGGCTGGACAGCCAGATCTAGCAAGAGTTGTGGTCGTGCCAAACTTCTTTAATTCTGTCTGAGCTTATTGGGCATTGCTTTGACCTCATGATTCTCATTTGCTTTGACATGCACTGTGAGCTGTGAGGCTAATATAGACAGGTGTGTGTGCCTTTCCTAATTAAGTCCAATCAGTTTAATTAAACACAGCTGGACTCAAATGGAGGAGCAGAACTATCTCAAAGAAGATCAGAAGGTATGGACAGCATGTGAGTTAAATATGAGTATCAGAGCAAAGGGACTGAATACCAATGACAATGTGGTATTGCAGTTTTTCTTGTTTAATAAATTAGCAGAAATTTCTACATTTCTGTTTTTTCTGTAAATATGGGGTGTTGAGTGTAAATTAATGAGAAATAAAATGAACTTTTTTGACTTTGGCAAATGGCTGCAATGAAACAAAGACTGAAAATTTAAAGGGGTCTGAATACTTTCTGTACCTACTGTACATGGAAAGACAATAATTGCTGCTCACATTCATACCTATGGACAATTTACAGTCTCCAATGAAGCTAACAATGTTAGGTAACACAGGTTGTTAGGTAACACATGCATATTTTGGCATGTGGGGAGGAAGCCGGAGTACCTGGAGAAAACCCCACACTCACGAGAGAACATGAACACGCTACACACACATATGTCCAAACGGAGGTTAGAAGACGCACACGGCATAAAGTTAGACATTATTCTTGGTGGTAATGTGAAAACGAGGGTAGAAATGCCTTAAAAACTTGAAATAATTTTCTCTTCAACTTTTTCTCTTAACTTTTTCCATGTGTCAACTCCATGTAGCGCTCCTGACGTTTTTATTTTTGAAAATCAAGCTGAGGGGAACATTTAATGATATTTGAGATGTTTTTCAAACTTATTATGGCCAATAGTAGGTAACTAATAGACTATACAGTATACCCATTAATAGAATATACTTTTTTTTAAATTAGTTTTCATGTAAAAATAAAATGTTTTCATGTAAAAAAATAAAATAATAACTAATATTTTAAAGGTGTGGCAGGATTTATGTTTCCGTGGCGTTGTGCCACGATGAATTACATGTAGGGGAAACTCTGAAAGCTGTGCGACATCCACTGAGACCGTCTCCTCACAAAGGCCACAAAAATAAGGCAGGATCTCTCACACCACGGGCAGCCCTTCATTACCACCTTTCCCTCAGGCATATTGAGAACCCCAAGCATGTGCACGAACAGACTCTCAAACTCTGCTTTTTCCCCAAAGCTGTGAACAGACTTCAGGAGCATAACCCCCACCCCAGACCCCCACCAATGACTGCAATGATGGACTCCTTGCAATTACTTTTAACTTCTGTGTTTCTTATTGTTTTTGTTTTTTTGGGTGTTTTTTTTTACCAAATTGTACAAATTTCACCACCAGGTGTGGTGAAATTTGTCCCCTGCATTTGACCCATCCCCTTGTTCCCCCCCTGGGAGGTGAGGGGAGAAGTGGTGGCCGTGCCCGGGAATAATTTTTGGTGATTTAACCCCCTATTCCAACCCTTGATGCTGAGTGCCAAGCAGGGAGGTAATGGGTCCCATTTTTATAGTCTTTGGCATGACTCGGCCGGGGTTTTAACTCACAACCTACCGATCTCAGGGCGGACACTCGGCCACTGAGTAGTATTTTTAAATTTTACATTGTTTTCACATTCTAAAGAGACAGTCAGAAAACTGCTTGAAGATGGTCTGTTTAAAAACTATGCACAATTTGGACCAAAGAACCACCATTACTGTACATGTTATATAGACCAGGGGTCCCCAACCTTTTTTGCACCAAGGACCGGTTTAATGTTCGCATTATTTTTACGGACTGGCCTTTCAGTGTGGCAGATAATACAGCAAAAAAAGGTGCATGGAAAATACAACTCAACATAACACTGAATTAGTGGGAGTTTTGGGCTAGTGTTTTTGCAATGAGCATGTTGATGGTGTATACTATATAATATCAACCTGTGGAGGATTGTAGATGGAAAATAGCCTTTGGCTACCATCTGGCACATTTACATTTTATATGTTAATTAAATGTGCATTGTCCCATGTAACAACGATATAACATATATAACCAATCAGGAGTTTTATTAAAGATCTATTAACAAGCTTATGTGTGTGTGTGTGTGTGTGTGTGTGTGTGTGTGTGTGTGTGTGTGTGTGTGTGTGTGTGTGTGTGTGTGTGTGTGTGTGTGTGTGTGTGTGTGTGTGTGTGTGTGTGTGTGTGTGTGTGTGTGTGTTCTAGTGGGACAGGCAAACGTTAAGTCGGAGAAAATGCTGTCTTTATAAATTATTTAGTGTTTCTGTGTGGCCTGGTAGCAAATGTGTCACGGACCGGTAGAAGTCCTTTTACCAGTGGTTGGGGACCACTGATATAAACCAAAAAGAAGTGTTTTAAATGTAGAAAAATAAATCATAATATGACCCCTTTAGAGTGACGAATCAGAAAGGTGGGGAGTTGCAGAGACCGTGTAGTCAATACCCACCCCAAGGTGTCAATATGGTGGAACAATGCACGCATAAAGACACAGCGAAACACACCGCAAGCGCTAACGGAGTCCGTGTATGAGCAAAAAGACGCTGTACACGCACACAGATAGGCTGCATGAGCGCAAAATGACTCCTCACAAGCAGAGCGTTCACAAAAACGCATAGTGTGGTTTTTATGCTCAAGGAATTTGCCACGGTTATAATACAGCCTCAAAACCTGCAGCGAAGTGAACACAAATTAATATAAGATTATAAATCAGAAGTGTGGATTATGTAGACATGGCTTGGAGAAATGCCTTTGCGCAAAGCTAGCCGGGACAACCCAACAGCCTGCGAAGCAGTAAAACTGTCCGTGCACCACCATTAGCTGCTTTAGAGGAAGATGGAAGTGGCGCCATAGTAGACAGAAGCACAGTGGTAAAGTTAGCCTGATGACCACGCTAAAGGCCAGACTGTTCATTAGTCTAGGTTGTACTTTTTATCTCTTTTTAAAAAGTATATGCGTCGTGACTCATTTTTAAAATTAGGTAAAAAAATGGGAAGTGTGGTCTGAAGTGTAAGTATTGAAGGACGTTTTTGGCGGCCGGATACTTCGTAGGAACACATGTTTTCATAGCTGTTTAGCTACAAACTTTTTGTTATGTTTAAAGAAAAGATGTGTGTACAAAAAGCTTTATTGCCATTGTAGTCAAGACATACAACAGAAATTACCAAAGCGGTTCTAAAAGTTAGGACTCAGAGTATAAAATATCATATGAAGAAAAAATAAATAAAAAAAAATGCACAAAGAAACAATGTAAAACCATGCTTTCCTTATGTGTGCAATGGCTAGTGTAGTTTATATTGACAATTACTTGCAGTAGGAGTCAGCCAATCCTGAAGGGCCTCGATATAAACGAGTATGCTATAAACCCAAAATCTTCATCAAGTAATCTTATGTTATTTCATTTATTTGTTAAGTTTAGGAGAATATGGACAAACAACTTACCAGGCCCTGGTTGTTGTCGCTGAAGCGAGTGAATAAGTGGCTGCAGGTGTCAAAGAGTGTCTTGCATATCAGCTCAAACCATTCTCTGCGAGGACCTCCCCAGTCAAGAGCTGCAGAAAAAAATTCAAATGTTACAACATCATTAGGATGGAGTCCCGTAGACTAGTTTATAATGTGGCTATTAAATGCTGTAAACTGTTTTAATCTACCTTCCTCATCCTGAAAGACCACCTCAAAGTTCTTACTCCAATCTGACACAGAGAAGTTCCGTGTTGCCTTGAGGGACTGAGATCAGGCAAAATTAACAAGAGGAGCTTGTGAAACAATATTGTTTATTCCTGGATGTGGAATTACTCACTGAATCAAGAATTGGTGAAACAATCTTGTTTATTCCTGGATGTGGAATTACTCACTGAATCAAGAATTGAGTGTCGGGTGATTTTTAGGCAGGTCTTGGTGCGAGGTCTCTTGGAGTGGATGTGCCTGAGCTCACGTTGAAAGAAGTTTACCTTGTCCTGGAACGTCTCAGAGCCGCCTGTTGACACATAACTATTAGGAGAGCCAGCTAAGCAGCAAGTTAGCGTTTAAACATAATAACTAACCTATGTTTTTGTGTAGAAAGCGTATGAAGGTGGCGGCCATGATGTTTCTGTCTTTGCAGACAAGCTCCACTGGGGGCTGGATCCCATCATCCACCATTAGGGTCAGGTACTTGTGAAGAGGGTCTGGACCATGATAGCTAAACTGAAATGGAAATAGTCAGTTAAAGGGGCTGTTTACATCTCCTCATCCGGAAACAACATCGAAAATGTGTCGGCAAGGTTTTCTGCCCCACGGACCACAAAGGCGGACGCACGCAATGTTTCAGGATTTATGCAGATCCCAAATACAGATCAGCAGGTACCAGAAAGTAAGAAACAAAACACCAGATATTATGTCTTACCTTATACACACACCTTAATAATACTCGTATGTCGAAGCACATCAAGCAGTGCGGCTTGATAGCTTACTAAAGTCGTACTAAAACATTTTGATAGATTTTTGAGCGCCGTGTGTAATGTTCTATATTTTCAATGGAACATATACAATGTTGGTGTTGTTTACTTGAGTCATATTGCCATCATAGAGCAGTCTACACATATCTCTTATGTTTGACTGCTATCTACTGGTCACACTTATCATTATACCATGTACCAAATAAAATAGCTTTGAGGTTGGTAAGCAAAACCAGAATTATTCCGTACATTGGGCGCACCGGGTTATAAGGCGCACTGTCGAGTTTTGAGGGGAAAAAAAGGACTTTAAGTGCACCATATATTCCGGAAAATACGGTATGTGTTTTTTTCAACATTTGAAAACACACTTCTTTGAGGTCTACATTACATGCAATTGTTTTGTGGGTGGTCTTATATACAGTCGCGATCAAAAGTTGACATACACTTGTAAAGAACATAATGTCATGACTGTCTTGAGTTTCCAATCATTTCTACAACTCTTATTTTTTTGTGATAGAGTGATTGGAGCACATACTTGTTGGTCACAAAAAACATTCATGAAGTTTGGTTCTTTTATTAATTTATTTTGAGTCTACTGAAAATGTGACCAAATCTGCTGGGTCAAAAGTATACATACAGCAATGTTAATATTGGGTGACATGTTCCTTGGCAAGTTTCACTGCAATAAGGCGCTTTTGGCAGCCATCCACAAGCTTCTGGCAAGCTTCTGGTTTAATTTTTGACCACTCCTCTAGACACAATTGGTGCAGTTCTGCTAACGTTGTTGTTTTTCTGACATGGACTTGTTTCTTCAGTATTGTCCACACATTTAAGTCAGGACTTTGGGAAGGCCATTCTAAAACCTTAATTCTAGCCTGATTTAGCCGTTCCTTTTTTAGTTTTGACGCGTGTTTGGGGTCATTGTCCTGTTGGAACACCCAACAATTCAACTTTTGTTTCATCTGAAATCACATGGACAAAGATAAGACCTTCTGGAGGAAAGTTCTGTGGTCAGATGAAACAAAAAAAATTAGCTGTTTGGCCACAATACCCAGCAATATGTTTGGAGGAGAAAAGGTGAGGCCTTAAATAACAGAAACACCATGCCTACCGTCAAGCATGGTGGTGGTAGTATTATGCTCTGGGCCTGTTTTGCTGCCAATGCAACTGGTGCTTTAAATGGGACAATGAAAAAGGAGGTTTACCTCCAAATTCTTCAGGACAACCTAAAATTATCAGCCCGGAGGTTGGGTCTTGGACGCTGTTGGGTGTTCCAACAGGACAATGACCCCAAACACACATCAGAAGTGGTAAAGGAATGGCTGAATCAGGTTAGAATTAAGGTTTTAGAATGGCAATGCCAATTTTGTCAAGAGGAGTGGTCAAAAAATTCCACCAGAAGTTTGTGGATGGCTACCAAAAGCGCCTTATTGCAGTGAAACTTGCCAAGGGGCATGTAAATATTAACATTGCTGTATGTATACTTTTGACCCAGCAGATTTGGTCACATTTTCAGTAGACCCATAATAAATTCATAAAACAACCAAATTTCAAGAATGTTTTTTGTGACCAACAAGTATGTGCTCCAATCACTTTACCACAGAAAAATAAGAGTTGTAGAAATTATTGGAAACTGAAGACAGCCATGACATTATGTTCTTTACAAGTGTGTTTGATTGCGACTGTATGTGCCTCTACGTCTACTGCTTGTCAGCCATGTTGTCGTATTTAACACTTCCATAGTGAGTCTACTGACAGATATAAGTTTGAAATATATGCTACTTTTAATTAGAAATGGCAACAGCAGAGGATTCATGTGCATGTACAAGTCAGTCTGCCCCACAGCAAGAGGATAGACAAAAAGAAAGAGCTTATTAACTACAACGTCGAACTAAAATGACGACCCCCGCGCAAAACTCTTTGTAAATCACTCCCATAGTATATGGAGCTATTGTATATCACTCCCATAGTATATGGAGCTATTGTGAATCACTCCCATAGTATATGGAGCTATCTGCTGTTGTCACAGATTTGAAAAATGTCACAAATTGGAAAAACGTCACGAAGTGGGCAAATTCCAAACAGCTCGTTTGGAGGAAGTATGATATGCAGATCCCAAATACAGGTACCACTAGGTAAGAATAGTTGGTATTGTGTAATAGGTCCCTTTTGACTCCACCAAATTGCTATCATTAGCTGACAATAATCAAAGCTAATGAGTGTGTTATGCGCTTGAAGGAAATCAAATAAATGTCGTACTTTTTTCAAGTGCAATGACAATAAAGCATATTTTATTCAAAGCCAGAGGACAGTGGGATAAATGCTCACATCACTTTAGTAGTTTAGCACCTTCAAGGCAACTGCATAAAAGGTTGCAAACAATTCCTTTAACATTGATTACATTCAAAATGATTGTTCAAAACCGACTCCCACTCTGAGGTTGGCAACCCTTGACTTTTCAGCCGCCTCTTTGTGGCTTCCAACGGAGTGACGGAAATGTGCATTTTTTAAACAAGCTTTGTAAGTGCCTGTGAGGTTGTGAATGTATTCTAAATGGTGATTGGATGAGTATCTTAAGACAAGGAAAAGGGAAGGTGTATGTATCCCGGATTTCCACTGGATGCATAATGGATGGGTAATGGCAGCAACAGTTAGTGGCAGACTCTTTCTATTTCCATTCTATTCAATATGTCAGTTTTCACCTCCGGCGGACCTCCTGGGCACGGCACTGCTATAGCGGTGCCATACCGTATCACTGTGCTAAATATACGCAGCTATATATTTGCCATACAGTGCAACACGGTTAATCAGTTTAGCTAAAATATGCTTGTGAGGGACAGGATGTCATGCACAACCACAAAATAAATGATCCGGTTCACCTTCAAAATAAAATACTCCGTATTCACTATGTTACACTTTAAAATGTCCTAATGGGCGGGGACGGACCAAAAGGTTTTTAGACGTAATTTCACCTAGTTGACACAAATGGATGAGGACAAGCTGTTCCGGAGGTCAAAAATCAAAGAATTTCAGCTATTTCAGGGGCCTTTGTCAAATATCATCTGTATACAGGGATCTGATACAGGTAGTGGTTAGTGGGAGTTGAATGATGTGTGTGTGTGTGTGTGTGTGTGTGTGAGTGTGTGTATACAACGCTCGTCAGGGATGATGTTAATGTTGTGTGTTGTGTACTTTCTACAAATACAAAAATGAAGTTGTCAACGTCTTTTCCAGGAGTCAAGTCCTGTCAGTGCCAACACAGACTGCCTGTGGGTATTGACGGACGGCAAAGCTTGGGACGTTCCATAGTGTTGCTGTTCAGCAGCCGTTACATATCTCAAATGGCAGGACAGAGTTTATTTGTTTCTGCTGCTCTGGAAGGATGGAATAAACGGTTTGTCGTTCGCTTGTCGTTCCTTTGTCTACAACTCTCCTTAACCCGTGATTGTGCGTGTATTTGCGAAATCTCGTAAAAGTCAGCGCTATTTGGCTGCACGGCGGCGTGGAAAGAGTGTGCATCAAATGGAGGTGAAGATTGGCGGACAGCGGATGGCGAAGACGTTCTGTGGGGGCGCCGTTCAGCAGCCGTTACATATCCAGGCAAAGTCAGGGGTGAGATAAATGCCAGCTTCTTGAGTCTGTGACCCCCACAGTGAGCAAACCATGAAAACATTAAAAAAAAAATATATATATTCTTAAAAGAAAATACAGTTTAATTCTGGAGGGACTTATTCTTTTGCCTATGAAATTAAGAATCAATTACAACTTTTAAGAGGTTATAAGCTGTGTTCAAGGGGAACTGCAATTGTTTAATCTTGCCAATCATTTATATGTAAGACAGGAACACATATTTTTCTTTTTTGGATGTATTCTAATTTGTAAAATACAGCAAGTACAAGTACATATCGTCACAAAAAGCAATTGTTTGCGCCCACCTTTTTTTAAACCTTCAAGATTATGTTAAATTCTTTATCCAAACAGGAATATACAAACATCCCATCAGTCATCTTACCACTGAGAGCAGACATTGTAGAGTAAGTGGTTGTTTTATTATGTTCGCAGTTAGTTTTTCTTGTTTAGCAATTAGCAATACTGCTACTTGCTTGATCTGCTTAACATTCCGCTTCTAAAAATTGTAGCTCATCCTCTGTATATTAAGGCTCAAAAATATAAGGTTCTGGGTCATTATTTATCCCAAAGTAGTCATAGTTGTTGGATCTCATGAAGTCTGCCATGATTAGTGGTAGGAAAGAGCGAACGTTGTGATGCCGCCGTATACTTAAAATGACCTAAATACGTAATATTACATATTATTAATGTGCCTTTTACTACGTTACATGCATACTTACAGCGTGTATATAAAATAATCAAGGTTTTGGGATGTTTTTAGTGAACCTAGTAGGCAGATGTAAGCGAATTTCATTATGTCCATGGTCAACTGACTTTTGCTAGCGTTTCTTTACAAGTTAGAGGTTTAACGATTAATTTTGGCTCCTGTGTACTCAGCCATGCATTAATTTGTGTGTGATTGTTGAGGGAGGATGTGAGCCATCAGAGTATTAAGTCTTTAAAGCACTTTGCGTGGCATTTCTTTTATGTATGAAAAGTGCTTTATAAATAGTTTGATTTTAACAACAATTCGATTCAAATCCTAATTTGATGTTTGTGATAGGATTTAGGGACAATATTAGTTAATTGATAAAGACATGATCCAAACAGTTTTTAAAATCGATTCAGTACTTTTGGAAGGAAAAAAAAATCAACCAGTGTGACTGTGAAATTAAAGGCCTACTGAAACCCACTACTACCGACCACGCAGTCTGATAGTTTATATATCAATGATGAAATCTTAACATTATAACACGTGCCAATACGGCCGGGTTAACTTATAAAGTGACATTTTAAATTTGCCGCTAAACTTCCGGTTCGAAACGCCTCTGAGGATGACGTATGCGCGTGACGTAGCCCGGGGAACACGGGTATGCCTTCCACATTGAAGCCAATACGAAAAAGCTCTGTTTTCATTTCATAATTCCACAGTATTCTGGACATCTGTGTTCGTGAATCTGTTGCAATTATGTTCATTGCATTATGGAGAAAGAAGCTGAGCAAGCAAAGAAGAAAGTTGTCGGTGCGAAACGGACGTATTTTTCGAACGAAGTCAGCAACAACAGTACACAGCCGGCGCGTCTTTGTTTACATTCCCGAAAGATGCAGTCAAGATGGAAGAACTCGGATAACAGAGACTCTAACCAGGAGGACTTTTGACTTCGATACACAGACGCCTGTAGAGAACTGGGACAACACAGACTCTTACCAGGATTACTTTGATTTGGATGACAAAGACGCAGACGTGCTACCGTGAGTATGCAGCTTTGGCTTCTAAACATTTGATCGCTTGACCGTATGTGCGCAACTTTTTTTTTGCGTATGTACGTAACTTTTTAAAATATATAAGCTTTATGAACCTTGGGTTAGGTGAACGGTCTTTTGGGCTGAGTGATTGTGTGTGTTGATCAGGTGTTTGAATTGTATTGGCGTGTTCTATAGAGCTAGGAGCTAGCATAGGAGCTAGGAGTTAGCATAACAAAGACGTAGGTGTTTTTATGCAGGATTAATTTGGGTCATATTAAATATAAGCCTGGTTGTGTTGTGGCTAATAGAGTAAATATATGTCTTGTGTTTATTTACTGTTTTAGTAATTCCCAGCTGAATACCAGGTACCGTGAGTATGCAGCCTTGGCTGCTAAACATTTGATAGCTTGACCGTATGTGCGCGTCACGTACGTAACTTTTAAAAATATATAAGCTTTATGAACATTGGGTTAGGTGAACTGTCTTTTGGGCTGAGTGATTGTGTGTGTTGATCAGGTGTTTGAATTGTATTGGCGTGTTCTATGGAGCTAGGAGCTAGCAGAGGAGCTAGGAGCTAGCATAACAAACACGTAGGTGTTTTTATGCAGGATTTATTTGTGGCATATTAAATATAAGCCTGGTTGTGTTGTGGCTAATAGAGTATATATATGTCTTGTGTTTATATACTGTTGTAGTCATTCCCAGCTGAATATCAGGTACCGTGAGTATGCAGCCTTGGCTGCTAAACATTCGATAACTTGACCGTATGTGCACGTCACGTACGTAACTTTTTAAAAATATATAAGCTTTATGAACCTTGGGTTAGGTGAACGGTCTTTTGGGCTGAGTGATTGTGTGTGTTGATCAGGTGTTTGAATTGTATTGGCGTGTTCTATGGAGCTAGGAGCTAGCAGAGGAGCTAGGAGCTAGCATAACAAACACGTAGGTGTTTTTATGCAGGATTAATTTGTGGCATATTAAATATAAGCCTGGTTGTGTTGTGGCTAATAGAGTATATATATGTCTTGTGTTTATTTACTGTTGTAGTCATTCCCAGCTGAATATCAGGTCCCCCCCGGCTCTCACAGCATCTTCCCTATCTGAATAGCTTCAACTCCCCACTAGTCCTTCACTTGCACTTTACTCATCCACAAATCTTTCATCCTCGCTCAAATTAATGGGGAAATTGTCGCTTTCTCGGTCCGAATCTCTCTCACTTCATGCGGCCATCATTGTAAACAATAGGGAACTTTGCGTATATGTTCAATTGACTACGTCACGCTACTTCCGGTAGGGGCAAGCCTTTTTTTATCAGATACCAAAAGTTGCGATCTTTATCGTCGTTGTTCTATACTAAATCCTTTCAGCAAAAATATGGCAATATCGCGAAATGATCAAGTATGACACATAGAATAGATCTGCTATCCCCGTTTGAATTTAAAAAATTCATTTCAGTAGGCCTTTAATATATAAATGTTGGAACCTGTAGGTGAAGTTTCCTATATTCCTGTTATTTCTTGTAGAGGAATTAGGTATACATGAATTATGTAGACAAATAAGCAAGTAAACAATTAAAGGAGCTGTTTTTTACTTCCTTACAGTAACATATTTCAAAGTAAAAATATAACAAGAACACCACACCCACTAGCTTATGTTGTCGTTAGTGGTTTAACAGAACACATTTGTTTGACAATTGTCTATATTTTTCACAATTACAAAGTTTATGAAGTAAAACATTTTTACCAGCCCGAATAAAATGATTGGTGTTTACCGCTGTTACTCACCCGGTTTCGTCATCACGTACACGCAGGGAGCTTGTGCACACATACAAAAGCAGTCCAAGAGAAGCAATGAAGAATTTGCAGTCATGTTATTGTTAGGATATAATTTCCATTAAATGACAGCTAATGCTAGCTATCCAAATTGCTATTATTAGCCAACAACACCTAAAGCTAATGCGTGTGTATGTTATGTACGTACGTTATTACGTCATTACGTAGAAGAAGCCGTGAGAGGGCAGGATATACTGTGTAAAATACGATGGAACGTTGGCAACCTCTAGGCAACGGTAAAAATGTTGCAAACAGCCCCTTTAATGGCCATGAGAATGGATGTTATTTTTTTAAATGCATTCTAAATATTAAATAAATGCAATCAAAAGTTCGCTTACAATGGAGCCTATGGTCGCCGCTCAATTCTGCCTATAAAGCTCCTAAAGAAAAATCCAAACACCTCCATTAGGGTTTTATATATATGATGTAAGTATATATGCACGGTAATGTAGTAAGAGGTAAATTTATAATAACATTTAATAGTTGAGTTTTTTATCATTTTAAGCATACGCGGCGCAAGACTTTTTCCATTCATCAAGGATTACTACTCATTGCAGACTTCATGAGAGCCAACAAACATACTAAAACAACACTCACTGTGCAATGTCTGCTGTCATTAGGATGCTGAATGCTATGATGTTCATATATTCCCATTTAGATGAAGAATGTCTCATAATACTCGCGAAGAATTAGGGTGGGTGTGTGGCGGGGACCAAGTGTCTCTTTGTGTCGTTTTTGCCAGTTTGGGGTCTTACATAGCTGTCAAAGTGTACCAACTTGTCAGATTACATTCTCAGCCATCTACTTCCCAGGTGAGAGGCATTGATTTATGATCTACAATAAACTGCCAGTGAGCAAGGAAGCGAGGAAGCAGCAGACCATCGATGGGGTAAACATCTGCACAAGGAAGTGATCCCGTTGCCGCTTTATATAGTTTGTTTGCGTTAGCGCTTATAATTAAAATCTCACTAATACTTGGTTAATATTCAAATCACAAACTGTAAATGGGGTATTGCTGGCGCTTTTTGAATGTTTTTTTATCGGATTTCATGGGCAGAATAATGGAGTTCCCATTGGCTCTACTGTAAGCAGACTTTTATTTACCTTTATTTAATATTTAAAATATATATATTTTTTAATCCATCCGTTGTCATGTCTTTGAACGATAGGAAACATTCACAAAAAACTGCAGTTTCCCTTTAATGTACGCCATTCTGGCCACTGGATAAATTTCACAAAAAAACACTGTTTGTCCAAACAAGACTTACATTCATTGTTTCCTCTAAGGCGCGCGCTTGCATATTTATTAACTATGTACAACTTTGCAATTCAACTTAATTAGTTTATTACAACTAGCAGTAACAACTGATGACAGGGCAAGGATGACGAGCACCTGCAGCAACTGCAGCGTTCCAAGGCACGGCTAACCAGCGCTGCTGCCAATGATAAGATGCGGTTTTCAACCCGTGTTTACTTACGCAGCCAATCAAAGTCATATGCATATTTACTGTCGACGTAAGTATGTGCTTCACACGCTGAACATGTTGACTTGTTTTGTAGGTTTGTATGTTGTGTCGTACCTACAAAGAGTTTGTGCCAACTTTTTCATCAGCTGATGGCAGAAATAGTATGGGGAGCAGAGCATTCCTTTTTTACGCAAGCTCTGTGATCACTTTGATGCTCAATTTCCAAAGGATGAATTGAAAGGGAGTTGTGTCCGGGTGCTTGGATGTAGGTCGGATCCTTTTCCAGTCTGCGCCCGGGCTGCGCTCTGTCACCTATCCCTTTTGTGATTTTCATGGACAGGATTTCTAGGCAGAGTCGTGACCATGGCGGAGAGGGTATACGTCTCGGGGGGCTAAAGGGCATCACTGCTGTTTACAAATGATGTGGTCCTGATGGCACCATCGGTTCGTGACCTTCAGCTCTCACTGGATCTGTTCGCAGCCAAGTGTTCAGTGGCTAAAATGAGGATCAGCATCTCCAAATCTGAGGCCATGGTTCTCAGCAGGAAACCGATGGTTTGTACAGTCCAGGTAGAGAACGAGACTCTGTCCCAGGTGGAGGTGTTATAAATATCTCGGGGTCTTGTTCACGAGTGAGGGAAAGATGGAGAAGGAAATCAGCCGAAGAATCGGAGCAGCTGGGGCAGTATTGCAGTCTCTCTGCCGCACAGAAGGCAAAGCTTTCAGTCTAACGGGATATCTACATTCCTACTCTCACCTATGGTCATGAAGTGTGGGTCATTACCGAAAGAATAAGATCGCGGATACAAGCGGCCAAAATTAGTTTCCTCAGAAGGGTGGCTGGCATCTCCCTTAGAGATAGGGTGAGAAGTTCAGTCACCCGAGAGAGACTCGGAGTAGAGCCGCTGCTCCTTCACTTGGAAAGAAGCCGGCTTAGGTGGTTCGGGCATCTCGTTTGGATGCCTCACGAGCGTCTCCCAAGGGAGGTCCTCGTTGCATGTCCCACTGGGAGGAGACCCCGGGGCAGGCCAAGGACCAGATGGGGGGATTACATCTCCTCTCTGGACTAGGAACGTTTCGGGATCCCCCAGGAGGAAGTTGCTAATGTTGCTCTGTAGAGGGAAGTCTGGGGGTCTCTGCTGGAGCTGGTATCCCTGCGACCCAATTCCGGATAAGCGGTTGAAGATGGATGGGTGGATGGAATTGAAAGAGTGGTCTGGAATTGACATTGAAGTACTGAGCTCAGACATTATTTTTGAGTATGGATGAAACACACTGGTAAAAACCTATGAGGCCATTCTTCACCACTCGCATATAGAAGCCATTAAAGGCCTACTGAAATGAGATTTTCTTATTTAAACGGGGATAGCAGGTCCATTCTATGTCATACTTGATCATTTTGCGATATTGCCATATTTTTGCTGAAAGGATTTAGTAGAGAACATTGACGATAAAGTTCGCAACTACTGGTCGCTGATAAAAAAAGCCTTGCCTGTACCGGAAGTAGCGTGACGTCACAGGTTGTGGAGCTCCTCACATCTGCACATTGTTTACAATCATGGCCACCAGCAGCGAGAGCGATTCAGACCGAGAAAGCGACGATTTCCCCATTAATTTGAGCGAGGATGAAAGATTTGTGGATGAGGAAAGTGAAAGTGAAGGACTAGAGGGCAGTGGAAGCGATTCAGATAGGGAAGATGCTGTGAGAGGCGGGTGGGACCTGATATTCAGCTGGGAATGACTAAAACAGTAAATAAACACAAGACATATATATACTCTATTAGCCACAACACAACCAGGTTTATATGCCACAAATTAATCCAGCATAACAAACACCTCCCCCCTCCCGTCCATATAACACGCCAATACAAATCAAACACCCGCACAACACACTCAATCCCACAGCCCAAAGTACCGTTCACCTCCGCAAAGTTCATACAGCACATATATTTCCCCAAAGTCCCCAAAGTTACTTACGTGACATGCACATAGCGGCATACACGTACGGGCAAGCGATCAAATGTTTGGAAGCCGCAGCTTACACATACAAATTAAAACAAAATGCTTACGGCAACATTCTGGTTGCGTACTAACGGTACCGCGTATCCAACTCAAAGTCCTCCTGGTAAGAGTCTGTTGTCCCAGTTCTCCACAGGCCAATGGTAAAGCTTGACTGTCATCTTTCAGGAAAGTAAACAATGAAACACCGGCTACGTGTTTGTGTTGCTACAGCCGGCCGCTAATACACCGCTTCCCACCTACAGCTTTCTTCTTTGCTGTCTCCATGGTTCATTAAACAAATTGCAAAAGATTCACCGACACAAATGTCCAGAATACTGTGGAATTTTGCAATGAAAACAGACGACTTAAGCTGGCCACAATGGTGTCCCAAAATGTCCGCTACAATCCGTGACGTCACGCGCAGACGTCATCATACCGAGACGTTTTCAGCGGGATATTTCACGGGAAATTTAAAACTGCACTTTACTAATCTAACCCGGCCGTATTGGCATGTGTTGCAATGTTAAGATTTCATCATTGATATATAAACTATCAGACTGCGTGGTCGGTAGTAGTGGGTTTCAGTAGGCCTTTAACAGAAAATACACTGAATTCAAGTACATCATTAAACAAAAACTTAAACAAGGATCAATCAGCACATTTTCATATATGGTGGCTGCAGCACTCTGATGTGAGGAGATAAAGGAGATCTCACAGCTCGTGGATATCTGTGCTACCTTCCAGCATCAAGTGCAGATTGTGAAAGAGGCTTTTATTTAATGAATCGTATCAAAACAACATCCAGAAACTGTCTAAAAATGACACATTTGGACGAGCTGAAGCGCACTGTATTAAACAAAAAGCAGACAAGGTCATCAAGATGGACAAAGTCTAGAAATACTGGAGAAGTGAAAAGGACAGACAAGAAAAAAGGGTGACATTTATTTTCCTGATCAGATTTGAGCTATTGACGTTAATTAGGAATTTTGATTTATAGATATTGATCATGGTGGGCAGCACGGTGGAACAGGGGTTAGTGCCTGTGCCTCATAATACAAAGGTCCTGAGTAGTCCCGAGTTCAATCCCGGGCTCGGGATCTTTCTGTGTGGAGTTTGTATGTTCTCCATGTGACTGGTGGGTTCCCTCCGGGTACTCCGGCTTCCTCCCACCTCCAAAAACATGCACCTGGGGATAGGTTGATTGGCAACACTAAATTGGCCCTAGTGTGTGAATGTGAGTGTGAATGTTGTCTGTCTATCTGTGTTGGCCCTGCGATGAGGTGGCGACTTGTATCCTGCCTTCCGCCCGAATGCAGCTGAGATAGGCTCCAGCACCCCCCGCAACCCCAAAAAGGGACAAGCGGTAGAACATGGATGGATGGATATTGATCATTAATTATTATGATGATGAGGCCAAATGCAAATACATAAACTGTATTGTTATATATTTGCTCTGAATTAATCTGTTAATTAACTGTTAATAAGAATTAATCTACAAGACAGACCTTTAGGCCCTTTCTTTTTTGGCAGTTACAATTTTTTTCATGTAATTTATCTAACCACGGTGTTGCTTTAGCTTGTTTACTTCAGAAATAGTAATCAATTGTTAAACATCTCTAGACATACTAGGGTGCTCCTCTAGGTTTTATTTTAGGCCCTCTCTTTTTCATCATTTGGACTATTCAACTGGCGAGTTCAGTTCAACAAAACCTGAGGGACTTACATTTTTGCAGCAGATTCATAAAATCACTGGAGTGCTATAATGGAGATAATATTTGACCAGCATTTTTGCAGAAGGTCCTTAAAAACAGCAGAGCGGGGCTGTAACTCTGACAAAATATGACCAAAATCAAATGTCTACTGTAGAAGACACTTGTTCTTCTGAATATACAAAATAAGATGAATAGTGAAGTGGAAAGTCCGGCTTTGTGGAAATGTGGCCCCGAAAACAATTTTGTTAAACATCCCTAAACTGCAAAGGTCATGTTATTTTTATTCAAAGTTGACCAATGAATGTGTATTAAAATTAATCTTATACCGCGACCCCGAGAGGGACAAGCGGTAGAAAACGGATGGGATGAATTGATTATTGCTGTAATTTGATTATTTTGTAAAGTCATGTAATTTGTTATGAAGTCACGTTTTGGAGAATGACATGGCTTTAGTGTGCATGTCTAAGGTTGCTCACATCAGTCCACGGTATGCTCAGGGAGTTTGTGGGTTTGCTCAGACACAAATAAAATTAGAGGGAACATTGCTTACATTGTAAACTTACTGCAATGTAAGTTATGGAAAAAGTGCTATATTTATTTGCAATAGTTTGTCTCAACAAAAGAGTAATTAAAAAGAGCAAAATATATATAACCAGCAGCATGGTGGCACAGGGGTTAGTGCATGTGCCTCACAATACGAAGGTCCTGAGAAGTCCTGAGTTCAAACCCGGGCTCGGGATCTTTCTGTGTGGAGTTTGCATGTTTTCCCCGTGACTGCGTGTTGTCTGTCTATCTGTGTTGGCCCTGTGATGAGTTGGCGACTTGTCCAGGGTGTACGCCGCCTTCTGCCCGAATGCAGCTGAGATAGGCTCCAGCACCCCCCGTGACCCCAAAAAGGGACAAGCGGTAGAAAATGGATGGATGGAAAATATATAACCTAAAACAACATGTTCTACTATCAACAATTAAGACATCTTTGAATACATTTTTAAGCACGAATGTAAATAATAATGCTGATCATTTGTAAAGATGTAATTTCAATGTGACAAACATTTGTATAAGAACAAAGTAACTACAAAGTATACAACTATGTACTAATACAATTATTGACAATTTTGCATGTATTTTGCTTCACTGATTGTTTTTTCTTCAGGTGTTGTGATTTTGTTCTGACATTGGCAGACAACAGATGTGTGACACGACGCAGGAGAAAAACTTTCTCAGATGCTGTCACAGGTATACATGTATTTTGTCTGTTCTACTTTAGTCTCATCTTTGTTGTCTCTTGTTTCCATTTTAACTGAGTATAGCTGAGTAGTTTTTTCCAGAGCCGCTGTTCTATCTTTATTATTTTGCTGCGTTTAAACGCTGTTTGTGACTCCAAGTGACTGATGTGTGCTATAGCCTTCTGGGTTAGAAGTATTGAAGGAAGACACCTTTATTTATTATCCGAAAAACAAACTTGAAAATTATTTCACAAAGCGGACGACACACTCGCAGCAAGCTTGTTGCTCTGTGGAGCACAGCACAGTTCATACAGCTTACCGGTATAATAATTATGTAAGAAAAAAACAATACCGATGTCTTCCGATTTTTAAGCCAATATTGGCAATAATATCAGCCCTACTCCTTTTGTTCACTGACTGCAAGTTTTCTAGTTACCTTTGTTCCAGGACATACTCGAAAGGTGAAAAGGCGCCACGGAATAATTTTCAGGTAGAACTCCTTCACAGATAATTGCTGTTTGACAAAAAATAAAACTGTAAGCTACATGTCACGGTTAAGTTTTTGACAAAAATTTGGTTGTTGTACTTACCTTTGGTGATATGTAACAATAGACCTTTTTTGGTTTCTTGACCTTTTCAGATTGCCCCTCCACAGGAGAGTCATGCTCGTCCTCCTCGTCTGCCATGGACGGCCTCCTATGGGGAGCCAGCAGAGAGGAGGCTGGTGGTTGTGACAAGCAGCTGCTATAGTTGCCGCTGCTGTAGAGGTATGCCTCGAAATAGATGCTGATGCCTGGCGTGGACACATTCTTCTCCACGTAGGCCTTCTCATTCTCTGCGAGACAGAGAAAGGGCCTGTTAAGCATTCACATTAGGGGTGTGCAGCCGATTAAATTGCATTGATTGGCAAATAGAAAATTGTTTAATCAAAACGATACAAAAATAATGCTATAGAGCTCAAGGAAACTAAACTATGGTAAACAGGATATACAAACCCCGTTTCCATATGAGTTGGGAAATTGTGTTAGATGTAAATATAAACGGAATACAATGATTTGGCAAATCCTTTTCAACTTTTCAATTGAATGCACTACAAAGACAAGATATTTGATGTTCAAACTCATAAACTTTATTTTTATTTGCAAATAATAATTAACTTAGAATTTCATGGCTGCAACACGTGCCAAAGTAGTTGGGAAAGGACATGTTCACCACTGTGTTACATGGCCTTTCCTTTTAACAACACTCAGTAAACGTTTGGGAACTGAGGAGACATATTTTTTAAGCTTCTCAGGTGGAATTCTTTTCCATTCTTGCTTTATGTACAGCTTAAGTTGTTCAACAGTCCGGGGTCTCCGTTGTGGTATTTTAGGCTTCATAATGCACCACACATTTTCAATGGGAGACAGGTCTGGACTACAGGCAGGCCAGTCTAGTACCCGCACTCTTTTACTATGAAGCCACGATGATGTAACACGTGGCTTGGCATTGTCTTGCTGAAATAAGCAGGGGCGTCCATGGTAACGTTGCTTGGATGGCAACATATGTTGCTCCAAAACCTGTATGTACCTTTCAGCATTAATGGCGCCTTCACAGATATGTAAGTTACCCATGTCTTGGGCACTAATACACCCCCATACCATCACAGATGCTGGCTTTTCAACTTTGCGCCTATAACAATCTGGATGGTTATTTTCCTCTTTGGTCCGGAGGACACAACGTCCACAGTTTCCAAAAACAATTTGAAATGTGGACTCGTCAGACCACAGAACACTTTTCCCACTTTGTATCAGTCCATCTTAGATGAGCTCAGGCCCAGCGAAGCCGACGGCGTTTCTGGGTGGTGTTGATAAACGGTTTTCGCCTTGCATAGGAGAGTTTTAACTTGCACTTACAGATGTAG
Organism: Entelurus aequoreus; assembly: GCF_033978785.1. NCBI lineage: Eukaryota > Metazoa > Chordata > Actinopteri > Syngnathiformes > Syngnathidae > Entelurus > Entelurus aequoreus. The sequence goes on from NC_084733.1 coordinate 58,352,649, forward strand.
CGACCAAATGTAGTTACTGACAGTGGGTTTCTGAAGTGTTCTTGAGCCCATGTGGTGATATGTTCCTGAGCCCATGTGGTGATATCCTTTACACACTGATGTCGCTTGTTGATGCAGTATAGCCTGAATGATCGAAGGTCACGGGCTTAGCTGCTTACGTGCAGTGATTTCTCCAGATTCTCTGGACCCTTTGATGATATTATGGACCGTAGATGGTGAAATCCCTAAATTCCTTGCAATAGCTGGTTGAGAAAGGTTTTTCTTAAACTGTTCAACAATTTGCTGACGCATTTGTTGACAAAGTGGTGAGCCTCGCCCCATCCTTGTTTGTGAATGACTGAGCATTTCATGGAATCTACGTTTATACCCAATCATGGCACCCACCTGTTCCCAATTTGCCTGTTCACCTGTGGGATGTTCCAAATAAGTGTTTGATGAGCATTCCTCAACTTTATCAGTATTTATTGCCACCTTTCCCAACTTCCTTGTCACGTGTTGCTGGCATCAAATTCTAAAGTTAATGATTATTTACAAAAAAAAAAATGTTTATCAGTTTGAACATCAAATATGTTGTCTTTGTAGCATATTCAACTGAATATGGGTTGAAAATGATTTGAAAATCATTGTATTCCGTTTATATTTACATTTAACACAATTTCCCAACTCATATGGAAACAGGGTTTGTACGTTGAACCCTTGAATTCAATCCCAAGTAACAATGTCAACACTAGTACATTAATATTGGCTCACCGTTGAGAACAATAATGTCAAACTCTCCATTGCTGAGTGGCTGATCCTGGTAGGAGATGCGGGCTCTGAAACAGCCAGTCTTCCACAAGGTCAGTTTCATCAGAACCTGACATTGCTGCTTGTTTAGGGTCACCGTCTTACTATAATGGCCCTCCATACTGTCATCATCCACTGTGCCCAGCTGCCACGAAAACATGACATCTTCGTCTGAGAAAACGCTTCAAAACAAAATGGTAAGACAGAGGCTATGTTCACACTGCAGGGTTGGATGTCCAATTCGGATTCCTTTGTCAAATCCGATCTTTTTAGTGGCCGTTCACATTACAAAAAAAAATTAATTTCTAATGTAAACGCAATCTGACCCGCAAGCAGACATGACATCATGATGTCACACGCACTGCAATGTTTACGAAAGTAAACATGGCATTAGCTCTCGTCGGTCCCAGTACTGGCATTTGTAACAATTTCCAAGATTTTGAGCAAAGTCAACCTTTTCTGCACCAAATTGGTACTCAGCATCAAGGGTTGAAAATCAGGGGTTAAACCCCCAACTGATTCCCGGGCGCGGCCACCGTTGCTGCTCACTGCTCCCCTGTGGGGATGGGTCAAATGCAGAGATTAATTTCATCGCACCTAGTGTGTGAGTGACAATCATTGGCACTTTAAGATGAAGAAGGAAGAGGACAAGTATTTTTGCACTGGCAGTTTGACGGGATATTTTGCTTTGATGTTAGCTTGAAGAGCGTGTCTGTGGGCGAGCAGTCGGAAACAGAGTGGTGAAACTTTCACTTGAGTTCCTAAATCATATTATCTTCACTAGTTTTCTGCTGAATTGTCAACTATTAATTTTGTAACCGTCTATTTTGGCGAATAATTATGACACTTAGCACTTTTTGATTGTGTTCTGGTCAGATGAATGCGACCTGTGCGCGGGAGCGTCACACACAGATGGCACATCGCATATATATCTGATTTATTTCCACATGAGAAAGAGGCTCGTGTCGGATATGAAAATCTGAATTGACCTGTTCACAATTACATGAAAAAAATCTGATACAGGTCGCACATGGGCAACAAAAAAAATCTGAATTGACCTGCAGTGTGAACAAGGCCAGAGAAGATAATTTTTTCAAACTTACAGACTGCAAATGGACGCTGTAGTTGGCCTCATCTGTCAACGATATAGAGTTACTTGTAGGGTTTCCATATTCATCCCTGGGCTCAATTTGCAGAGTGTGCTGCTGGCTATGTGTTAGCACCAGCGTAGAGAAATGGTAGGCTATCTTGGTCTTAGATGGGACAACCGTGCCTAAAAAACAGAAAAAACAGTAATCAGCCAAAAAGCAGGCCATGGAAACAGATTATCAATCAAAACCAACCTGGCTGGAAGATTTTATAGTACGGGCTGTAGGCAACATTGAGGCCACCAAGTTTGACAGCCACCTCATAGCGGCCGGCCTTGCGCACAGTGAAAGCTACTTTTACCACGTTGGAATCTGCTTCTTGTAAGACCTCCTGTGTAATAGGTATGTCCAGAGCCAGTTCAATGTGCGTGATGTTAACCCTCAACCCCACTGGCCGATGGGCCGGGAAAGGCTGGCCGTTCTTGTAGTACAGCTGCCAAGACGAGAGGCATAAACAGATTAGGACCGCTGTGGAATGTTACACTTTACAATCCATAACGATTACTTTGCTCTTTACTTGGACTCTGAAGCTCATCGTCTGCCCCACTTCTTGTGGCTCCTTCCAATCCCAGGACACCTTGCAGGAGCGTGGATCCAGGTAGTTGCCCCGCACATAGTCATAGATGCTGCGGTCTCCGCGTCGACCCGGGTCCTCGTTTTGCAGGAAGCTAACGACTCTGGCTGCAAGCTCACACAGGAACTTGATGGTGAAGACAAATGCAATGATGGAAACAGTAATTCCACCTGCCAAAAGGAGTGAGCAGACCCAAAAGAGGAATTACTGTAGGACATTTGCAATGCTTAAAGGGGAACTGCACTTTTTTGGGAATGTTGCTTATTGCTCCCAATCATTATAAGACAAGACCACAAGTATTTTTTTTTAGGATTTTAAAGATGATAAAAACACTTGAAAAATGGGGCTAATGGGAGTCCGTTTTGAAGCCTTCAAAGCCCTTTACAACAACTTCAAAACCCTCCATCAACGTTCTATATACACAGTGCAAGTCTACATAAAATGTAGTAACAGACACGTTAATAACAATATGTAACATGTTATTTACCATATTTTGATCATTTTAATAATTTCCGGGAATTATTTCTTCGTGCATTGATTTCTGTTTCCATAGCAGCTCACGTCTGACTTCTGGCAACAACTTGTGTTCCTACTTCCGGAATCATACATGCATGTGTACTAATCATTGGTAACAAACAACGAAGATGTCTATTTTTTTGGACAAATAAAGATTCACAACCTTCTATTTTTTAAGCTAAATATACTGCTGCTTATAGAAACGAGCACAAAGAGGGTGAAACGTTTGAGCAGACGGAAGCCGTTATAGTGAGGTGAAAGTCACTCGAACCTGCAAATGTGGATTTTGGAGACAAGTTATTTCGACATATATGGATTGCTTACCCCAAATTAACAGGAAATGTCCCAGGCCAGCTGGACCAGACGAACATCTGTCCATCGAGTGAGTCACTTTAATATCGATCATGACACACGCAGTACGCCATCCATGTCATTACAGTGCGTTGTTTACTAATGTGAATGACGTTGTCTGGCTAGTTCAGCTGTGTACAAACAAACACGGGAGCTAATACTTTACAGATACTGTAATACAAAACCCAAAACCAGTGAAGTTGGTACGTTGTGTAAATCGTAAATAAAAGCAGAATACAATGATTTGCAAATCAATTTCAACCTATACTCAATTGAATACACTGCAAAGACAAGACATTTAATGTTTGACCTGGTAGTTATTTTTTGCTAATATTAGCTCATTTGGAATTTGAAGCCTGCAACATGTTTTAAAAAAGCTGGCACAAGTGGCAAAAAAGACTGAGAAAGTTTAGGAATGTTCATTTAACACTTATTTGGAACATCCCACAGGTGAACAGGCTAATTGGGAACAGGCGGGTGCCATGATTGGGTAGAAAAGCAGCTTCCATGAAATGCTCAGTCATTCACAAACAAAGATGAGGCGAGGGTCACCACTTTGTGAACAAATGCGTGAGCAAATTGTCCAACAGTTTAAGAACAACATTTTTCAACCAGCTATTGCAACGAATTTAGGGATTTCACCATATACGGTTCGTAATATCATCAAAAGGTTCAGAAAATGTGGGGAAAAGCCAAAAACATTGAATGCCCGTGACCTTTGATCCCTCAGGCGGTACTGCATGTAAAGGATATCACCACATGGGCTCAGGAACACTTCAGAAAACCACTGTCAGTAACTACAGTTCGTCGCTACATCTGTAAGTGCAAGTTAAAACTCTACTATCCAAATCCAAAGCCATTTATCAACAACACACAAACGCCGCCGGCTTCGCTGGGCCCGAGCTCATCTAAGATGGACTGATGCAAAGTGGAAAAGTGTTCTGTGGTCTGACGAGTCCACATTTCAAATTGTTTTTGGAAACTGTGAACGTTGTGTCCTCCGGACCAAAGAGGAAAAGAACCATCCGGACTGTTACATGTTCAAGGCAGCCACCACAGAAAATTATCACACGTGTGGAGGAATAGGCAGAGTCTGTGTCCGCATACATTCAGAAGTGCATGGAGGATGTTAGTGTGATCAAGAACATCCCCACACGGGCCAACGAGAAACCCTGGATGAACAGTGAGGTATGTGCAATGCTGAAGGCACGGAGCGCTTTTAAATCTGGTGACATGGTAGCATTTAAAACAGCCACAGCCAACCTGAGCCGTGCCATTAGGGTTGCAAAGCGTGCTCAGTCAGAGAGTGCAGGACTTCTTCGAGAACCCCACGAACACTAGACGAATGTGGCACGGCATACATGTCATCACGGACTATAAAGCTACCCCCCGTCCCCGTGACAACAGCATCAGCTTTCTTAACGACCTCAACAACCTCTTTGTGAGGTTTGAGGCACTTAACACCACTCTGGCGAGGAAATCCATCCCTCGCCCTGATGTGCAGCCGCTCAACATGGACCTGAGGAGAGGGAACCCCCGGAAAGCAGCGGGACCTGATGACAGTCCGGGCAGGGTGCTTAAGAGATGTGCAAACCAGCTAGCTGGGGTTCTCACAGACATCTTCAACACCTCGCTGACCCAGGCTGTGGTACCATCATTTTTTTAAGACGACCACAATCATTCCAGTGCCTAAAAATCCCACAATGTCCTCCCTCAATGATTATCGCCCTGTGGCACTCACTCCCATCATAATGAAATGCTTCGAGAGGCTGGTAAAGGAACACATTGTCTCCAGACTTCCCTCCACATTCGACCCGTACCAGTTTGCTTATCGTCCTAACCGCTCCACAGAGGACGCAATCACCTCTGCACTCCACCTGAGCTTAGAACATCTGGAAGGAAAGGACACACACGTGCGGATGTTGTTTCTGGACTTCAGCTCGGTGTTCAACACTCACTTGGTGAGCAAACTGGCCCCCCTTGGATTCAGTACCCCCCTATGCAACTGGCTGCTTGACTTCCTGTGCTCAGGGAGATTGCACTGGAGGTGTTGTCGCCCACTCTCACAGACTGGGGTCTGTCTGTGAGAGTGGGCGACAACACCTCCAGTGCAATCTCCCTGAGCACAGGCTCTCCCCAGGGCTGCGTCCTGAGTCCGCTGCTGTTCACATTGATGACCCATGACTGCTGCGCCATGTACACTACTAATCACATTGTGAAGTATGCGGACGACACAACAGTAGTGGGCCTCATCCGTGACAACAGCGACATGGACTACCGGGAGGAGGTGAAACATCTGGTTGACTGGTGCAGAACCAACAACCTGGTCCTGAACGTCGACAAGACCAAGGAGATCGTCAACTTCAGGAGGCACCAGTCCAGCCACACTCCACTCTTCATCAACGGCACAGCAGTGGGGATGGTATGCAGCACCAAGTTCCTGGGGGTGCAGATAACTGACAATATGACCTGGTCCCTGCACACTCTCTTGTTGAGCTCTTGTAAAAAGAGCTCAGCAGCGCATGCACTTTTTGCGTCAGATGAAAAGAGCGCAGCTCCCTCCCCCCAGTCTTACCACATTGTACAGAGGCACGATAGAGAGCCTACTGACCAAATGCATCTCTGTCTGGACTGGAGCCTGCAGTGCCTCAGACTGGAAGTCTCCGCAGAGAGTGGTGAGGATGGCGGAAAAGATCATCAGGACTCCTCTTCCTCCTATCCAGGAAATCGCAAAAAGCCGCTGCCTGACCAGGGCTCAAAAAATCTGCAGAGACTCCTCCCACCCCCACCAAGGACTGTTTTCACTGCTGGACTCTAGAAAAAGGTTCCGCAGCCCCCGAAGCAGAACCTCCAGGTTCTGTAACAGCTTCTTCCCTCAGGCCATTAGACTCTTGAATAATATTCCCCTCAATTCCCCCCAAAAACGGATTAACTCACTGGAATGTAAAGACAATATAACATACATCCTTTAACGTGGATGCATATACAAAAGTGCAATATATTTATCTGTACAGTAATCTATTTATTTATATCTGCACCTTATTGCTCTTGTATCCTGCACTACAACGAGCTAATGCAACAAAATTTTGTTCTTATCTGTACTGTAAAGTTCAAATTTGAATGACAATAAAAGGAAGTTTAAGTCTAAGTCTCCCATTGAAAATGTGTGGCGCATTATGAAGCGTAAAATACGACAACGCAGACCACGGACTGTTGAATAACTTAAGCTGTACATCAAGCAAGAATGTAAATTACGTATTGTTGACTGGTTTTGAATGCAATTTTAAAGTGATTCAGAGGTAGAATGTATTGCTCCTATTAGCTACATTGCTAGCCACCTAAAACGAGCCGATTTTTACATGTTACAATGCAAAAAAAAAAAAACCTTTTGTCTTCTTGTCTCTCATGATTGTGAACATTAGGCAAAATTCCGAAAAAGTGCAGTTACCCCTTAAGTAGAGAAGAACACTAAGTAAAGCGAATAAGATTGAATAATCTGCAAAATAATTGTATTTCACTAGACATCACACATTGACCTGAATACAAAACAATAATTTGAAATGGGCCATCTTATATCAGGCGTTGAGAAGTATACATGCAAAATAACAGATGGCATCAAACAACTTCTTCCCAAAGTGAGCTTTTGTGTTGAAAAATATTTTCCCAAAAACACGTCTTGGAATTTTTTTTTAATTTTATTAAATTTTTTTCAGGGTCGTCTTGTATATGGGTCAATATGGTAATAGACAATAAGACATAAATATCTAATTCCACATTTGAATCAAAAGGTATTCTTAAAATGACCACAATGTAAGACACCACACATCCTCCAATTGATTTATACTCTATGGAGCAAACAGTTCTCACCGATCACATAAAACATGAGGTCCCTTATCAAGAAGCACAGCGCCACAGTACAGCCAAATAGGAGCGCTCCCGCTGCAAAAACATAATTATGAATTAATTGTTACATACAAAACAGAACAGGCTAGACAATGAGAACTTAAAAAAGGGCAAAATATATTGTGTATGAACATTTCTGTATTCATAACAGAGTAATACTGTGACGATTCTAACTATTGTTTATGTGTATGAAAGTGTGGCAAGCAGCCAAGGCTAGAATGCAACATTTCTATCATCTCACCGATAGACCACTTCTCATTCAGACGCCTCTCAGCAAGACTATGCACAAGCTGGATCTCGTAATCCTGGTCACGACTCCTTCTGGAGGTCTGGAGGATCTTGATGCCAGTAGACAGCTTGATGTAATCTTCGTAGTAGTATCCCCAAGCGGCTAAGGTGAGATGCAGCTGGCTGTCGAACTGTGACAGATCATCCAGATTCATGTAACCCAAAGTCTTCAGCCTGAAAAGTTAAATTGATGCACAAAAGAGGACCGTGAACATTATCATATTGCTTACTTTTTACACAATCCTTCCTGCCTTCAATGCTCAGGCACATCAGTTAAGCAAGACTACTAATCTGACGGTCAACCATTTAGTCAAATACTTGTTTTCACTCACCTTTACATTTAATCTTCAATTTATCAGCTACACTCCAATTATTTTTCTGACACAACTACAGCACTTTGTTGACATTTGTCTGGGCTTCAATATCTTGCTTTGTTTTTTGTAATCTGATTTTTACAAACATTGCAGCTGACTTTGCTCTGGTGGTGCAAACACAAGTGACTGGTTAAAGTCCATCCATCCATCCATCTTCAACCGCTTATCTGGAATCGGGTCGCAGAGACAACAGCTCCAGCAGAGACCCCAGACTTCCCTCTACAGAGCAACATTAGCAACTTCCTCCTGGGGAATCCCGAATCGTTCCCAGGCCAGAGAGGAGATGTAATCCCCCCATCTGGTCCTTGGCCTGCCCCGGGGTCTCCTCCCAGTGGAACGTGTAACGAGGACCTCCCTAGAGAGACGCTCATGAGGCATCCGCACGAGATGCCAGAACCACCTAAGCTGGCTCCTTTCCAAGCGAACGAGCAGTGGCTCTACTCCGAGTCTCTCTCGGGTGACTGAACTTGGCACGTGGTTAAAGTCCAAATTTTTATTATTTACAAAAAATATTTTTCCATATCCCCCCCCCATTTTTTTGCAATTTAAATCTGTGTCTTTAAATACACATTAACAGTGATCCAACACATTTGGTAAACAGATACATTTGCTGTTCACAAGACATTCCCTTTAAAACTAGTTACAATACGCACAGCGGAAGGACAACCTGTGTGTGTCACACCGCTGTGTATTAGATGAGGCAGCTGCCACTGCACTGAGTGCACACTGCTTCCAGTTAGACAACTGACATTGTTTTTTTTTTACATCTGAGTAAGTTTACATTACCTTTTGAGTTAACTTAATGACTTGGTTTTGTCTCCCAAGAAGCAGTGTGCCTTGGAAGTAAAAAATCATCAGAAAAATCTCAGAGATAAATGGTCATATAATAGTGGTTGCGTATTAGTTTCCTATTTCGATCTTCTATCTCAAGACCGTCATTAAAACTAAAAAGTAAAGAAATGGTTCTTAAAAATATCACTTTTATCATCTTGTGGAATGCAATCGGACCGCTTGTGTCTGCAGCGATCACTTTGTAAAATGTTTGTTTGAACATTTGATTTGATTGAGAAACTTTCTGTGATGCAATCAAGTTTATGCTCTACTATGTTAATACTGTTTGATAGCAGAACTAAACATTAAAAAAGGAGAAGAGATCGCATTAGTTTGTGTTCTTTAGTGGTTGTTATGCCTAAATATAACTACGAGGACCTGGTTGTACAACTAAACTAACGTCATGTTCAATCAATCAATCATCAATCAATGTTTATTTATATAGCCCTAAATCACAAGTGTCTCAAAGGGCTGTACAAGCCACAACGACATCCTCGGTACAGAGCCCACATACGGGCAAGGAAAACTCACCCCAGTGGGACGTCAATGTGAATGACTATGAGAAACCTTGGAGAGGACCGCATATGTGGGTAACCCCCCCCCCCTCTAGGGGATACCGAAAGCAATGGATGTCGAGTGGGTCTGACATAATATTGTGAAAGTCCAACACATCAGCGAAAGTCCAGTCCATAGTGGGGCCAGCAGGAACCATCCCGAGCGGAGACGGGTCAGCAGCGTAGAGATGTCCCCATCCGATGGACAGGCTAGCGGTCCACCCCGGGTTGGGAGCAGAGTAGAAAAGAAAAGAAAAGAAACGGCAGATCAACTGGTCTAAAAAGGGAGTCTATTTAAAGGCTAGAGTATACAAATGAGTTTTAAGATGAGACTTAAATGCTTCTACTGAGGTAGCATCTCTAACTTTTACCGGGAGGGCATTCCATAGTATTGGAGCCCGAATAGAAAACGCTCTATAGCCCGCAGACTTTTTTTGGGCTCTGGGAATCACTAATAAGCCGGAGTTCTTTGAACGCAGATTTCTTGCCGGGACATATGGTACAATACAATCGGCAAGATAGGCAGGAGCTTGACCGTGTAGTATTTTATACGTAAGTAGTAAAACCTTAAAGTCGCATCTTAGGTGCACAGGAAGCCAGTGAAAGTGAGCCAGTATAGGCGTAATATGATCAAACTTTCTTGTTTTTGTCAAAAGTCTAGCAGCCGCATTTTGTACCATCTGTAATCTTTTAATGCTAGACATAGGGAGGCCCGAAAATAAAACGTTACAGTAATCGAGACGAGATGTAACGAACGCATGGATAATGATCTCAGCATCGCATGTGGACAAAATGGAACAAATTTTAGCGATATTACGGAGATGAAAGAAGGCCGTTTTAGTAACACTCTTAATGTGTGACTCAAACGAGAGAGTTGGGTCGAAGATAATACCCAGATTCTTTACCGAGTCGCCTTGTTTAATTGTTTGGTTGTCAAATGTTAAGGTGGTATTATTAAATAGATGTCGGTGTTGAGCAGGACCGATAATCAGCATTTCCGTTTTTTTAGCGTTGAGTTGCAAAAAGTTAGCGGACATCCATTGTTTAATTTCATTAAGACACGCCTCCAGCTGACTACAATCCGGCGTGTTGGTCAGCTTTAGGGGCATGTAGAGTTGAGTGTCATCAGCATAACAGTGAAAGCTAACACCGTATTTGCGTATGATGTCACCTAGCGGCAGCATGTAAATACTAAAGAGTGCAGGGCCAAGAACGAACCCTGGGGAACTCCGCACGTTACCTTAACATAGTCCGAGGTCACATTGTTATGGGAGACACACTGCATCCTGTCAGTAAGATAAGAGTTAAACCAAGACAAGGCTAAGTCTGACATCCCAATACGCGTTTTGATACGCTCTAATAAAATATTATGATCAACAGTATCGAAAGCGGCGCTAAGATCAAGAAGCAGCAACATAGATGACGCATCAGAATCCATCGTTAGCAATAGATCATTAGTCATTTTTGCGAGGGCTGTCTCCGTAGAGTGATTTGCCCTGAAACGGGATTGAAAAGGTTCACAGAGATTGTTAGACGTAAGTGTTCATTTCGCTGCTGTGCGACAATTTTTTCGAGGATTTTTTAGATAAACGGAAGGTGGGACACCGGCCGGTAGTTTACCATGAGGTCAGGATCGAGGTTAGGTCTTTTGAGTAGAGGATGAATAACCGCTTTTTTGAATGCTAGGGGAACAGTGCCAGAGGAAAGTGATAAGTTTATAATATTTAACACTGATGGACCTAATAATACAAAAAGCTCCTTGATAAGTTTCCCAGGAATTGGGTCAAGTAAACATGTTGTTTGTTTTGTCCCATTTACACATTTTAACAATTCCTCCAATGTTATTTCATCAAAGAGAGATAAACTATTTTGGAGGGCAGTGTCCGTCGTATATACAGTCGTATCTGTGTTAATAGAACCCAGTTGTAGCTGAGATGCATTGTCTTTAATCTCTTTTCTAATGACTTCAATTTTCTTATTAAAGAAATTCATAAAGTCATCTGCTGAGTGGGTGGAGCTACTGGGAGGAGTCCCTTGTTGGGTTAGCGATGCTACTGTACTAAACAAAAATTTAGGATCATTTTTGTTGAGGTGGATGAGATTTGAGTAATATTTAGCTTTAGCTGAGAGGTAAGCATGCGTTTATAAGTTATTAAACTATCACTCCATGCTTGATGGAAAACCTCAAGTTTAGTCGCACGCCATTTGCGTTCCAGCTTTCTACATGATCATTTCTGGGCTTTAGTTTCTTCTGTAAACCATGGGGTACGCCTTTTAGGGGCCCTTTTTAGCTTTAGCGGTGCTACACTATCAATGGTGTCGCGCAGGGCGTCGTTAAAGTTGTTAGTGAGGTTGTCAATAGAGCCCACATAATTTGGGAATGGTGCCATTACCAAAGGCAGTAGGTCAGTAAGAGTCGTCGTTGTGGCAGCATTAATGTTGCGGCTGCTATAGTAGTTATTATTATTATTATTAGTTTGTTGACAATGAGTCAGAACTTCGAATTTTATAAGGTAATGATCGGACATTACTTTAGTGTACGGGAGTATCGTAACTTTAGAGGTGGTGACACCCCTGACAAGCACTAGATCTATCGTATTATCGTTGCGATGCGTGGGTTCATTTATTATTTGTGTAAGACCACAGCTATCAATTATAGTCTGGAGCGCCACGCATGGAGGGTCCGATGGGGTATTCATATGGATATTAAAGTCCCCCATTAAGATTATATTGTCGGTGTGCGTCACTAGATCAGCAACAAACTCTGAGAATTCACTGATGAAGTCCGAATAGGGCCCAGGGGGGCGGTAGATAACAGCCAGGTGGAGAGGCAGCGGTGTGACAAACCTCATAGTGAGCACCTCAAACGAGTTATATTTATTATTTAGGTTAGGTGTAAAATTATAGTTTTCATTGTATATTAGTGCGACACCCCCTCCCCTTTTAAGAGGACGGGCAACATGCGCATTGGTATAGTTAGGAGGAGATGCCTCATTTAGCGCAAAAAAATCGTCTGGTTTGAGCCAGGTCTCGGCGAGACCAACGACGTCAAGTTTGTTGTCTCTAATGACCTCATTAACTAATAACGTTTTGGAAGATAATGATCTTATGTTTAAAAAGCCCATATTATAGGTAGTGGGCTGTTTTGAGGATTGTTTGTTGAAATTATCCGAAGTAGCAATATTAATAATGTTGCGTTTATTATGCGTAGTGCACTCTAAATAGTTTCGACCATATCTAGGAATTGATACAACGGGAATTTTCAGATTGTTTGCTTGATGCTGCGATAAACTGAACGCATCATAGTTAGCCACCTCAGTACAATGTATGTCTGCCTCTGACACCGTCACAAAAGAAAAAACATTATGTGAGTTGTGTTTTATTCTAAGAGAATTGCTATGTGTGCAGGGATTATCCAGCCTGGCGCCGGCTAGTTCTAGTTTAAAAGACTTCTTACCCGGACACTCCACGCTTCTTTGGTTAGCTTTTCCCTTTGTTGTTAGCCCCGCTCGGCATCCCCGCTTCTGCTTCCGCTCACACCGCTTACGTCGCCTCCTTTGGCGGTCCCCGCTAGTACTTCACTCCGCTGCTACAAAGGCCGCTCGATGTAGCCCGCGAAGTATTCCCATGCTAGCGAGAAGGTCCACCGTACATGCATCTTTCAGTCTATGACGACCCGATCCATCCACATCCAGAATTGTCTGTCGGTCGTATGTGATCACAGAGTGTTCACGCTTTGAGCCAGCCATGAAATTGACAGAAATGACGGGTGTTTTTTGCCAAATCGCTCCACACTCCCAAGAGCGTTTGCAAGCCGCTGCCTTTAGGGCGCCGCCATCTTGCCAAATGTTATGTCCTAATAATAAATATTTTGATTGTTGGTCCGATCCACCGTATTTTCTTTCTCGATTTTCATAACAGAAACTAAAAGCTTAGTTGTTGTTGTTGTGCAGGAAAGCCAAGTGCTTTATTCGACACGGATGACCACATTATAGCTTCTTTGGTGATATTTGTTAGCATCAATAAAATAACCTTAATATTATTAATAAATTAGATAAATAAATCTCTCGTAGGCTCAACAGTATAAACTATATCTTGATATCGCTAGCAAAGATTCATGCTGAACAACAGGGGCATATACAGCTAAATAATGAGACAAAATATGAACTTCACACCATAAAAACTGCAGACATAAATTGTAGAGGAGACTAATATTTGTTGCAGGAAATCAACTTCCAACAACCGTATCGTTTTTCTCATTAGCGTCACAATCACAGCAGCACGGCACTAGTTATGTTAATCAAATACGTGGCTTACCGATGCACAAATAAATCCAACTTTGTCTTTCAAGGATTAATGCTTCATTTGTGGACCCCTCAGATGTAAAGACATGATGTGCCTTTTCTTCTGTAAATACTGTGAGCTGTAAATACTATGAGTGTCAAGTGTCATTTTGGTCATAATGAATGGTTTAAATCTTCTTTAAAAATATTTTTCTTCAGAGTGTAAAAATCCACTCCATCTCATTTAAAATATTTTGTCATGATCGTTTGGGCACAATATCCAGCAATATGTTTGGAGGAGAAAAGGTGAGGGCTTTAATCCCAGGAACACCATGCCCACCGTCAAGCATGGTGGTGGTAGTATTATACTCTGGGCCTGTTTTGCTGCCAATGGAACTGGTGCTTTAAATGAGACAATGAAAAAGGAGGATTACCTCCAAATTCTTCAGGACAACCTAAAATCATCAGCCCGGAGGTTGTGTCTTGGGCGCAGTTGGGTGTTCCAACAGGACAATGACCCCAAACACACGTCAAAAGTGGTAAAGGAATGGCTAAATCAGGCTAGAATTAAGGTTTTAGAATGACCTTCCCAAAGTCCTGACTTAAACGTGTGGACAATGCTGCAGAAACAAGTCCATGTCAGAAAACCAACACATTTAGCTGAACTGCACCAAAGTCAAAAGTGGTAAAGGAATGGCTAAATCAGGCTAGAATTAAGGTTTTAGAATGGCCTTCCCAAAGTCCTGACTTAAACGTGTGGACAATGCTGAAGAAACAAGTCCATGTCAGAAAACCAACAAATTTAGCTGAACTGCACCAATTTGCTCCTCTCTGAGCTGCCACCTTACCGTGGTAGAGGGTTTGCGTGTCTCAATGATCCTAGGAGCTAAGTTGTCCGGGGGCTTTATGCCCCCTGGTAGGGTCTCCCAAGACAAACTGGTCGTAGGTGAGGGATCAGACAAAGAGCAGCTCGAAGACCTCAATGAGAAATAAAAACTATGGACCCAGATTTCCCTCGCCCGGACGCGGGTCACCGGGGCCCCCCTCTGGAGCCAGGCCCGGAGGTGGGGCACGATGGCGAGCGCCTGGTGGCCGGGCCTGTCCCCATGGGGCACAGCCCGAAGAGGCAACGTGGGTTCCCCCTCCAATGGGCTCACCACCCATAGCAGGGGTCATAGAGGTCGGGTGCGATGTGAGCTGGGCGGCAGCCGAAGGCAGGGCACTTGGCGGTCCGATCTTCGGCTACAGAAGCTAGCTCTTGGGACGTGGAACGTCACCTCGCTGGGGGGGAAGGAGCCTGAGCTAGTGCGCGTGGTGGAGAAGTTCCGACTAGACATAGTCGGACTCACTTCGACGCACAGCAAGGGCTCTGGAACCAGTTCTCTCGAGAGGGGCTGGACTCTCTTCTACTCTGGCGTTGCCGGCAGTGAGAGGCGACGGGCTGGGGTGGCAATTCTTGTTACCCCCCGGCTCAGAGCCTGCATGTTGGAGTTCAACCCGGTGGACGAGAGGGTAGCTTCCCTCCGCCTTCGGGTAGGGCAGGGGTCGGCAACCCGCGGCTCCGGAGCCGCATGCGGCTCCTTGACCACTCTGATGCGGCTCAGCTACATACATGCCGACCCCCCCGATTTTCCCAGGAGACTTATGGATCTCAGTGTCTCTCATAGATTACTCCCAGGGAAAAAATAATCCTATTTACACTCTAATTACTAAATAAAGGGCGTGCCCTAATTGCACTGCAGTAATTATCCTCTATAGCATTTACATATAGCGTGCCAGTCCAGCCGCATGTTGTTATTCCTTGCACACACAGGGGACAGCAAAGCATACTTACTCATCAGCCACACAGCTTACACTGACGGTAGCCATATCAAACAACTTTAACATTGTTACGTTACAAATATGCGCCACACTGTGAACCCACACCAAAAAAGAATGAAAAATACATTTCTGGAGAACATCCCACCGTAACACAACATAAACACAACACAACCATTACCCAGAATCCCATGCAGCCCTAACTCTTCCGGTCTACATTATACACCCCTGCTACCACCAAATCCCCCCACACATCAACCCCCCCCCCCCCCCCCCTTCCGTGCGTTGGTTGAGCGGAAGAGTTAGGGCTGCATGGGATTCTGGGTATTGGTACCGTCAGTGTAAGATGTGTGGCTGCTGAAGTAGTAGCCTTGCTGTCAATTACGTGAGCAAACTGAAGCTGCATTCTACATGTGGTCGAGCAGGTACACTGTTAGGGCAGACCGCAGAGGGCGACAATTGCAGTGTCATCACGCTCTGATATTCGGGAGTCTCCCGGGATAAATGAGAGGGTTGGCAAGTATAACATCAAATTTCCACATTAAAGTGCGTGCTGGTGCGTGTGTCGGAGACTCCTGGTTAACATAGCACAAAGCATTTAAGCTTTGTATGCGGTGTTTTTCATTTTAAATTTTAGAAATTTTTTTGTGGCTCCCATTACTTTCTTTAATTTGTGAAACTTGCCAAAATGGCTCTTTGAGTGGTAAAGGTTGCCGACCCCTGGGGTAGGGGAACGGGTCCTGACTGTGGTTTGCGCTTACGCGCCAAACCGCAGCTCAGAGTACCCACCCTTTTTGGATTCACTCGAGGGAGTACTTGAGAGTGCTCCCCCGGGTGATTCCCTCGTTCTACTGGGGGACTTCAACGCTCATGTTGGCAGCGACAGCGAAACCTGGAGAAGCGTGATTGGGAAGAATGGCTGCCCGGATCTGAACCCGAGCGGTGTTTTGTTATTGGACTTTTGTGCCCGTCACAGATTGTCCATAACGAACACCATGTTCAAACATAAGGGTGTCCATATGTGCACTTGGCACCAGGACACCCTAGGCCGCAGTTCCATGATCGACTTTGTAGTTGTGTCGTCGGATTTGCGGCCTCATGTTTTGGCCACTCGGGTGAAGAGAGGGGCAGAGCTTTCTACCGATCACCACCTGGTGGTGAGTTGGCTGCGATGGTGGGGGAGGATGCCGGACAGACCTGGCAGGCCCAAACGCATTGTGAGGTTTTGCTGGGAACGTCTGGCAGAGTCTCCTGTCAGAGAGAGTTTCAATTCCCACCTCCGGAAGAACTTTGAACATGTCATGAGGGAGGTGCTGGACATTGAGTCCGAATGGACCATGTTCCGCACCTCTATTGTCGAGGCGGCTGATTGGAGCTGTGGCCGCAAGGTAGTTGGTGCCTGTCGTGGCGGTAATCCTAGAACCCGTTGGTGAGGGATGCCGTCAAGCTGAAAAAGGAGTCCTATCGGGTTCTTTTGGCTCATAGGACTCCTGAGGCAGCGGACAGGTACCGACAGGCCAAGCGGTGTGCGGCTTCGGCGGTCGCGGAGGCAAAAACTCGGACATGGGAGGAGTTCGGGGAAGCCATGGAAAACGACTTCCGGACGGCTTCGAAGCGATTCTGGACCACCATCCGCCGCCTCAGGAAGGGGAAGCAGTGCAGTATCAACACCGTGTACGGTGAGGATGGTGTTCTGCTGACCTCGACTGCGGATGTTGTGGATCGGTGGAGGGAATACTTCGAAGACCTCCTCAATCCCACCAACACGTCTTCCTAGGAGGAAGCAGTGCCTGGGGAATTTGTGGTGGGCTCTCCTATTTCTGGGGCTGAGGTTGCTGAGATAGTTAAAAAGCTCCTCGGTGGCAAGGCCCCGGGTGGATGAGATCCGCCCGGAGTTCCTTAAGGCTCTGGATGCTGTGGGGCTGTCTTGGTTGACAAGACTCTGCAGCATCGCGTGGACATCGGGGGCGGTACCTCTGGATTGGCAGACCGGGGTGGTGGTTCCTCTCTTTAAGAAGGGGAACCGGAGGGTGTGTTCTAACTATCGTGGGATCACACTCCTCAGCCTTCCCGGTAAGGTCTATTCAGGTGTGCTGGAGAGGAGGCTACGCCGGATAGTTGAACCTCGGATTCAGGAGGAACAGTGTGGTTTTCGTCCTGGTCGTGGAACTGTGGACCAGCTCTATACTCTCGGCAGGGTCCTTGAGGGTGCATGGGAGTTTGCCCAACCAGTCTACATGTGTTTTGTGGACTTGGAGAAGGCATTCGACCGTGTTCCTCGGGAAGTCCTGTGGGGAGTGCTCAGAGAGTATGGGGTATCGGACTGTCTGATTGTGGCGGTCCGCTCCCTGTATGATCAGTGCCAGAGTTTGGTCCGCATTGCCGGCAGTAAGTCGGACACGTTTCCAGTGAGGGTTGGACTCAGCCAAGGCTGCCCTTTGTCACCGATTCTGTTCATAACTTTTATGGACAGAATTTCTAGGCGCAGTCAAGGCGTTGAGGGGATCCGGTTTGGTGGCTGCAGGATTAGGTCTCTGCTTTTTGCAGATGATGTGGTCCTGATGGCTTCATCTGGCCAGGATCTTCAGCTGTCGCTGGATCGGTTCGCAGCTGAGTGTGAAGCGACTGGGATGAGAATCAGCACCTCCAAGTCCAAATCCATGGTTCTCGCCCGGAAAAGGGTGGAGTGCCATCTCCGGGTTGCGGAGGAGACCCTGCCCCAAGTGGAGGAGTTCAAGTACCTCAGAGTCTTGTTCACGAGTGAGGGAAGAGTGGATCGTGAGATCGACAGGCGGATCGGTGCGGCGTCTTCAGTAATGCGGACGCTGTATCGATCCGTTGCGGTGAAGAAGGAGCTGAGCCGAAAGGCAAAGCTCTCAATTTACCGGTCGATCTACGTTCCCATCCTCACCTATGGTCATGAGCTTTGGGTTATGACCGAAAGGACAAGATCACGGGTACAAGCGGCCGAAATGAGTTTCCTCCGCCGGGTGGCGGGGCTCTCCCTTAGAGATAGGGTGAGAAGCTCTGCCAAAGTAAAGCCGCTGCTCCTCCACATCGAGAGGAGCCAGATGAGGTGGTTCGGGCATCTGGTCAGGATGCCACCCGAACGCCTCCCTAGGGAGGTGTTTAGGGCACGTCCGACCGGTAGGAGGCCACGGGGAAGACCCAGGACACGTTGGGAAGACTATGTCTCCCGGCTGGCCTGGGAACGCCTCGGGATCCCCCGGGAGGAGCTGGACGAAGTGGCTGGGGAGAGGGAAGTCTGGGCTTCCCTGCTTAAGCTGCTGCCCCCGCGACCCGACCTCGGATAAACGGAAGAAGATGGATGGATGGATGGATGGCACCAATTTGGTCAAGAGGAATGGTCAAAAATTCAACCGAAAGCTTGCCAGAAGCTTGTGGATGGCTACCAAAAGTGCCTTATTGCAGTGAAACTTGCCAAGGGACATATAACCAAATATTAACATTGCTGTATGTATACTTTTGACCCAGCAGATTTGCTCACATTTTCAGTAGACCCATAATAAATTCATAAAAGAACCAAACTTCATGAATGTTTTTTGTGACCAACAAGTATGTGCTCCAATCACTATCACAAAAAAATAAGAGTTGTAGAAATTATTGGAAACTCAAGACAGCCATGATATTACGTTCTTTACAAGTGTATGTACTAACTGACTTTTGATCGCGACTGTACGTCACATACTGTCGCGCGTGCAACGTCATACGCCCTCGCTGAGCAGAGAGGTAGCGGAATGAGTAAAGTTAGCTGTGGCAGGTGGTGCTAGCGGAGTGGTGCGAGTGGTAATACGAGAGAGAGAATGTGCGAATCTGGTAACAAATGGAGGAAGAATTAATTCCCAAGGAAAACAGCACAGGGTCCATCGTCTGGCGGTGGTTTGCCTTCAAGTGGGAAGCTGTTGAACAGGCAACCGTAATATGTAAAGTATGCGGCAAAAGCATTGCTACAAAAAGTAGCAGCACTACTAATTTGTACCATCATTTGAAAAGTCACCCGCTAGAGAAAAAGGAGTGCTTGAAACTCTGCATGTCCACATGTCAGGCCGCTGCCACACCCAACGAAATGCCGAAGCAACCAGCACTGACCCAATTGTGCCTGGCGTCTTCCATTCCCAGATCAACACCGTATGAAAAAAAAATGTCAAAAACAGGAGATAACGTCCGCATAACCTACCACATAGCGAAGGACATACACAATTTGATTTCCTGTTATGCAGCTAATTCTTATTTTAAAGTTCTTGAAATATCTTGTGTGACATCATGCACAAAAGTGCACTTTATTTGTTTTAAAATATTGTAGTGGCGTTCTGTACAAAAAGTGCACTTTAATTTAGTGTTGTTTTGATATGTCATCTTGACGACATCATGCACAAAAGTGCACTAATAGCTTGTTTTAAAGTGTCTCTGACAATCTTGCACTTTCTGTTTTGAAATTACATAAATGTTTGTGCCACTGCTTAATAACTGTTTAATAAATAGTTTTGGTAAATTGACTTAGTTGTGATTTCCCTCTCTGATGAAAGTTTAAAATTTGCATATATTAATGCAGTATGAACAAGAATGTTTTAATGTAGACACATAGAATCATCATACTCGTGTGATTATATGGCCATCCATCCATCCATTTTCTACCGCTTGTCCCTTTTGGGGTCGCGGGGGGTGCTGGAGCCTATTTCAGCTGCCTTCGGGCGGAAGGTGGGGTACACCCTGGACAAGTCGCCACCTCATCACAGGGCCAACACAGATAGACAGACAACATTCACACTCACATTCACACACTAGGGCCAATTTAGTGTTGCCAATCAACCTATCCCCAGGTGCATGTTTCTGGAGGTGGGAGGAAGCCGGAGTACCCGGAGGGAACCCACGCAGTCACAGGGAGAACATATGCATCAAGTGTTAATTCAAGGCTAAGGCAAAATATTGAGATATACATCGTGTATCGTGACATGGCCTAAAAATATAGAGATATTAATAAAAGGCCATATCGCCCAGCCCTAACCTCCACCTCAAAACACACAAGGCTGCACCAAACTTTTGGTGACTTGTTGACACAGATGTACATAGGGCTGGGCGATATGGCCTTTTTTAATATCTCAATATTTTTAGGCCATGTCACGATACACGATATATATCTCGATATTTTGCCTTAGACTTGAATGAACACTTGATGCATATAATCACACCAGTATGATGATTCTATGTGTTTACATTAAAACATTCTTGTTCATACTGCATTAATATATCCTCATTTTTTTAACTTTCATGCAGAGAGGGAAATCACAACTAAGTCAATTTACCAAAACTGTATTTATTAAACAGTTATTAAGCAGTGGCACAAACATTCATGTCATTTCAAAACAGAAAGTGCAAAATTGTCAGAGACATTTTAAAACAAGATATAAGTGCACTTTTGTGAATGGTGTCACCAAGATGACATATCAAAACAACACTAAATTAAAGTGTACTTTTTTGTACAGAACACCACTACAATAGTTAAAAACAAATAAAGTGCACTTTTGTGAATGATGTCACACAAGACATTTCAATAACTGTTAAATAAAAATGAGCTGCATAATAGGTTCCTACGGACGTTATCTCCTTCTGTTGTTGACTACTTTTTTCATACGGTGTTGATCTGGAAATAGTTGCTTCTGCATTTTGTTGGTGTGGCACCGAACAGAGATGTTGACATGCAGAGTTTCAAACACTCCTCATTCTCTAGCGGGTGACTTTTCAAATGATGGTACATTAGCAGTGCTGCTACTTTTTGTAGCAACACTTTTGCCGCATAAATGTTGAACATATTCCCGCTTGAAGCCAAACCACCGCCGGACGATGGATCCCGTGCTGTTTTTCATGGTAATTAATTCTTCATCCATTTGTTACCAGATTCGCACCTTCTCTCTCTCGTATTACCACCCGCACCTCACCGTTAGCATCACAGCTAACGTTACCATGTCGCTACCTCTCTGCTCCGCGGGAGCGTGTGATGTTGCACACGTGACGTGTGTAAGAAGGTGCCCTGGTTTTAAAGGCCTACTGAAATGAGATTTTTTTATTTAAACAGGGATAGCAGGTCCATTCTATGTGTCATACTTGATCATTTCGCGATATTGCCATATTTTTGCTGATAGGATTTAGTAGAGAACATCAACGATAAAGTCCGCAACTTTTGGTCGCTGATAAAAAAAGCCTTGCCTGTACCGGAAGTAGCGTGACGTCACAGGTTGTGGAGCTCCTCACATCTGCACATTGTTTACAATCATGGCCACCAGCAGCGAGAGCGATTCGGACCGAGAAAGCGACGATTTCCCCATTAATTTGAGCGAGGATGAACGATTTGTGGATGAGGAAAGTGAGAGTGAAGCACTAGAGGGCATTGGAAGCGATTCAGATAGGGAAGATGCTGTGAGAGGCGGGTGGGACCTGATATTCAGCTGGGAATGACTAAAACAGTAAATAAACACAAGAAATATATATACTCTATTAGCCACAACACAACCAGGCTTATATTTAATATGCCACAAATGAATCCCGCATAACAAACACCTCCCCCCTCCCGTCCATATAACCCGCCAATACAAATCAAACACCCGCACAACACACTCAATCCCACAGCCCAAAGTACCGTTCACCTCCGCAAAGTTCATACAGCACATATATTTCCCCAAAGTACCCAAAGTTACGTACGTGACATGCACATAGCGGCACGCACGTACGGGCAAGCGATCAAATGTTTGGAAGCCGCAGCTGCGCACTCACAGTACCGCGAATCCAACTCAAAGTCCTCCTGGTAAGAGTCTGTTGTCCCAGTTCTCCACAGGCCAATGTGCATCCAACTCAAAATCCTCCTAGTAAGAGTCTCTGTTGTCCCAGTTCTCCACAGGCCAATGGTAAAGCTTGACTGTCATATTTCGGGAATGTAAACAATAAAACACCGGCTACGTGTTTGTGTTGCTGCAGCCGGCCGCTAATACACCGCTTCCCACCTACAGCTTTCTTCTTTGGTGTCTCCATGGTTCATTAAACAAATTGCAAAAGATTCACCAACACAGATGTCCAGAATACTGTGGAATTTTGCGATGAAAACAGACGACTTAATAGCTGGCCACAATGGTGTCCCAAAATGTCCGCTACAATCCGTGACGTCACGCGCAAACGTCATCATACCGAAACGTTTTCAGCAGGATATTTCGCGGGAAATTTACAAATTGCACTTTACTAATCTAACCCGGCCGTATTGGGATGTGTTGCAATGTAAAGATTTCATCATTGATATATAAACTATCAGACTGCGTGGTCGGTAGTAGTGGGTTTCAGTAGGCCTTTAAGTCTCTGTGAGAAGGAGAGACAAGAAAGTGTGGGAAACGCATGCAGTGTAATGCCCGCGGCTAAAAGCAACTGCGTGAGAATGTATTCTCGAATATCACTATACAGTCATTTTCTATATCGCACAGAGACAAACCTGCGATATATCGAGTATATCGATATATCGCCCAGCCCTAGATGTACAGCTATGAAGGTTGCCAGTCTGTTTGGTTCAACCCATCTTTGTGAATCAGCGTTTTCTGACATGAACTTCAACAACCCATCTCTGTGAATCAGCATTTTCTGACATGAACTTTAACAAGAACAAACACAGAACACGCCTCACTGATGCACATCTGAAAGACTCACTCAGTGCAGTTGCAGTGTCGAGTTACAGACCAGATTACAGTGCACTGGTGAACTGCATGCAATGCCAGTCTTCCCACTGACAATAAAACATACGAGATGTTGTTAGTAGCAACATGGCAGTGCCATGGCAAATTTGAATTAAAATATTGAAGGATTGTGTTCAATTTAAAAGTGTGATCATGACATGTAAACTATAATTTTGTTAAAAATGCCGCAAATTTAGTCATTACTTCAAAATCTGACAAGATGTATTTAAAAGTATGTAAATTGATTTTTCTTTAACATTATATAAATGATAATTAACTTTTTGAAACATGCTACAACATAGTAGCACGTTTGTTGACAAGGTTTGTTAATGGCTAGCGAAACAGGGACATTTTCCCTAGAAAATATAGTGATGTAAGAGATCATCTGAAAATGTAACTTATTAATAACGACCTGAATATCGATATCTGTTTCCATTGTTGATAAATGTGAGCAATCATAAACGTGATGAATGTCTTCATATAGATGAGTGTCATTAATCATTATAAATAATGTATAATTAAAGGGGAGTGGGTGCGGGGGGGAGGGGAACTTGTGCAAAAGGCTGAGTACACCCTGGTTGTCACGTTTTAATCTGTCACTTTTTAATTTCGCAAGATCTTGCAACACGTTTACTGTACGTAAATATTTTCTACACTTTGTTTCACAATTTAGTTAACAAATGGACAGTTGAATTGATAAATTCACATTTTGTATCTACTATATTGACTTTGGTTCTAAAACTCTCAACTAAAAAAAATCTGTGTTATGCCAGCAAATTTCAGAGAAAAGGACAATTGTTTCCTGGTATATGCAGATGAATAGAAGTGGAAAAGATCCCTTTTACTTACGTATGGTAAAAGTGTTCCAGGTTCTGGGAACAGAGCCACTCCTGGAAGGCAAAGTCTCGGAGAAGCCGGATATGAGCCTCGGCAATCTCCCTCCAGCTATGCGGTTCCTTCACCACCTCTTCTAGGCGACTCAGTACATTCAAACTCAGCTCCTCCAACGTCTGTACATCTGGTACATGGCAAATCACTACAGTAAAAACCTCCACGAACAAACCGAGAAATAATTTTCACAGGTTAGATTAAGTGTACCCTCAAGGGGGACAAATAAGTGAGTGGTTGTTGATCTTCTTATAAAGGTTTTTGAAGCTTGTGATGATTTCTTACATGTACTGCAAAATAGTCTTATCATGGTTTTAATCTAAAGTTAACAGTGTTTCTGGTGAAATCATAATCAAGCATTGAGCAGAAGTGTATCCATAGTTTGCATGGTCCTTAACAATATTGTTTGCCTACCCAAGGGATTATTTTCTTAACATAAAGACAACTGACCTTCAAACAAATGCCTGTAATGAGAGAGACGATGTCCTTGTAGCCATTCCTCAATTTGGCCTTCTTTGCCTTTCTTCCAGTTCACTTCCCAGAAAAAGATCCACGACGCGGAGCAGATGAGAAAAGTCAGGAAGAAGCACCGGTCCATCAGACCATCTTGACACTCACAAGCTAATTTCCTTACAGAAAGAAAATAAATCACCTGGGGATTACAATCTAGTTGTTTATAATTTATACTTTGATTCACTCACACAAACCATCTTCGGGGCCACGTACTTAATGGTATTTCTGTGCTCACTCGACAGTATGTTACTGCACAAAATTGCAGCTTTAAAGATAGCAAGCGAGCCTCGCCAGCCAAGACAGTGGAGCCAACTTACCCTGGCCAGGAAGGCTCACTGTAGGACAGGGAGAGTGGATGGGAAGTGTTCTAAAGTGGCAGTTTGTTTATAATAAAGCCTGGTAATAAGTCAAATAGAAATTATTGTTATTTCAAAATTAGATCTAATATTAGTATGAATCGGTTTAAAACAACCAAAATATGAAACAATCCAGAAGTTGGATCTAGTAAGAACGTAGATCATCCTTTAAACTACAAACCTGTCCTAGAAGCTCTAAGCTGCTGATCGCTTAAGTCATGGGTGTCAAACTCTGGCCCGCGGGCCAAATTTGGCCCGCAGTGTAATTTCACTTGGCCCTGGAGGCGATATCAAATTAACACTAGAGCTGGCCCGCCGATTACATACAGCGGCGGTGTCGCGGTACACCGCATTCCCCGCTAATTGTCATACTTGCCAACCCTCCCAGGAGACTCCCATATTTCAGTGCACTTCCCGAAAATTGTCACGTCCTCTTTTCGTCCAGTCCAACAAGTGCTGGCCCAGTCATGTAATTTGTGCGGCTGTGGCACGCACCCACAAGTGAATGCAACGCATACTTGATCTTCATTGATACAGGTTACACTGACGGTGCCCGTATAGAAAATTTTAATACTGTTAGAAATGTACGCCACAATGTGAATCCACACCAAACAAGAATGACAAACACATTTTGGGAGAACATCCGCACTGTAACACAACATAAACACAACAGAACAAATACCCAGAACCCTTTGCAGCACTAACTCTTCCGGGATGCTACAAGGGGTGTGTGTGTGTGTGTGGGGGGGGGTGTATTTTGTAGCGTCACGGAAGAGTTAATGCTGCAAAGGGTTCTGGGTATTTGTTCTGTTGTGTTTATGTTGTGTTAAGGTGCGGATGTTCTCCCAAAATGTGTTTGTCATTCTTGTTTGGTGTGGATTCACAGTGTGGCGTATATTTCTAACAATGTTAAAGTTGCTTATACGGGCACCCTCAGTGTAAACTGTATCGCTGTTGATGAAGTATGCGTTGCATTCACGTGTGTGCGTACAGAAGTCGCTCATATCTTGTGACTGGGCGGGCACGTTGTTAGAAGGGATGAAAAGCGGACGTGACGACAGCTCGTAGAGGACGTTAAAAGCAGTGCCTGTGAGGCACGCCTCCAAGACTGTGGAATACGAGATATAATGACTGAGGAACACTTTGGTTTGATATTGAAGGTTGCCTCAGCTCAAAGCCTGAGCCCCGACATTAATGAACTATCATCCAAGAAAAGAAGTCAGGTGTCTGGCTTGGGCACATCAGATTAGATCAGTGTGTTGCAAACTGAGCAGTTTAAAGTCATAAATGGTTGGTTTATTCATTATTTTATTTCCAAATTTATTAGCCTGTGGAAAAAGTTAATATTGATATTTACCTCAGAAGGCTGCAAATAGAAAAGAGGCATTCCATTTTTATTTAAATTGTATTTGATATGCCACTGATATTTTTTAATTATTATTATTATTATTTCAAACTCGATTTTGCATGTCACTATAAAGTTATAGAAGCCTTGCTTGTTCAATATTTTGTTCAGTTTTAAATTTTGGCCAACTCTGTATTTGAGTTTGACACCCCTGGCTTAAGTCAAACCATAAATATTTATATGGCACCTGAGGGACGACCAGGCTAATGGGAGAATGACATTCCCACAATAACAAAGCACTGCTGTTTTGAATGACCAACACCCTGTTTACCACATGTAAAGCAGAGAGTGTGTGACGGTTCACCAAACACGACTAAAATCCAGCAGAACAGAGGCTTGTGACGTCATGCTAACAACAACCATTCGTCAAATGCTAGCGAGATCATTTTTGGACAACGTGAAAAACAACCAGACAGCAAGTGAACAGTTTTGTTTACACACTCGACTGCAATTGTTTAATAAACGAACAGAATGGCGTAATATACCAAAGAATAGTCCCAAAACAAGAAAGTACATAGACTGGGACGCTATGATGCTAACAAAAGCATTGCATTGACAAAAAAGCTAGTGTAAGCACAAAGTTAGCCAGTCTTTGTCACACTTATGCTAACACACAACGCATCCCATCTATGTACCAACATTAGTTATAACACAGCTTCCTAATTTAATATAAGGTGAATTAAAAACATCCTTTACCTGAGGTAATTCTCGCGTCACCGTGTTCTGGCGTCTATGAGCTTATACAGCCGGAAGATACGCACTCGACAGTCGATTGATGATTACGTCAACGCCGCGTCGACAACACACGAGGGCAAATGTACTGTACAGAGTTAGAAGGCTACATCAACATTTTTCATCATGGTATGTATGTTTTATGTATTCTACAGTCGCCCGAGTCGAATGAAGTCTTGAGAAATGTGTCCGTAAATATTACATACATCTCTTGTTGTATATTAGGCGTTAGCTAAGCTGTTTAGCTACACTTACTGTTAGCCTAGCCAAATGCAAACTGTATACACACAAAGTCGTTTAAAGCGAATGTGTACATACTTAACAAGAGAAAGTAGAAAATAGCACACAAAGTTTAACACATACAGAGTCATACGCGAATGAAGTCCACAAATATTACTACTATAACGGTGTAATCGGCATTAGGTTCTTACTGTTGATGGTAATGTTTGTATATTGTGTAGTATAACAATAACCACATACACACCACCATCAGTATGAGCAATTTAACGTGATAGTCCCGTGAAAAAAACTACACGACTTTCTACTTAATACGTTTACGTTAGTTATTCATTAAACTCATTTGTAATAAAAAAAAAAAATGCATTTCATTATTAATCCTTAGTTACTTGATTCCACTTAAAAAGAGAAACAATCGTATCCAAATGAAATGTAAGTTAATTTTAACAGCATTTTGTGTATTTTTTTTATTTGAGATGTTATTTTGTGCTATAGTTTACAATTTTGTGTAATTTGTCCTGCTATCAAAACATTTGAATGTTTAAATGAACTGCCTTCTTCATCCTAATTCTTTTTTCACACAGCCGAAACAGAAAACAAAGAAATTTGCTGCAATGAAACGCATGATCAGTCCGAAAGATAATCGAATGTGAGTTGTACTTTGTGTTCAGTGGCTGTAACTCATTTTGATTTACAAGCGCACTCACTCCTTGTTTTTGTTTTCTTTTGTAGAAAAGCGGAAGACCGTTCCAAAGCAAAAGAGAAAAAGAAGAAAGACCCTTCTGCGCTGAAGGAGAGAGAAGTGTATGTTGTCAATTACAAATGTGGACGATGAATGATAGTCGTTTTGACTTGCTTATTGTTATGGTTTATGCAGGCCAAAATACCCATCATGCCTGTTCTTCCAGTACAACACCCAGCTTGGTCCACCATACCATATTCTAGTTGATACAAATTTCATCAACTTCTCCATCAAGGCAAAATTGGACATTGTTCAGTCAATGATGGACTGTCTGTATGCCAAATGTAAGAAACCATTGTCTAGTATAATTATCGCTGTTAGGAAAATGTATTGATACATTTCCTGTCATTCCTCAATTGCTTTCGATGCAGGTATCCCTTATATAACAGACTGTGTGATGGCTGAAATTGAAAAACTGGGAATGAAGTACAGAGTTGCGCTTAGGTACAAGCAGCTAAAAGTTACACTCGCAATGCATTAGAAAAAAAATCCTTAGTTTGTTAATCATTGTTGCAGGATAGCAAAGGATCCAAGGTTTGAGCGCTTGCCTTGCACACACAAAGGAACATACGCTGATGACTGTCTGGTCCAAAGGGTATCACAGGTATTATCATGAAATGATTGGCTCTGTAATATGAATTAGCTACAGTTGCAGAAATGAAAACGATGTACTTCTATTTCTATAGCACAAGTGTTACATACTGGCTACTGTGGATAGAGACTTAAAGCGAAGGGTAAGGAAGATCCCTGGAGTGCCCATTATGTACATCTCAAACCACAGGTAACTTTATTCACACTTGAAGTCGAGACTTGCACTTTTTGTAGGCATTGAATTAATACATTGTCTAATTTTTACATATGTTTTACACACAGGTACAACATTGAAAGAATGCCTGATGATTATGGTGCACCGAGGTTTTAATTGTACTGTACGTAGGCTCAAGACACCCAAAAAGGGACAAGCGGTAGTAACTGGATGGACGATGTACAAAATCACTGTATACACATTGTTCTTTTCTGTACATCAGAATTGTTCAGTGGTTTGAGCTGCAGAAGATGGTGCATTTTTTTAATTTTGTCTAGTGTTAGAGTTTAGCTATTTTGCTCTCATATAATTGTCACAACGGTATGTTAAGGTGTGTCAATAAATTCTTACAGTTGTCTTTGTTTGTGTCTGAATTTTTACATCAGAGAAATTAGAGTAATTAAAATACTAAATGGCCAATTGAATAACTATTTGATTAGGACAATGCATAATGATCAACATATGAGCAAAATCATCACAATGAATATGCCAGAATTAGCTACAATAGCTAAATTTCATATGTCCTAAGGCAGGCACTATAAAAACAAACATAAAATTCCCACAGAACATCATACATCACAAGATAACTTACAATTACAGTGCATCTGAAATGATTTCACAGCGCTTCACTTTTTCCACATTTTCTTACAGCTTTATTCCAAAATGAATGGAATTTATTTTTGTTCTCATAATTCTACACACCATACCCCATAATGACAATGTGAAAACGTTTTTACAGCTTTTTGCAAATTAATTAAAAAAAAAAAAAAGAAATAACGTGCATAAGTATTTGCAGTCTTGACTCAATACTTTGTTGTTGCACCTTTGGCAGCAATTACAGCCTCAAGTCTTTTTAAATACGAAGCCACAAGCTTGGCACACCTATCTTTGGACAGTTTCGCCCATTCCTCTTTGCAGCACCTTTCAAGCTCCATCAGGTTGGATGGGAAGCGTCAGTGCACAGCCATTTTTATTTAATTTTATTACATCGGATTCAAGTCTGGGCTCTGGCTGGGTCAATAAAGGACATTTACAGAGTTGCCTTGAAGCTATCCCTTTGATGTCTTGGCTGAGTGCTCAGGGTCGTTGTCCTGCTAAAAGATGAACCGTCGCCCCAGTCTGAGTTCAGGAGTGCTCTGAAGTGGGTTTTCATCCAGGATGTCTCTGTACATTGCTGCATTCTTATTTCCCTCTATCTTGACTAGTCTCCCAGTTTCTGCCGCTGAAAAACATCCCCACAGAATGATGCTGCCACCGCCATGCTTCACTGTAGGGATGGTATTGGCCTGGTAATGAGCGGTGCCTGGTTTCCTCCAAACACGATGCTTAGCATTCACACCAAAGAGTTCAATCTTTGTCTCATCAGACCAGATCATTTTGTTTCTCTTGGTCTGAGTTTTTCACTTGCATTTTGGCAACCTCCTGGTGGGCTACCATGTGCTTTTTACTAAGGAATAGCTTTTTGTTTGGCCTTGATTGGTGGATTGCTGCAGAGTTGGTTGTCCTTCTGAAAAGTTCACCTCTCTCCACAGAAGAATGCTGTAGCTCTGACAGTGACCATCTGGTTCTTGGTTACCTTCCTGACGAGAGACCTTCTCCTCGATCGCTCAATTTAGACGGCAGGCCAGCTCTAGGAAGAGTCCTGGTGGTATCAGTCATCAGATATTTTTCTGTATTCTTCCCCAGATGTATGCACCAAGACAATAATGTCCCTGGGGTCTACAGACAACTCCTTCGACTTCATGCTTGGTTTGTGCCCTGTCAGTCAAGTGTGGGACATTTTATTTAAACAGGTGTGTGCCTTTCCAAATCTTGTCCAAACAACTGAATTTACCAAAGGTGGGCTCCGAATAATCTTTAGGAACATCTGAATGATGATCAGTTGAAACAGGAGGCACCTGAGCTCACCTTTGACCTTCATGACAGGCTGTGAATGTACATGTCATTAGTTTTTTTATTTTTAATAAATTTGCAAAAATAAAAAACATTTTTTTTTTACATTTTCATTATGGGATTATGTGTAGACTGTTGTTGACAAAAATGATGGTATTCCATTTTGGAATAAGGCTGTAACATGACAAAATGAAGAAAAAGTGAAGCGTTGTGAATATTTTCCAGAAGCACTGTAATATTAGCAATAAAAACAAGTCAATATAATTCTCCAACCCCTGTTTTAGAGTTGTTGTTTTTTAAGTTTGGGTAGTTGACACATTTTCTAATATGCGCTAGTAAAATATTCCATGCCTGTGTGCCTGTGGAGAGACAACAATTTGACTACATTTAGTCCTACGTCGCTAGATATTACAACCACCCCTGGTTAAGGCTCTATTGACTTTATTGTTGGTTTTCTTCTGTATAAAAACCTCTAATGGCAGAGGGGCAAGCTCATTTAAACCCTTAGAAAGAAATCCATCCAAAAATATCTGAGTTTTCCAAGTCTAAAATAATATACATTACTTACTAAGAATATTACAATAATGATAGTGAATAGGTTTTCTGTGTAAAATGGTAATGGGTTTTAAGTTGCTATGTGTTGTATGGTACCATGTTTCATAACAGTTTGTTACAGTATATGAGAAAAACATTGTAGTGTTAAATACACTTCTTTTACATAATTTTTCACAGGTTTGAAACAAAGACCACACCCAAGATACCTAAAATCATCCACCACATCCAAACATTTATCATTGACTAAAACAGATAGTTGTGGAAGTCTAGTGTTGGGATATATTATGTTGGGATATAATTAAGATAATGAAGTGATTAACAAATGTTTAATATAGATATGCTTGTGCCTTGTGTGCTCTGAGTCCAGTTGAAACTGGGTGAATGGTCATGCCTACGCAAAAACTCTTATCTCCAACATTGTTCACTGGTCTCTTGGCTTCTTTACCGAGGTCAGAAGGACAAACACCAGATGTGGGGTCGGAGTCCAGGGAGGAGAAAGCAGAGGATGATTCCACCCATGGAAGAAGACACCTCATTGCATATTCATACAGTGTGATATATATTGTAAGAGCGTGAGTGCAAGGGTGCGTCCGGAAGGCACTGTGTAAGTCGCTGTGTTGGTACTGGGGAAAGACAGCGCTCAGACAAATTGTATTAGAATTGTATCCAATAGGGAATAAATACTTCTGATTTTAAGTTTAGGCATCGTGTCCTCTTTAAACATCTTCTTGCTTCGGATTAAACGAATACGTGGACAATAGCTATGGATTTTTTTCACGGCGGAAAGCTTTCTTATTTATTTTTTTGTAGACAGGTATTTGGAGCCAACGGTACTGCGTGGGTTCCCTCCGGGTACTCCGGCTTCCTCCCACCGCCAAAAACATGCACCTGGGGATAGGTTGATTGGCAACACTAAATTGGCCCTGGTGTGTGAATGTGAGTGTGAATGTTGTCTGTCTATCTGTGTTGGCCCTGCGATGAGGTGGCGACTTGTCCAGGGTGTACCCCGCTTTCCGCCCGAATGCAGCTGAGATAGGCTCCAGCACCCCCCGCGACCCCAAAAAAGGGACAACCGGTAGAAAATGGATGGATGGATGGGGTACGATTGCTCCAGAAAGTACTGCAGCAGATTCTTGTTTAGTTTTAGCATGAGTATACAGCACCTTATTATCTGTATTGAGACTTGTGGGACTCCATCAGAGCATGTAAGCAATGATGAATGTACATTTCCAATTTGTACAGTTTGTTGTATATCTGCAAGTTATTTTTCATCCAGCAGAGAGCACTACTGGAGAAATTAAAGTTGGTTAATTTTGAAAGATGCATTCTGTGATCTATCGTGTCAAAAGCATGCTTTGTGCTTCAAAATTAAAATTGTGTTTAAAAACACTACTGAATCAGTTTTAGGCTGCTGAAATGCTGCTGAAAATACAGAGGTTTCTGCTAGTGGTACTTAAACACCAGTTTATATTTTAAAGTAAAATGTAATTATATTAGAAATATATGCATTTATTAAATAATGGTCCCGAGTGGGACACACGATAGAAAATGGATTGATGTTTTAGGGCTGCAGCTATCAATTATTTTAGTAATTGAGTAATCCAGTGATTCCCAAACGCAGGTTCCATAGTTGCACACCAAAGAAACACTTGATTAAAGTAGTTATTTATTTTCCTATATTGAAACACATTCTTACTGTTCAAACTGTGTGTAATGTTACAGTGGTCAAAAATATTCAATCTAGTTGTTAAATAAAATCTCTGCCTTGTTTTAAATGAATACTTAGGCCTACTATGCTACTGCATTTTAATATTGCACATTATGGTGGTACTTGGAGAGCCAAGGGTTTTCTGAGGTTGTACTTGGTAAAAAAAAGTTTGAGAACCACTGGAGTAATTATCAATTAAACAAGTATTCAACATTGTGTGTGTGTATGTATGTGTGTATATATATAAACATATAAACTCATAAATTTATGAACTTACGTGCTCTTTTACCTTAACTGCTGTCAGTGATCAGATCAATGCATAGGTCACTCCAAAAATGAGTGAGGAGGCTGCGACGGGTGTGCATGCTGGTAAATTTTATGACAAAATACAGCCTGAGAGAACTTTAGATAAATTGGTTACCAAGTTTTGTGCAAACAAATGACATGCATTCAAGTAACACGTTAAAAAAAACGTCCTGGATGACATTGTGACAACAAAATTGCATTTTGTGTTGGGGTATTTTCTTAAGATAGTTTCAATTATGCAAGCGAGTATCGTCTGTGATTTGTGCCGGTCTGCAAATAGAATCATGATTACTCCAAATTCCAAAATATGATTTATCTGATTTGTAAAAAAATCATTTGACAGCCATAATAAAAACAGCAGCACAAACATATAAAACAAATTGCTACCAAATCAAAGATGCTGACACTTTTTATTTTGACACGTTGTTTAGAAATAAATAATTTAAGGTTGTAAATAATGTTGTATTTCCTCAAGAAAAAACAGTCAGATCATGGAGTGACCGAGCCAGACCTTAATTCCTTGGGAAATCTGTCGAGGCAGTTGTAACTTCAAGTTGCAAAGCGGTAGCCCCGAAATCTTCAGTATTTGCTCAGTAGCGGACCAAAATCCCTCCTGAGATGTGGTTGTCACGGTGACCAAAGAGTTTTCAAAAAGTATCAATCAAGGCACTTTTTGCACCGCGCACTAAATATTTGTTTCACTCATCATGAGCCATCATTCCATTTTGTCCTCATTAAGGTCACCGGTGAGTTTGAGCCTATTTTAGCTGATTTGGGGAAATAAATATTGTGTTTATAGAGCTGCGCAGTTTATTTATTTCACTCAATCAAACACAGTACAAATTTATTTTTTGGTTGATATTCTCTCTCTCTCTCTCTCTCTCTCTCTCTCTCTCTCTCTCTCTCTCTCTCTCTCTCTCTCTCTCTCTCTCTCTCTCTCTCTCTCTCTCTCTCTCTCTCTCTCTCTCTCTCTCTCTCTCTCTCTCTCTCTCTCTCTCGTTGTTAAAATAGGCCTACCATGAAAATAATGAACAGTGTCTATTTGCAATGGTGTACATTCACAGAATAAACGTCGTTTTATGAGCGCTCTTGAACGTCCCATTCGTCAGAGTTGAGCTCATCCTCTTCGATTTAAGCATGCGCAGTAGATGGCGGCCAGGGCGTGTCGGTCTGCTTATCGGATGAGAAGCGTCAAATTTGTTTCGAACCGGCAGGCAGTATTTAAACAATACACCGATTTATAAGCGTGGAAATATCATTTTAAACAAGAAACGGAAATGAAGAGAGCAACTGGCGCGGGAATAGGATTGTCGAACAGGTCGTTTTACAGACTATTTCTTCGTGCTCTGTGACTGTACCCTAATGTCCAAGGAATTAGTCATCTATAAGACTTCGATGGCTTAATTCTATTGTTGGCTGTGCAGTGAGGCAATACGTTGCTTAAACTGGAAAGGTGACCGCAGTGAATGGAAACCATTGTATTTTATTTGTGGAGTTCCCGCAAAGTCAAGTAGTGCATCCATCCATCCATCCATCCATTTTCTACCGCTTGTCC
The DNA here is from genome assembly GCF_033978785.1 of Entelurus aequoreus. Classification (NCBI taxonomy): domain Eukaryota; kingdom Metazoa; phylum Chordata; class Actinopteri; order Syngnathiformes; family Syngnathidae; genus Entelurus; species Entelurus aequoreus. Next base: position 58,387,500 of record NC_084733.1, read on the forward strand.
CTTTTGGGCATGTGCACCTTTATTCTTAGCAGCTCAGCTATTTATGAAACATGTACCTTTTATAACCGTTAAAGTTACAAAAGCCATAATCTGGACAATGGAATGAGCTGACACTCTCTTCTAGAAACCTGCAAATAGAATTACTGGAATCAAGTGCAGTCAAGATCAGTCTGGACATTTCTTGCACTAGAACGCAGTTGGCGGGATGCTGAGGACCACTGTGGGCTCAGTAGAGGAGAGAGATGAGGAGCAGGAGGATGAAGGGGATGAAGAGTTGAGGGATGGAGGGGTGCCTTTCTATGTGAACCGAGGTGGCCTCCCAGTAGATGAGGAGACCTGGGAGAGGATGTGGCGCCATGTGGCTCGGATCTATCCAAACGGGGACACTGTGGGAAAGAGCATCCGGGCGGCTACTGACCTGCCTAAGGTAAACCTTTGAATATATTTTTACAATGACAATGAATGTAAGTGTTAGCATTTGGCCTTTTAACTTGACTGTAAAATACAATATAACATACATCACAAACGTGCAATATATTTATCTATATTGTAAATTTATACAATAGGTTTTGTTTTAATATCCATTATGTACCTTGTTGTTCTATGTAAATACTTGCTGCTGTTTTATCCTGCATGACAACAAGCCAAATGCAATGACATTATGATCTTATCTGCACTGTAAAGTACAATAAAGAAAGTCTTAGTGTACAGTGCACGCATAAAGTATTCACAGTGCTTCACTTTTTCCACATTTTGTTATGTTACAGCTCTTTTCAAAATTGAATAAATTATTTTTTGTTCTCAAAATTCCACAGACAATATACCATAATGACAATGTGAAAATATATATATTTTAAAAATTTGCAAATGTATTCAAAAGAAAAAAAATCACATGTACATAAGTATTCACAGCCTTTGCTCAATACTTTGTTAATGCAGCTTTGGCAGCAATTACAGTCTCAAGTCTTTTTGAATATGATGCTACAAGCTTGGCACACCTATCATTGGGCAGTTTGGCCCATTCCTCTTTGCAGCACCCCTCGAGCTCCTTCAGGTTGGATGGTAAGCATTGTTTTTTATCCAAGATGTCTCTGTACATTGCTGCATTCAGGGAGGTGACCAAGAACTCGATGGTCACTCTGTCAAAGCTAGAGCATTCCGGAAAGAGGAGAACCTTCTAGAAAGGCAACCATCCCTGCAGAAATCCACCAATCAGGCTTGTATGGTGTAGTGGCCATTTCTTAGTAAAAATTTTGCCAAAATGCATATGAAAGACTCAAAATTCCGAAACAAGAAACTAAATTCTCTGGTCTGATGAGACAAAGATTGCCCAGTTCCTGCTGCTTAAAAACATCCCCACAGTATGATGCTTCACCATGCTTCACCGTAGGGATGGTACTGGCTTGTATGTGCCTGGTTTTCCAGCATCTAGGTGAATGAAGTCAAAAAAGTTAAAGTGCCAATGATTGTCACACACACTAGGTGTGGCGAAATTATTCTCTGTATTTGACCCATCAGTGAGCAGCAGTGGTGGCTGCGCCCGGGAATCATTTTTGGTGATTTAACCCCCAATTCCAACCCTTGATGCTGAGTGCCAAGCAGGGAGGTAACGGGTCCCATTTTTATAGTCTTTGGTATGACTCGGCCGGGGTTTGAACTCATCACCTACCGATCTCAGGGCGGACACTCTAACCACTAGGCCACTGAACAGGTATGAGAACATTCATACATACGAAGAACATCCATGATGATTGGTTGGTGTTTGTATGATGAGTCACATTTGGCTAAGGTTAGGGCAAAACATTATGGACTGGCCAATCAGAAGCAAGATAAGGCAGGTCATCAAAACTAGAAAGCAAAATCATAATAGATACGCACTTACTTATGGAGTATATTGTGAATAAATTGAGAACAGGAAGTAAACAAAAGTTTTAGAAATTGTTATGTAAAAGAAAAGGGGTAGGATTAAATAAGCTCTGCTTCTTCCTACTCCTTTTCGAACATGTTGAAAAGAGAAACTGGAAATTGTGATGTATCATGTTGTATGCTTGCATGTTCGAAATAAACTCAAACTCAACTCAACTCAACTCAACTCATGTCACATGAAGACGAGATATCAAAGACAGAAGGATGCTTCAAGCTGCCGACTCAAAAAAAAACATACTTGAAAATGGCAGAGGAATTCTCTCTGGCAGATAAGATTTTTCCTTTAGTGATGAAGACAACATCCAGGAAACCCACAGCAATGGGTGTCCTTGGCCATATTTAGACAAATGTTTGCGTTTAGAGAAAACAATGCCCTTCTTCTCTCTTCTTTGGCAGCTAAGTCTCGGAAGACCATGCTAATTTACGCTCTTGGGTCAGACACTTTTTTCAATAACATGTTTAATTTTAAATTGTACATATTTATTTTTTAAATGGTACTTTAATTGTTATTAATATTTTTTGTTTTTTATTTAAATAGTTTTGTCATCCTATTTTAGTTAAATATTAGTAATATATTGTCAGTTAAAATGAGTGTTGTAATTATAATTTTCACATTTTAACTTTATGTTTTGTTAATACGGTACATTCATGTTTGTTGACAACGCCTAGCATAGATGTACAAGTCAATTCTTGAGTGACAGTCCCTGTTGCACTTAGTGCAAACAGGTGGAGACACCTGCTGTGCGATGGTAGTTGCAATATGTTTCATCCTGTCTCTCTTCTCTGCGAGCTGGCCCTTCCTGAAATCAGCCTCTGCAATAGCCTGTCTAACCGCTTGACGCCAGACATTTGGGTTTTCTGCCTGTATCTCCAAGCTGTATTACACGCCTTCAGATCTCTCTTGCATGCGTCCTTGAACCAGAGGGAGGGACGACCAACACGTCTGGAACCAGCAACCAATTGTCCATGCATAATATCCTTGGGAAGCCGTCCATCCTCCATGCGCCGAACATGTCCCAGCCATCGAAGACGGCGCTGTCTTAGCAGAGAGTTCATGCTGTGGATATTAGCCCGCTGAAGAATGACACTGTGTGGAATATAGTCCTGCCAACTAATACCAACCCGAATACAGCTGAGATAGGCTCCAGCACCCACCGTGACCTCGAAAGGGACAAGCGGTAGAAAATGGATGGATGGATGGATGGATGGATGGATGGACGTTTGATGCACCGCATGTGGAAAGCGTTAAGTTGACGGTCTTGTCTCATGTAAGTAGTCCAGGTCTTGATTCCGTAAAGTGCTAAGAACACAGGCCTGAAAAACTCGGATCTTTGTATGTTGAGTAAGAACGTTGTTTTCCCATACTCGTTTTGCTAGTTTAGCCATGATGGTATTTGCCTTTCCAAGCCTCCTGTGAAGTTCAACATCAAGCGAGAGTTTATTGTTGATTGTCGAGCCTAGGTATATAAAGTTATTTACTACTTCTAAAGTGACACCATTCATCTTGATAGCAGGATTTGCAGCACCTTGAACGCTAACATTGGTTTTCTGCAGGCTAACTGTAAGTCCAAACTGTTCACAAGAATCCACAAAACAGTCACTTAGACGTTGTAGAGCTTCTTTGGTGTTGGTAACAAGGGCAGCATCGTGTGCAAAAAGCATTTCTCGGATTAAGACTGACCTCATTTTGGTCTTCGCATGTAATCTTGCCAGGTTGAACAATTTGCCGTCAGACCGTGTGTGCAGATAGACACCATCAATGGATATGTCAAAAGCGTAGGACAGGAGTATAGAGAAGAATATTCCAAAAAGGGTTGGTGCTAAGACGCAGCCCTGCTTGACACCACTGTTGTTAGAGAAACAATGGCCAAAACCCTAATTTCTTGTTGTGTATTATGTAAACCAAAATCATAACTGCTCTCTTCATCAAAGATGTGGAACACAAATTTAGGAACACGCATTAAAGTGAGTTGAGTTCATTAAAAAGTTTTACTGCACATAACCATTACCTAATGTTCCCAAACAACACACACATTGTTTTTTTTGTCAAGTTATAGATAAACGCTGTTTTTTTTTTACTGTAGGTAAAGAAAATGAATTACATTATAGGTGTGGGCCAAAGAAAAGGCAAACTAAAATAAATACATACAGTGGGGTGCGGGGACCCCTACAGGTAGTTGTAGGGTGTCCCCAGCAAAATGACAGATAGTTAAATGGGTTATATTTGTATAGCGCTTTTCTACCTTCAAGGTACTCAAAGCACTTTGACACTATTTCCACATTCACCCATTCACACACACATTCACACACTGATGGCGGGAGCTGCCATGCAAGGCCCTAACCACAACCCATCAGGAGCAAGGGTGAAGCATCTTGCTCAAGGACACAACGGACGTGACGAGGTTGGTAGAAGGTGGGGATTGAACCAGGAACCCTCAGGTTGCTGGCAAGCCACTCTCCCAACTTCGCCACGCCGTTCTCGTCTCCGTAGTTAATAGTCATGGACCCTTACAATTGTAGTGGATTGTCCGAAGCTTAAGCAGGCAACAAAAGTAGTTTAGTACAACAAATGTATTTACCCATTATCAGAAGTGCAGGTTGAATTAAGTTGGCCGTGCAGACAGACCACATGTTACTCCGGAGTAAACAAGACACACACAAGCCAAAATCACTGTCGAGTTCCGGTCTTCTGCCATTTTTTATATGTCTCTTGTGCGTCATTGTTTTTTATCTAGTGCGTCAATGTCTTTATGTTTTCCCTATCTGTTCCATAACAACTTGAATCCTTTAGACAGTCAACACATTCTGTAGACAGGTTGGCACGACTTAATATTCACTTTTGTCCCACTGGCACAGAATAGAAGAGAAATTAAATGAGCGTACATTCTTATTAGACATGCAATATAGGTCAAAGGTCAGAAATTCTACTACATACCCGCCTTCCAGGGTCTTAAGACCCTGGACCAAAACAATTTATGATGTAGACCACTAAGTTAAATCTCTACCACAGATAGAGGCAAAAACCTCAATGTTTTTATACGAGGCAAAAATTCCGTCTATGACCCTCCTTCAGAGCGATCGCTGTTACCAGCCTGCAGTAAAACCATCTCACAGAACACAATTAGTGGCCTACCCTTTGATTTAGTAAAGGAATAACAAATACTTTGATCATGAACATCATTGAACATAAATAGATGAATGTATATAGACTTATGACTGTAAGACATTTGCAAAAATATTTTTCCCGGCATTTGCAATGAATGTAGTTACCAATATTGTTAATTATCAATTGATTTTGAACACACAACTGAATTTCGTATGAGTCCATGTTCGATTAGTGCTCGTATAGATGGCTCGGTGGTGCCTCAGGCTGATGGCCTGCCGACACCTCGTTGGGCTTTTGGCTGCCTTGGTGAAGAAAGAGATCCACTCAAACAGTCTGTCTCTGTCTCTTCTTGGGGTGTGGTTCAGTCCATTGGGCAGACTGTGCAATGGCATGTGCGCGCTGGCCGCTTTGGGGAAAAGCTGAGAAAAAGTTGGAGCTGTGGGGGCTTTGGGGAAGGCGGGGGCAGAGTATGGGGCGTGGGGCTTTGGTCCAGGCCTCCTCGCCGCTTCGGCACTCCCGACACTTCTTTCCACAGCTGCTGGAGTCCTGGTGGACACATTGGCTGGCAACCTTAGTTGTTTTCGTCATCGCTGGCAAGGTGTTGTCTCTCCTCTCGGTTCCTTCCAGTCAGGTATCGGGTGTTGGTCCTGGATTGGCTTTGACCGTGCCCCTCTTAGCGAGTGCAAGGGAATCTGGAGTGGCTGCTTTCATCCTCAAATGTGCACAGAGGAACTGGCACACAAATTCTACATTTTGCAAACTTACCATTTTGGTCTCATGGTCTTTCCACCTTCCTAGGAAGCTGCTGGTCCTGAGAAGTGCTGATCTTGTGACTGAAGAAGATTAACCTGTTTTCTTAAATTAGGTGCCGTTGTTTGACCTAATCTTTTTGGGGAAACCATGTCGGGATATTAAATAATTCACAAAACATTTAATTACTGAATTGGCACCCTCCTTTGAGGTTGGGGTTGCTTCTGCCAACCACTGCAATTGTCAATCTAAATCATTAAGTTCCTTTATCCTTGTACGGATTGATCATATCGATTAAATAAAACCTCAACACGCTCAAACTTGACCCAATCCAAACTCACCTCCCCCCTCTGTCCCTGAAACAGGGACAGTGTTAGTCGTAGTAATAGTAATAGTAGTAGTAGTAGTGGTAGTAGTAGTAGTTTCAGAAACATCCAAGAAAAAGAAAAGGCAGCTGATAGTCAAGCGCAGCAAGAACAGAGGCGGAGGACAGGTCATGTTTGAGGTCACTGTTCGCTTTTGCAATAGTACTTTGATATTTTACAACACCTAGTGAATTATTGTGGCCTCAATAATTCACTAAATAGTTGTATTTAATTTAGTCTATCTATGATGGGACAATGCACAGAAACATTAAGTTCAGAAACAGGTATGTTCTGTACCAGATTATATCTAAATAGCTACTTTCCATCTGTTCCCTGGCTACCTAAATTAAAGGGATCCAAAAATCAAGCAATAAAATGATGACACTAATTAATCATAATTTATATACATTCATAATAATCAATAATTAATCAAAAATAATCATACTGTAGCATGTAATCAATTTTAAGAAAAGTCACCAAATGCCCCTTAATGGACACATACTTAACATACAATACAACCACACCTTATTTACATCATCACACAAAGACAATACATGCTCTTTTTTACATCTGTCATCATTCGTAACAACAACCAAGATTTTAACAGCCATACCTCACAATTTACAACAAAAATGCTCTCATGGATAAATATACTACACATTAAGTTGATGTGTCAACATAATGCCCATCTTAGTGACCGTGTGAGCAGCCTTGATTGCTCCAAAGCCACCTTTTAACTTCAAATTTTCTATTCCTTTTGTTATAACGTGGAGAAGGCTAATTGGTCTGTACATGTTCTGGTCTTCTTTATTTCCTGCTTTATGGATTTAATCATAGTAGCAGTTTCTCGACGTGGTAGGGAAAGTGTTTTCCGTTATTAATTTATTTATCAGTCATTGTTATACGAGCAATAATACAATCCTTATATGTTTTTAGGAAGATAGTGTTCAACCCATATATATATCTCTAGATCGTGAGTCTGATAATGCAGTGAAGATTTTGTTTAACTTTGTGTCATTTGTTAATTCTAAAATTAGTCCATCCTGAATAAATGACAATTATTTGCACTGATTTTGAGGGACTTTTTATTCAGGGTTTGTACAGACTGGATGAAATGTTCATTAAAATGATTACTTATGTCTGCGATAGTAGCGCCATTGATATTTAATGTTATAGTGTTGTTTCTTGTTTGCTCTCTTTCCGTAAGTTTGTATCTGGTTTTCCATAACTTTCTAATGTTCCCTTTTGCAGCTTTGATTAATTCTAAGTGAAAGTCAGCCTTAGACTTCCGCATAAACATTGTAACTTTGTTCCTCCAAACTTTTAAATCATAAGATCTGTATTTAGACCTGTTATAATTGCTCTTATGAGAGCTGAGTCCTCATGTCTTTATTAGAATCCAATGGTATTTTTATTTTAGCACTCTTCTTTCTGGTTTTGTATTCGTGTATTTACAGATGTTCTCTTTGATTTTTGTCATCCAATTGTAATTCTAGTAGGGCTGCTTATCATTTGTATCATGTAGAAGCCGTTTATAATATCCTTAAGTTTCTTTCTACGTGTTTTATTTAACCAGTCCAGATTAACGTCCCCCATGACGTTACTTCTTTCATACTATGCTGTTTGAGGATGTCTGAAAATGAATCAAGAAAAATGTCTTTAGCTGTGGTCGGTCGGTATACTACAATTACCTTGAAATACATTTCTGAGGAAAATGTGATTTTAATTTCAACATACTCAAATTGATCTACTTTTAATGTTTTCCCTTTCATAAATCATAATTCCTCCCCCCCTTAGTCACTCGATCTGTATTTTCTGTAATCTTGTCCCCCTGGACATTAATTAGAACGAAAGTTGTTGTGGGTTTTAACCATGTCTCTGATAGACACGGTAATCCGGATTAGAGTCTGACAGTAACTGCTGTATTTGTTCAGTATGTTTCCTGTGGTAGAAAGTTTAATAATGCGGACACGTTTGTTACTGAATACTTTCTACAGACTTCTGTCTCTCTGCGACTTTGTGTATGTAATAAGCAACTACAATTATTTGATATGCTTAAATTTTGTTTTAGCTCAGCTGTTGTGTAGCTGCTAGCTCTTTGTAGCCTACAGCAGGAATGTCCAAATTGCAACCAATAGCTTTGTTTTTAACAGACAACCGAAATAATTGAAAATGTGGTATTTGCGTATCGGTTCAATCAGCGGCAGCTACGCCCTGTTTTATCATTTGACCTAAATTTTTGGTTTCGTAGGCAGGACAGAGAGCAAAGGAACAATGTGGGTCATTAGTTGTCCATCTTATACCATTCTAATTGTTGTAAGGATAGTTCACATGAGCGGCCATACCTTGAGTCCCACCATATATAAGAGTCAAAAGGCTCCTATTATGAGTCGTCTCATTGGTGATCATACACTTTGGCGGTTTGGGTGGCAGGACACACGGACACACCTCAGTCAGCCAGTGCTAGGACAGTTGGAGCAGTCCCCGTCTTCCACTCGTTCCTGGGAGGCGTCCCCAGTAGTTGTCAGCTGATGTCGTGCTGTCAGGCAACATCAGGAAGTTCCTACTGTGCGGTATTGAATTGTCAGGGCACAGTTCGTAAGCAGGTCATTACAAGGTGTGTGCAGGTTGACCACAAAGGAATGCTTCAAAGATTGTGTTGAACATTGTCCGTTGACACTTATGTCCAGCAGGGGTCTGTTTGTATCCTGCTGTTCGTCCTGCTGTCACACCTGTATTTTTTGTGAGCATGTTCTGGCTACAACTTTGGAGCTTGTCTTGTTCAGATTGACAGTCCCCCTGCTGCATTTCCTTTCCACCCTCGCTTGACCTAGCACAACCGTGGCTACCACCCAAGTCCGTCTGTATGGTTTTACGTTTTGTTGAGGTTTTTTCCTCCAGAATTTGGAACTCAAAACATGTACACCCATCGTTTTCATATCCTCTCGGTTAGTTCAATTTTGCATATCACGTTTTAAAATTACAGTCTTAACTATCCCATTAATTGCTAATCAATAACCTTAATTCAAAGATTATACGTACTACTTCATGTGTATTTCAGTACCCTTTTAATTCACTTAAAGATTATCTATAAGTTAATTTAAAACTATCATTTGTCTATCAGTAGCCGCGAGCAAGCTGTCATGCTTGCACTCTGACCTCCTGCTGTGCGTGATATTTTCCAAAACAAAAGAATGTTTTTATTCACGTTTCTCCTTATCTTTCAGCTAAATCTTTTAATCTTTTAACTTTTAACGTCCGCACTGTGTTTATTTTTATTGTCTGCATTTTAATTTTGCTTTTATTTTCTTTCATTTCACTTTGTTGCATGAAAAACGCCACACAAACAAAGATGCCCTGCCTTGCCTTGCCTGTCTCCGACTGGTTATCCAACCTAGTCACAACAAACACACAAGGCCATGCTCTAAGCGCCAGGCCTAATCACACTTCTCCTCTTTTTAACACTTTACATATTGGCTCTTATTCTAATTATTAATGTAGGCTGTTATTTGTAATTATTATTCAACACTATTCACAGCAAACAGTTGTAAAGTTATAGTTATTCGCATTATACTCTCAAAAACTGTAGCTAACTGAAAGCTGTTGAGATCTGGTTTGCCTCTTTCATCTCAGTGGCCTAGTGGTTAGAGTGTCCGCCCTGAGATCGGCAGGTCGCAAGTTCAAAACCCCGGCAGAGTCATACCAAAGACTATAAAAATTTTTGGAGCCAAATCACCAAAAATGATTCCCGGGCGCGGCACCGCTGCTGCCCACTGCTCCCCCCACCTCCCAGGGGCGATCACGGGGATGGGCCAAATGCAGAGGACAAATTCCACCATACCCAGTGTGTGTGTGACAATCACCGGCACCCCAACTTTAACTCTAACTTTATTCTGTCATGCCATTATCCTCTTCTAGCTCAACATCCAGAAGTATGGTGTACTGCAATGTCTAAATAAAAATATAAATTACTCCAAACTAAAATGTCAGACTGCACTTTAAAGTTACCTGAATTAAACTTACTTTTATTAAATGGATTTCCAAACTAACCACCACCACAGCAGACATCTTCCTCAATCCTATCCCAATACTCCCATAAATTAGAAAGTGTTTCACAACAGTGGTTAAGTAGTTATTTTAAGTAATAGATCTCAATATGTAGAAATTAATAAGACTAAATCTTTACCAGAAAGAGTAACTTGACAGAGTATATGAACTAACTTCTTGAGAATAATAATTGATCATAAATATGTTGGAAGCCACATATTGAACATATTAAAGAAAAATATCCAAATCCATTGCTATTCGGTATAAAGTAAAACACATGCTGAATAAGAAATGTCTGCACATGTTATATTATTCATTTATTTTTCCATATGTAATATTGTTTTGAAGTTTGGGGAAATGTTTATAGAAGAAATATAGACCCAATACTTAAACTTAAAAGGCTCATTTCAATATTACACAAAGCATTATTGTTATGATCATACCAATCTATTTTTTATAAGTCATAATGTGTTAAATGTTCAGATAATTTAATTTTAAAACAATGGCAAATATGTTTCCGAGTAAGCCTTCCAGTTTGTATTCTTAGCTTGTTTACATTATGAGGAGAAAACTATCATTTACGGGGGATATTGATTTTTGAAATAGGTCAAGTAAAATAAAATAAAAACACAAATGTATTTCAGTTTTAGGAGTTAAATGATGTACCATCCTCAGTGATGAGCTAAACACATGTAGTTTTTTGTTATGGTTTTGGAGACCCTTGAAAAGTAAAGTTTTTTGAACATTATAAAATATAGTAACAATTACTTTCATCTTTTAACGTTGATGTTCCAGGTAATTTAATGTTCAGTAATTGTATATCATAGGCCAATATAAGCTTTGGCTTCCGCCTATTCTTTTTTCGGTCATTCTTTTTTCTTTTCTTTTCTGTGTGTAAATGTGTATGATTGTTAATATGTCTAATTTGCTGTTAAACTGCTCACACAAATTGGTTGATGGTTGATTATATGACTAAAATAAACCTATTTCATTTATTCATTCATTATCTATCGCACTCATAGTTTTATTCCATTTTGCATGTAATTATTCCTATTGATTTCTTCCTATTTCACTCAAACAACTAAACAAACAAATAAACAAACTTGCAGCTAACCACAATCAACAGCATACCATTTACGAATACCTTCATTTGTCACTTTCTCATCTTTTCTTCACTTTCGTTTTCCTTTACAAACAACATCCTGTATCCATCTCTTCCTTACCCAATGTTTCTATTTTCTTTTCTCCTAGAAACCATTCACATAACGTAAGGTTATAAACATCCTTTTCCCATATTTACTCAAACCATCCTCTTCACCCTCATTCTGTTTTTTCACCTGCTCTCTCTTCCTCTCTCTCTCACTTTCTCTCCTTCTCTCACAATACAAACACAATAATCCAAAATAATCAGTCTTATAAAATAATTTTAGCTTTAGATATGATTTAGGGCAGTGGTTTTCAACCTTTTTTTTTTTTTCCAGTAAAATAAAGAAATAAAATACAGCATAATGTCATCATTTTCTGATTTATTAAATTGTATAACAGTGCACCATATTGCTCATTTGTTGTGGTCTTACTTGACTTATTTGGACAAACAAACAAAAAAAGAATAACTAAAACGTTTTAAAAATTAAACAAGTGATTAAATTATAATAAAGATTTCTATACATATAATCAATCATCAACCTTCTTTGGATATTGTAATAGAGATCCATCTGGGCTCGTCAACTTGATTCTAAATATTTATTTTGTTGAAGAATTATTCTTCTATAATTATATTTATAAAGGATTTTGAATTGTCGCTATTTTAAAATATTTAAAATCTCAGGTACCCCTTGGCATACCTTCAAGTACCCCCCTTTTTTGTCCGGGCGGAAACACCATATCCTCCTTTGAGAACTACTGGTTTAGCCTATAAAAAATCCTTTGTCTCATACATCATTAGACTGTACAACTCCTCTTTGGGGGGCTAGGATGACAGGGAATGCAAAACAATAACAGTGCAATACTTTTTTATATCATGGTCGTTAATGCCTAGTTTCTCTTATTTTACTGTTCTATTTTTATTCTCCTTGTAATATTTTTCTATTTTGTTTCCATTTATACCCTTATTAGTTACTGTTTACTTTTTACTTCTTCTTCCTGAGGGAACTCTCCTGAAGGAATCAATAACGTTTTATCTGTCTATCTATCTATCTATTACTAACCCGAGCACAATTCATGACGTCATGCTCATCTTGCAGACAGTTATTTCCATTTAGTTTTATTCTCTACATGTAATTCTACATGCACCAATGTCACATAGAAATTTGCTTTCTTTGTTATTTATTTACATTATTATTTCTGGTTTACTTGCTGTCTGTTTACTTAAAGGCCTACTGAAATTATTTTTTTTATTTAAACGGGAATAGCAGATCCATTCTATGTGTCATACTTGATCATTTCGCGATATTGCCATATTTTTGCTGAAAGGATTTAATAGAGAAAATCGACGATAAAGTTCGCAACTTTAGCTCGCTGATAAAAAAAAGCCTTGCCTGTACCGGAAGTAGCGTGACGTCACAGGAGCTAGTATTCCTCACAATTCCCCATTGTTTACAATGGAGCGAGAGAGATTCGGACCGAGAAAGTGATGATTACCCCATTAATTTGAGCGAGGATGAAAGATTCGTAGATGAGGAACGTTACAGTGAAGGACTTGAGAGACAGTGATGGACGTATCTTTTTTCGCTCTGACCGTAACTTAGGTACAAGCTGGCTCATTGGATTCCACACTCTCCTTTTTTTATTGTGGATCACGGATTTGTATTTTAAACCACCTCGGATACTATATCCTCTTGAAAATGAGAGTCGAGAACGCAAAATGGACATTCAGTGCCTTTTATCTCCACGACAATACATCGGCGAAATGCTTTAGCTACGAGCTAACGTGATGACATCGTGCTTTAACTGCATATAGAAACAAAAAAATATAGGATAGAAGGAAGGATAGATAGAAAATCAACAATACTATTAAACCGTGGACATGTAAATACACGGTTAATGCTTTCCAGGCTGGCGAAGGTTAACAATGCTGTGCTAACGACGCCATTGAAGCTAACTTAGCAACTTAGCAACGGGACCTCACAGAGCTATGCTAAAAACATTAGCTCTCCACCTACGCCAGCCAGCCCTCATCTACTCATCAACACCCGTGCTCACCTGCGTTCCAGCGATCGGCAGAAGGACGAAGGACTTCACCCGATGCGTTTGGCGGCCCGGAGACGTAGGAAGTCAAGGTGAGGTCGGCGGCTAGCGCGGCTAGCGCGGCTAGCGCGGCTAGCGCGGCTAGCGCTCCAACAAAGTCCTCCTGGTTGTGTTGCTGTAGTCCGCTGCTAATACACCGATCCCACCTACAACTGTCTTCTTTGCAGCCTTCATTGTTCATTAAACAAATTGCAAAAGATGTCCAAAATACTGTGGAATTTTGAAATGAAAACAGAGCTTTTTGTATAGGATTCTACGGGTACCATAACTTCCGTTACTCTGACTTCGTCACGCGCATACGTCATCATACCGCGACGTTTCAGCCGGATATTTCCCGGGAAGTTTTAAAAGTCACTTTATAAGTTAACCCGGCCGTATTGGTATGTGTTGCAATGTTAAGATTTCCTCATTGATATATAAACTATCAGACTGCGTGGTCGGTAGTAGTAGGTTTCAGTAGGCCTTTAAGTTCTCATATTTTGGTCTGTCTTCCTTCTGATTAGAATTTGTTTAACGCTTCTCTACGTTTTGTTTTGACAATGGCGCTGAGTGTTGGCGACGCTTATCTGTACTTCTTCAGACTCTATGTTTCACAGTTTGCACAGATGCCCTTAGATGTATTAGAATATAAATTTCACTTTTATTTTATTGTGTGTTTATTCCTAAAAGAATTAAAATGTCAATGTATAATCAATTTATCTGTATCAAATTTAAATTCAATATTATTAATTTATTTGTTGTATAACTATTAATTCAAAGTTACAGTGTGTCCTACTGTATGATGTGCGTGAGTGTGTGTGTTTGTCTCAACTTCCACCCAGGAACTGGATGGATCAGATAAGCAGCAAGGCTGTTCAATACAGTATATTACACACATAATTAATGACTAATGAATTTAACAATGCTTCAATGTCCCAGTCCAAATGTATGTATTGATATTTAAATGTTTATTTATTCATATACAGTATATTTTATTTTTCCTATTATCAAAACCAACCTGTCAGCCTTCTCTTCAGATTGAGTACAGCTGTCCACTATATATATATATATATATATATATAGTTTTTTATTTATTTATTTATTTATTTATTTATTTATTTATTTATTTATTCTTTAAACCTAGCTCAATGCTAAACTAATCCAATGCTATGCTAACTCAATGCTAACCTAGCTCAATGCTAACCTAGCTCAATGCTAACCTAGCTCAATGCTATGCTAACAGTGTCACACCTCTTCGGCCCACGCCTCACGCAGCTGTCACTCACACAGCCTCGTCACACGCACACATCCCTTATCTTAAAATGTCTTCCAGCAGGGCCTCCTTTTTTTTTTTTTTTTTCAAACCACAGTGTCACACAGTTACAATCACCAGCACAGTTAAAAGTAAATGCAATAGACAACTATTTTTCTCATCCAGAAGCACAGCTGTATCATATCAGAACCTTAATAATAAGAACAACATTTATCATTCACTCTTAGATGGACAAATAGTCAAGTTTAAGGAGGGTATTCTGGACTTCCCTGCTTAGGCTGCTGCCCCCGCGATCCAACCTCCGAGAGCGGAATAAGATAATTAAATGGATAGATCATTCACTCATATGTTTTCTGTACATAAACTTTGTCTACTTTCTCACACGCACACACATTTTAGACAATTTCCCAACTTTTACAGATAGCGGGGCTGTGAGAAAAAGCGTGAAGGGAGGTTGCGAGAGGGGGGGGGGGGGGAGGGGGGAATTAAACCAGATAAGAAACCAGGTGCTACACAAAAGTTATTAAATTACGCATATATCTAAATGTACCAACATAAACTGACTCACTCAATACACACACAATTCAGCATTCATCATTATACACACACATTGTTAAATTACAATACCACCCCATTGTCCGGACAAATATAAACAACTAATGCACGCGTGCTTTTGTGGAATCGGCCGTCTCATTAACAAACACAGGTCCCTTCATTACTCATGCAACGGCGATTAACCCGTTTCAGCGGAGCAGCCCCTGGTTTTACTCCCTGACCAATACACGGCAACAGCATAAAAGCACCATAGAGTCACTGATAATCACCCAATGCTCTACAGTCTTCATGTTTTGGTCAGTTCCATACAGTTTCACCAAAGCTTCACCAAAGCTCCACCAAAGCTCTACCATATGGAGCGCGATCTCTATCCATCTATACTGCAGCCAATTAAACAGAACGTCGTGACAAATACAGCTCAGTTGATCTCCTTTACCGGAGTCACCAAACGGTCACCCAAAATGAGGCTTTTCCACTGCTGCAGTTTCCACGTAGAGAGATATGTCGCACATTCATAGACTTCATAAATTTGTATGGGCCAAATGTCACACCAGTTAGCAAACCCTGCCTTAAATTTAGCTGTATCCAACTCTGGCTAATTCTGATGCACTTGCAGAAAGAAGCATCCTCTGCCAGCAACGACAGAGGATGAAGAGGTTAAAAGAAATTTTTCGTCTCACATAGTCTACGCTTCAAAAACACTCCAAACCACCAAAATTCTATCAACAATCCCCTTATGTTAAAAACAAGAAATCACAAGTTTTCAACAAACACACAGACAAATGATCACATATAAAACAACTCAATCCAACCATAATTTACCCCATTCCAGGTTGTTTTTGGAGAACCTGACTAAACCTATCTTTTATGAAAAAAAAATCTGTTTTCGTCTTACCGATCCCGTTTCTCTTCAGACAGATAACTTTTACACAATAAGCAAAATAGCTTACCTTGTATTAGATGCGCGCGTGCAAGCGTTGTCTGCCTGAGAGAGAAGCCGGGAGCGGATGTTGACTTGCAGAGTTCTGGACCATCCTAATTCGTGACGCCAATTTGTGTAGTGGATTGTCCGAAGCTTAAGCAGGCAACAAAAGTAGTTTAGTACAACAAATGTATTTACCCATTATCAGAAGTGCAGGTTGAATTAAGTTGGCCGTGCAGACAGACCACATGTTACTCCGGAGTAAACAAGACACACACAAGCCAAAATCACTATCGAGTTCCGGTCTTCTGCCATTTTTTATATGTCTCTTGTGCGTCATTGTTTTTTATCTAGTGCGTCAATGTCTTTTTGTTTTCCCTATCTGTTCCATAACAACTCGAATCCTTTAGACAGTCAACACATTCTGTAGACAGGTTGGCACGACTTAATATTCACTTTTGTCCCACTGGCACAGAATAGAAGAGAAATTAAATGAGCGTACATTCTTATTAGACATGCAATATAGGTCAAAGCTCAGAAATTCTACTACACACTCTCAGTTACATTAACATTGATATTATACATGTGGGCCCATAGATATAAATGCCGTTAAATGTAGCTTTGATGTTGCAAGCTACTTTTGCCCTGTAGCTTGTTGTGTAGATTGCTACAATTCTCTGGGGTTAGCTTTCCCTGTAGTTTAGCTACATTTAATCAAAAGTAACAACACTGGAAAAAGCATTATAAAATACCAGGTTTACAGTATATGGAAACATGGCCATTATAAAAGAGAGTCAATGGGTGACAAAAGGGAACTCCATTGTATGCTCACTTAATGACTTGTGCAAAAAGAACGGACAATGCAATTTTGAGATTGATTCTGATACAATTCCTCTGGCCATATTTCATCCTGCTAACCTTTAAAATGAATATTCTGTTGTATGATATCATCTTCAAAGGCTATAAGAAAGACCCATAAAGGTCCTTTGTCTCCCAATAGTTAAAATTGAAATTGTGAGTCAATTTGGACAATTTTTCTATGCGCACCATTTTCAGAGCTGTCATTGTATATAATCAAATCATTGTTATCATTATTAACAGACTTCTTATTGTAATATGTTGTTTGTAAGAAGATTACACTTGTTTAAAGATGCATCAAATATCTACACGTTTTAAAATAAGTTGTATTAAAAGACAAATGCACTTGATGGAACTGTCTCAGTAGAAATAAGTAAAAATAATAAACAATTAATTAAGTTAAAATCATGGCATGCTCGCTCAGTCCCAAATATATTCTGGCACGTAAGAAAGACAAGTCAATCAATGCAATCGCTTCTCTCAGGAGCTAATTAATGATCGCCAGCGAGTCTCGCCAGCCAGGGCAATGGAGCTAACTTGCCCTGGTCAGCAAGGCTCACTGGGGCATGGGAAGAGCCAATGACAGTGCAGCGTCACTACTTGGAAAAATGGCAGCGTTCATTTATGATGCAGCTAATTATGTAGATATTTAGAAATTAGATTTAATGTTAGTGTCCTTGTTAAAATGTTTGCGTGTATTAAAACACGTGCAAACTTCATAGCACACTCAAAGCTGATCTACTAAGCTTGTGCGCGGAAGATTGCGTCTCTTAAGTGAGCAAAATAAGGAACACAATCAATTTAGCATGTCTGTCCACATAAATATTTGAAATATTTTCTGAACATTGGAGTGCTTGCAAAACTGGGAGGAAGAGAAAATGCAAATATAATTATTTAGCACACGCAGTGTGATTTATCAATACGAACACTGTCAGCCATTCTTTTGCGTCTATATTTAGTACTATGGAAAAGGACATACAAACTGGCAGTTCCGCAGAAATGGCTGTAAGAAAAGACGTGATCACGCTGCAGCTCCCTCCTACGTTTGCTTTTTAACCTATGCGGACTGTCAGAAATAAAATAATATTAGACATATTGTCTATTCAGCAATATCATATTATTAATTTTATAGCTTAAGGAGCTGATTAAAACAAATTCAATTTATGTATTTTGGTTCTGGCGTTTTTTTAAATAACTTAAATGTTTTCATATATACTGTATATATAAATATTAAAAAAAACAACTTCCTTGTGTCTTGAACATTCCAACAGACCTCTGGAAAAGAGTGGGTTCCTTTGTAGATTCACTACAGGACTGCTTCTAAAATGCCCAGGAAAAACTGGTAAATATGTGTGCTGCATGTTTCAAAACATAGGAAAACCTAAAAGTTATCAATCAATCAATCAATCAATCAATCAATCAATGTTTATTTATATATCCCTAAATCACAATGATAACATCAATGTGTTGTAAATGGGTGTCTCATAGTAGATGCCAAAACCTAAGTTGTCAGTTGTAGATTACATGCAGTTTTTGTAGACAAAACTGTCACTAATACTTTCCACACACTGTTCAGCGCGTGGTATCTTAGTAAATCTTATTTTCTTTTATGTTAACTATATTGGGTAAAGCAAGTGTAAAGGTGACTCTATGAGTGTTATTTCATATTTAGAGGGCTTTAAATAATGTTAAAAAAACATAATCCATTTTTTATGCTGTAACTATGAAAATATTTGATTAAAAAGAGTTCATCACTTGCGGAAATTCACTTATCACGGTCAGGTCTGGAACCAATTATTACGATAAACGAGGGAAGACTGTGCATCCATTTTTAGTGGTGCAAAATTTTCTATTAGGCTTCAGACTTGGTCATTAAAGAATATGACATTTATTTGCCATCAAAAAAGTTGTGTAGCTTTTCACAGACAAACATATCTATTTGGTTAAGAACAACTTCACATGGTTTGATGAATGCAGTTTTGTAATAAGAAAGAAAAGACAATACAATACAATATTATTACAGTAATTTTTCCTCAGTAAAGAAAACTACTGAAGGCAACAATTGCAAGGAGTAAAGAATGATTACCACTGTGCATATGCTCTGTCTGTCTCACAGATTCCAATACCAAGTGTGCCTACATACCAGCCTACAACCCTCGTACCACAGCGCCTGGAAGCCATACAGAAATACATCAGGGAACTGCAGTATCCTTTCAGAACAAAATAATACTTAACACAATTTTTTGTTGGTCATTCTTGATCTATATGTCAGTGGTTCTCAAACTTTTTTCACTTAGTATTACCTCAGAAAACATTTGGCTCTCCAATTACCACCATAATGACCAACATAAAAATACAGCAATATGGTAGGCCTAAATATTCATAAAAAATGAGGAAGAAGTTTTATTTAGTAGGTATATTTAATATTAAGGCCACTGTAAAAGTATACAATTGGAACAGTTGAATATTGAATATTTTATGAAGCGATTCTTTGTTGTACTACAGTTTGAGAAACCCTGTTCTATGTGACAAGAAATGTGTCAAACATGCAGGAATTTTTTTTTGAAATGAATAATTGGAACCGAAGCTAAATTAATATTTACATTGGATCCCACTTGTATCGTTTGTAATCCCCTGGATGGCTATTTGACAGAGGTGGGTAGAGTGGCCAAAACATTTACTCAAGTAAGAGTACTGTTACTGTAGAGCAGTGGTTCTCAAACTTTTTTCACCAAGTACCAAGTAATGACCAACAATAAAATAAGCTAGCGGCAGTATTCATAAAAAATTGTTTTATTTAACAATGATATTTAATATTTTTGGCCATGTAACATTACACTCAGTTTGAATATTGGAAAATAAAACAATACTTTAATCAAGTGATCTTTGGCGTACCACTAGATGGAGTCCACATCATGTACCACAGTTTAAGATTCATTGCTTTAGAGCAGACCTGGGCATTGTATGGCCCCCGGGCCACATACTGCCCTTTGGTTGACTCTGACCGGCCCATTCAAGATAATTTGGAATTACAAAATAAACTATTTTATAGTTTTACTTCATTCATGGACTGAAGCTGCATTGCTTTTATTTTGAAGGTGTTGTTTTATTCACGTACAAAATGACACAATACGTAAATCAAGACGTGTGCGTAATTGAATCGTTGTCACAAGCAGGTCACAAGATGTCTTTAGCCCTCAAAATGTCCACTCATGCTAAAAAAAGAAAGGTAGATGCTGAATGCAGGGTTTTTAACAAAAATGGACTGCTAAGTATTTATTTACTGAAGTCGTAGATAAAGCTGTGTGTTTAGTTTGCGGCAAGTAGATCGCCGTGTTTAAGGATTACACTTTGAGTCGGCATTACGAGACAAAACACACGGAAAAATACAAAAACTTGACTACTGCGGAAGCTTTGCTATCTAAGCTACAAAAGCAGCAAGGCTTTTTTACCAAGCTTCACACATCTAGCGATGCAGCAACCAATACGAGCTTTGTGATATCCCACAAAATCGCTAAGAAAAGTAGGCCTTCTGAGGGGAGTTCGTCAAAGAGTGCTTGGTGACCTCTGCAGCACTAATATGCCCTGAAAAAAGAGAAGCATTTAAGCAAGTCCCGTTGTCCAGGCGAACGGTGATGAGAAGAATCAAGAACATAGCTGGGAATCTGGAGCTTCAGCTGCAACGTGAAGTGGCAAGTTTAGAATTTTTCTCCTTGGCTTTAGACGAGAACTGTGATGTCCGGGACACAGCCCAGTTACTTGTATTTGTCCGTGGGATAATGAACTTCAAGATTATGGGTCAATGCGGTCAATGAAAGGGACAACAACAGGGAGCGATGTGTTTACGGAGGGACTGAAATGGAACAGACTGGCTGGTGTGACAATGGATGGTTGTCCAAATCTTACGGGGAAAATGTTGGACCTTTGAAATGTATGCAAGGTAAGGTGACTGAAATTGACGCAGATCAGAAATTGGTATTTTATTCTACACCAACACGTGTTGTGCAAGTCAGCGCTAAAAATTATCCATGTTATTGATGTTGTAACTAAATTAGTGAACTTCGTCAGGGCACAAGCTTTGAATCACAGGCAATTTGTTACACTTTTGGAGGAGCATGAGACCTACCTACATATGTGAACACACATTCTCAGTGATGAAATTGACCAAATCCAGGTATAGATCCTCTCTCACTGATGATCATCTGTCAGCTTTGCTTCGTATCTACACCTCAGACATTCAACCTGACTTTGATGCACTTGTTAAAGCCCAACAGAGACTAGATTTCTCTCACTGAAAAATACCCCAAAAAACACCAAATGAGGTAATTATACTACAAATGTAGGCATGTAAAGGCACCGCCTCGCAGTGAACTGGAACAATTTTTTTAGATGCCTTTTTCTCAAAATCCCAGTTCAGTTAATTATTATAATATATTGTATCTTGCTTAATATTTGGAGTACAAAGACAATATTGTGATATTTTTAGAAAACTTTTACAACCTCTTTCCAACAGCATACGAAAATCAAAATGTCTTTTGGGGTGTATTTGACTGAATATGATCACTAATATGAGTCACAAATATTAAAAAACATTCACATTTTGTTTAACCTTTGTTTTGAGAAATTTGATTGAATAAATGACATTTTTGTAAGGCAACCTCACCTTTTAAGTGCTTAGCCATAACTTATACTCTTACCAGCTTGTCAAAACCATGCAATTTACTGATTTTTATAAAGAAAAACAATTAATCTTATGCAGAATTGAGTTAAGCATTTTGGCCCGGCCCTCCACAATATTTTCTGTTTCTCTTTTGGCCCCATGGAAAATAATAATTGCCCACCCCAGAGTAATATGACTCAAGTAAAAGCAAAAAGTATTTATCAAAAGTATTACTTGAGTAAGTACTTGCACTTCAACTGGTGTATGTGTGTGCGTATGTGCGTGTGTTTGTTTGAGAAAGAGCAAGATAGAGACAGACACTACTACAGCAAAAGATGCACATTTTACTGTAAAATATGCACATTTTACAGTCACTTATGGTGCTATAACAGGGATAATGTTAGCACATGTGCAGCTAAACGTAAAATTCATCAACAACTTACCGTAACATGTTTACTTTATTTAAGTGGAATTCTTGTAGACTTAAATGTAAACATTTTTACTGACACAGATGACAGTGCATGATGTTAAAGTTAATTTTCCTCATCGTGCCACTTTTTAAAGTGTATCGTATGAGTGCGGTCATGTGACTGCCAGGTTCCATTTGATTGGTGAAATGGGGTCAAACGTCGCGAGTGGGACGGCATGGCACAGATGGTAGAATGGCCATGCCAGCAACTTTAAGGGTTCCTGGTTCGATTCCAGCTTCAGCCATCCTAGTCACGTTGTGTCCTTGGGCAAGACACTGTACCCAGCTTGTTCCCAGTGCTGGTGTGTATGAATGTGAATGTTTGTTTTGTGGTAGTCGGGGGTTGCCGTAGACGCAAACTGGCAGCCACGCTTTCGTCAGTCTACCCCAGAGCAGCTGTGTTATAAATGTGGCTTACCACATCAATGTGTGAATGTGGAGGGAATGAATGATGGGTTCTCAGTTTTCTTTGAAGTGCTTGAAGTGTCTAGAAAAGCGCTATGTAAAATCTAATCCATTTATTATTATTATTATTAATGCTTAGGTTGGATTAGTGAAACAAAGGCATGCGCCACTGAAAGAAATCTCTCTAACAAGCCAAATGAATACGTATTTGCAACAAGTAATCAATAGTTAATAAATAAATATAACGATGATATAATTACATTGATTGAAATTAAATTCAATATATCGGAAGTAAACACAGCGTTTCTTCTTCACAAGAATACACAAGTATGATGCATTAAAACTACTTTGACAAGTACAATATATCCAAAAATTTACTCAAGTAAATATAACTAAGTAAATGTACAGCGTTGCACTACCCACCTCTGCAAACTGATATCAGTGGTTGTCGACATAAGCAGAATCAAAATTAGCCATTGCTTGCACATTTAGTAAGAATGAGCAATGATTATAAAGGGGTTTTAACCTAATACAGTTTGTTAACATAGTTTCCTCCATTTGCTTGTAACTCTCTCGAAAAACAGTTTTCAGCTCTAAATCTGATAATACACATAATAAACTAAACAAAATGTGTCATGTCAGACACCTTTTTTTTGTTTTTGTACGAGGTTCTTAAGCCAAAGATGCCTCATTTGAGTAACAGGACTAACAGGAGTACATTTTAGCATACAATTAGCAAACACATGAAATATAGCCGCATGACATTAGCATGTTGACACTAAGCATGTTATATGACTTAAAAAACAACAAGTATTTACAATGAACAAAAAGCATTTCAAATGATTTAGGTCACTGTGGTATGCTGGGGGTGGGGGGACTCTAGCTTATTCCAGTTGCATTCGGCCAGAGAGCAGGGTCACTCTATTAAATATTATATTCTGCAGTGTTACTTTTTGAACTGTGTGTAATGTTACAATGGCCAAATATATTAAATATACTTTACTAAAACCTTTCCCTTGTTTTTAATTAATACTTATGTCTACTACGCTACTGTATTTTGTTGTTAGTCATTATGGTAGCACTTGGAGAGCCAAGTGTTGACGTGGTAGTTGGTGAGAAAAGTTTGCAAACCACTTATTTAACAGGACTGTGTTGACATTTTAACCCTCCTCTCTCGTCATTCTCGAAATATACTGGAAATATAAAGTGTGTGCAGGATTCTCTGATTCATGTTGCATTAACTAAAACTTACAGGTACAATCACACTGGGACACAGTTTTTTGAAATCAAGAAGAGCCGTCCTCTTACAGCGTAAGCAAATATGATTTATTATATTGTAAATGCAGTTATACAATATACTATATGTTCTCACTAAATATTGTCAAAGGGTTGTATTTTTAAAAGGACCAGAGGAAAAAAATCACTGTTCTCAAGAATGTATTTTGAATTCATAAGATCAAGTATGATTGACAAGTAGCACCCCAATTACAATTGTAATACATTATATGTGGGTATAGCAAACTATATGTCAGTGTACACAAACCTTTAATAAAATACACTTTAATCAAAATACCTATTGTGCTTATCATCTTGCTACAGACAAGTTCAGTATGTTAATTTTACTTCTAAAAACTTGGCCAATTTTGATGCCATCAATGTATAATTCCACGTCGTCTTTATTATAGGTTTTTCGTAGTAAAAATCATAACGTTCTTTTTTTGTAATGGTGACAATTTATTCATTATAAACCATTCAAAAAACATTAAACAGTTAATTTTCTTCTCTCGTTAAGCAATTATGATTAGGATGAGATATTAAAAGACAGCTATCATCTGCAAACATAAGAGACAGTACATTTTTTAAATCATTGATATAGATTAGAAATAAAATAGGTCACAGAAAATAATAACATTGTCAATGCCATATTCATTTGTGTTATCATATGCAGCATCTGACTTTCACTGTACATGTACGACTTGACTTATTTGTCTATTGATCTTGATGACCAGCGCATGCAGAGCAGATCAACACAAAATGGCTTCACTAGAGAAAAATTTAAGTTTTAGAATGGTTCAGCTGGAGCCCAGACATGAACCCAATTGTAAAGCTGTGGGATGACCTGAAGGCCTTCCCGATCTGACAGATTTAGAGCACTTCCTCATGGAAAACATCGCTATGACGTGTTTGATGGTCTAAGCAAAATATGCTTCTAGTTCAAGGAAACCAGGTTATCCCAGCATTTCACTTTTTCCACATTTTGTTATGTTACAGTCTTATTCCAAATTAAATAAATATTTTTTTTGTCCTAAAAATTCTACAGACAATAATATCCCAATTGGCAATGTGAAAAGTTTATTTTATTTTATTTACAACTTGATTAAAAATAAGAGAAAGATGGGAGAGATTAATGCAGCAAAGTACAATGACATCCTGGAACTTGAGAGGTGCTGCAAAAAGGAATGGGTGAAACTGCTCAAAGATAGGTGTGTCAAGTTTGTGGCATTATATTAAAAAGGACTTGAGGCTGTAATTGATGCCAAAGGTGCATCAACAAAGTTTTGAGCAAAAGCTGTGAAAGTATTCACATTGACGTTTTCGTATTGTCATTATGGGGTGTTGTGTGTAGAAATTTGAGAACAAAAATTTGTTTTTTATTTTGGAATAAGGCTGTAACGTGGAAAAAGTAAAGTGCTGTGAATATTTTCCGGACGCACTCTAACTTCCTATTGTATGTTTAATAGCGCCATGTTCTTGTTAAAGGCTCAACTTTTGTCTCATTTTCCTGCACAGGCTGATGGACATCGCCAAGGAGATGACACGTGAAGCCCTGCCAATCAAATGCCTGGAGGCGGTGATCCTGGGGATGTATCTTTGCATGTTGTCTTACTTTCAGCTCAGGATCTCATCCAATTCAGCACAACAACATGTGTCATGTTTTTTGTTTGTTGCGCACAGTTCCTTAACCAACATTGCCAAAGTTACCTGACCAACTGCCTGCCATCTGTGGAGCGCTTTCCCCTCAGCTTTAAGTCTCAGTTCTCAGGGAACCACTTCTACCACATTGTGCTGGGAGTCCACAGCGGGGGACGTTATGGCGCACTGGGCATGAGCCGCAGGGAGGACCTCATGTTCAAGCCCCTGGAGCACCGGACACTCGTGGACTTGGTGCAGGACTTTGAAGGAGCCTACAGGGGCTACTGGCACACCGTTCGTAAGGTTAAGATTGGCCAATATATATCACATGACCCTCACAGTGTGGAGCAGATTGAATGGAAGCATTCGGTTCTGGATGTGGACAGACTCAGCAAGGAGGAGCTGCGGAAAGAGCTGGAGAGACACACTCGAGACATGCGACTTAAGGTAGGTTACGATCTGAAAGTACTTTTGTTTTCTTCTACTTTCTGACTTGATCATTACAGGTGTCAACTTCCTTTATACTACAGTATATACAGCATTTAGTACAGTGTATGTCCTCAAATGTCACTACAAGACAGTAGCATTCAGCATGTTCTTATAGCCGTGCAGCAAGTGCAAACTACATTCTTAATGTACATCAACAGTAAGGAAACATTTTCTGCCTGTAATTCAATTAATTTATTGATATGAGACACTTACAGAGTAAAAATAATCACTTTGGAATCAGAGTTCTATCCTTTTGAGTCTTATAGACATTGTAATCCTAGAAGTTTTTCCAACAATCTTTGCAGATTTGAACAATGCACCCAAAAATCATCAATCTCATTTCAGTAGTTTTACCAATCTTTGGCTACTTTGGTTCACGTTTTAATCTTTTTTGGATTAAATTCTTAGAACTGGATTAAAAGTGAAATATCTTAAGCAACTACTGTAAACCACTTGGCCTTTATTTCAACTTAAGTGGACCACCATGACCTAGATCATTAGTCATTATTATATCTGGTTGCTTTTTTAATGTTTTTTTCTGTGTCAAATTTAAATAAATATAATCTACTTAAATACATCTTTAAAAAAAATAAATCTTATTTAATATGGAAAACATATGCAGGGTCTAAAGTCTGTACATATATTTCACATACTTATTACTTTTATAAAATACATTTCACAATTACATAAAATATACTAAATATGTAATAAAAATAACAATTAAATAATGATAACAAAAATGTATAACATAAATAAAATGTATTCAAATTAATAAATTGAAAACAACATATTTCAATGTATTATTCACATCATACATAAAAAAATACGACTTACTTTTTTGAAATTGATTAATACTATATATGCATTTTTTGCCTACATGTCCTGACTTTTGGGAAACTCTGTTTATGTTATTCAGTATCTTCACGGCAGGTGCTACTGATAGAGCTGACAGTTCCTTGGGAGGATCGCGTAGGGGAGGCAAATGAGCGTAAGCGGTCAAAGTACCAGGAGCTAGTCGAGCAATGCCGAAGAGGAGGCTGGAAGGCACGCTGTGAGCCCATTGAAGTGGGGTGTAGAGGCTTTGCTGGCCACTCACTGTGCAAGGTGTTCACACTACTTGGCATCACAGGTGCTGGGAAAAGGAAGGCCATCAAGGCCACCATGGAGGCAGCAGAGAGAGCCTCTAGATGGCTTTGGATCAGGAGGAACGAACTGTGGGCCAATGCTACTGGGACACAAGCTGGGGTCTGATCAACCCTGGCTGGGTCACCTGAGGGAGGGTGTATGATGTTGAAAGACCCAAAATCCCCGGTGATCTCAGGCATATCACTGATGATGTGTCCCAGTGTATCTGAGGATGTATTTTACATTCATTTCGGACTGGCATAGCCAGTGACACTCAAGAACAGGTTGGGAGGCAACCAGGAGTAGACTGGTGACGGTTGGAGAGACAATTGACAGCTCGGAAAGACGGTGACCGGGGCAGTAAGGGGTAGCATCCCAACCTGCATTTTCCGTGAGGGAGAAACCCAACTAAGCTGCAGAACGACCTACTGAGAATCACCCCCAGGGGAACCCGAGAGGTGGGGAGGATGAGTTCCCCAACAGGACGGACCCAACGTTGACGGCTTTAGCAAACGGCTTAACGACGATGACACCCTTAAGATGCATCTGTGGCAAGAGCCTCAAGAACGAGCGTGGCCTAAAAATCCATCAGGGTCGAATGAAATGCTTGGTGCAGGTGAGTGACACAGAGCACAGGACCGAGTCCTGGTGAGACGACGTAGGACCCCGGCCGGGAGACACCCCACAGAGCCCAGAACCTCCATGTGATAAACCCTCCATCTCCCAGCAAAGTAATTAAGCAGCCTTGTTTTAAGTGGCCTTCTGCAAGCCAACACAAAGTGTGGCACCAATTCGACGAGCACAGAGCCAGAATCATCGAATCAATAGCCAAAGGAGATGTCGACAGACGGCTTCAGACCATGGCCACCATCATTGTTTCTTATGGAGCAGAGAGGTTCGGTGTGGAAGAGGACAAGCCCATC
This sequence comes from Entelurus aequoreus, assembly GCF_033978785.1. NCBI lineage: Eukaryota > Metazoa > Chordata > Actinopteri > Syngnathiformes > Syngnathidae > Entelurus > Entelurus aequoreus. The sequence continues at coordinate 58,415,511 of NC_084733.1, forward strand.
AGTTCCAACTACACCATGAACCGAAGGGCAGAAAAGATCCATCAACTGCGGCAGGAGCTCCGGTCCCTGGCAAGGCAGTACAAGGCAGCATCTGAGGAGGAGAAGGCGTTCCGGAAGCAGGAAGAAACTGACGACCCTGCATAGAGCTGAATGGCACAGGAGGCGCAGGAGAGAGAAAGCCAGGAAGCGAACTGCATTCATAGCTGATCCATTTGGATTTCTCAAACAGCTGTGCAGAAGCGCAGTGGGCGTCTAGTTTGCTCCAAAGAAGAAGTCAACAACTTCTTGAAAAACAACCTGAGCGACCCTGAAACAGAGAAAGAGCTAGGGCCCCTCAGTGCCTTATTGGACATACCATCTCCCAGTGTCAATTTCATCACCAGCGAGCCCACCTGGAAGGAAATCCAGGAGGTTGTTAGTTCAGCCAGAGCCAGTTCAGCTCCAAGACCCAGTGGAGTACCCTACATGGTGTACAAGCGATGCCCGGAACTCCTTAGAATCCTTTGGAGGATCCTGCGTGTGATTTGGCACAGAGGAACTGTTGCAGACCAGTGGAGGCAGGCTGAGGGTGTTTGGTACCTAAAGAAAAGAATTCCACCAAGCTGGAGCAGTTCAGGACCATCTCGCTCCTTAGCGTTGAGGGAAAGATCTTCTTCAGCATCCTTTCCAGAAGGTTGACAGACTTCCTCCTCAAGAATGCCTACATTGACACCTCGGTCCAGAAAGGTGGAATCCCAGGTGTGTCAGGATCAATGTTCCCTCTAATTTTTCATGTGTGAGCAAACGCAAAAACTCCCTGAGCATTTAGTGGAACCCATGTGAGCAACATCAGACGTGCACACTGTGGCTACACCAGCAGCATACCTGTCCCAAACCTGACTAAATAACAAGTTAAATCTCCATCCATCCATCCATTTTCTACCGCTTGTTCCTTTTGGGGTCGCGGGAGATGCATGAGCCTATCTCAGCTGCATTCGGGCGGGGTACACCCTGGACAAGTCCCCACTTCATCGCAGGGCCAACACAGATAGACAGACAACATTCTCTTATTATTATATTCAAATGACAGCAGTCATTTCCATGAGATTATTTTCTAATATAAGTGTTTAGGCCCACTTACAATGACAATAACAAAAAATATTGTTTTTCATGAACTGTGTACTTGTATTGTTTGTCTGGGTGGAGGTCCTGCTTTGGAAATAATGTGTACCCCTTTCAGACATTGCATTTAGTTCCCATTAAAACATTCACATGTTGCACAATGAGATGTAAGCAGGGGATCATATGTACATTCCTGCAACTTCCTGTTTGTAAAAAATATATTTTTATTAGTATTTATTTAATATACTAACAGCATTTCATGATTAATATTTATAAATTAAGATGCCTAATAAATGACACTAGAATAAGCACACATTTGATTGGTAAATCATAGTGTAACGACCTGGAATTACACTTTATGTGTGGTGTTGGAGTTGTCCGAATTTTTGTGTGGCTGTAAACGCATCACTGGCTAAGTGCCATATGTGCATGTGTTGGCGCAAGTGAGAAAGAGCGAGCGGCTGCTGTTGATATAACAAAGTTGCTTTTGGTCTGGATTGTACTGCAGAAAATGACCAGTTTTGCTAGAAATCATTTTTTTACTAATGTTCTTCGTGGATGGCACAGCCATCCCATCTATCACCAAGAAACCGGTCAAGAGCCTGGGCAAGGTCTTCGACTGTAGTCTCAGGGATACTGCAGCCATCCAAACGACCATCAAGGAACTGGAGACGTGGTTATCGGCTGTAGACAAGTCTGGCTTACCTGTGTATTTACCTGCATGGCGTCTTAACCCGTGTACTCTGGCCTCTGTTGTTGTATGAGGTTCTTCTGTTAACAGTGGAGGCTCTGGAGAGGAAGATCAGCAGCTACCATCGCTGATGGATGGGCTTAGCTGCACAGGCTGCTTCCCACGCAGCCTGTGCAGCACAGCACTGTATGGGAAGACAAACAAGCTCCAGCTCCCTTTCAGTAGCCTGGATGAGGAGTTCAGGGTCTCTCGCACTCGAGAGGCTTTGCTCTATCGTGACTCCAAATACTCTAAAGTGGCATCAGCGGGCATCGTGGTGCGAACTGGCAGGAAGTGGAGGGCTCAGAAAAGCCTGAAGGTAGCTGAGTTTTGGCTGAGACATAGGGCTCTGGTGAGCACGGTGGCAATAGGCCGTGCTGGGCTGGGTGCCTTCCCTCAACCTCGCTATGAGAAGGCACGTACGTGGTAAGGACAAACGCCAGTTAGTCCTGAAGAGGTTGAGGAGGAACGAACCAGCAGGATGGTGGGTATGCAGCAGCAGGGAGCATGGACAAGGTGGGAGGGTGCACTGGAGAGGAGGTTGACCTGGTCTGAGATCAGGCTGGCTGAACTACAGCGCATTAAGTTCATGGTTCAAGCTGCCTACAACGTCCTACCCAGCCCAGCCACTCTCCATCTCTGGGGCATGAATGACTCTCCAGCCTGTGTGCTGTGCTCCAGGAAAGGCTCGCTGGAGCACATCCTAAGCAGCTGCTCTAGAGCTCTGGGGTAGGGCCGCTACCGCTGGCGGCACGACCAAGTGCTGAAGACCGTTGCTGAAGCCACAGCTAAAGCCGTGGCCAAAAACAACAACAGCAAGCAACAACCTGGCAAGAGGAGAATTGCCTTTGTCAGGGCTGGAGAGCAGCCACAGTCACAGCCCAAACCAGCAGCCGGGCTCCTCACCTTAGCATTGGACCGGGATCTTCGAGTGGACTTGGGCAAGCAGCTGAAGTTTCCAGACTACGTCACAACAACTTCGTTGAGGCCAGACATCTTGCTTACGTCAGTATCTTCACGGCAGGTGCTACTGATAGAGCTGACAGTTCCTTGGGAGGGTCGCATAGAGGAGGCAAATGAGCGGAAGTGGTCAAAGTACCAGGAGCTAGTCGAGCAATGCCGAAGAGGAGGCTGGAAGGCACGCTGTGAGCCCATTGAAGTGGGGTGTAGAGGCTTTGCTGGCCGCTCACTGTGCAAGGTGTTCACACTACTTGGCATCACAGGTGCTGGAAAAGGAAGGCCATCAAGGCCACCATGGAGGCATCAGAGAGAGCCTCTAGATCAGGGGTCTCAAACACGCGGCCCGCGGGCCAATTGCGGCCCACGAGACGTTATTTTGGGGCCCCCACCTTAATATGAAAGTTCAATGTTAGTGCGGCCCGCAAGTTTGAAATGAATGGTGCTTGACAGCGTTGTGTGCGGAGCTGAAGAAATCTACCAATCACGGTGTGGTATAAGGCTCTCGACAACATCGAGGGTGTGCCATCACGGCACTGCCTTTAGTGTCCTCTAGAAACTGTCACCACATCAACTTTTCCTCCATACTAACAGCGTGCCGGCCCAGACACATGTTGAATGAGGCTTCTGCAGACACATGTAAGTTATTGCAAGACATACTTGAGGAACAGCCATACATGTCACACTGAGGGTGGTCATATTTTATTTTATTTATTTTTTAACACTGTTACAAATATGCGCCACACTGTGAACCCACACCAAACAAGAATGACAAACACGTTTCGGGAGAACATCCGCACCTAAACACAACATAAACACAACAGAACAAATACCCAGAATCCTTTGCAGCCCTAACTCTTCCGGGCTACAAAAACACCCCCGCTACCCCCAACCCCGCCTCCTCCCAACCCCGCCCACCTCAACCCCCCCACACACACTTCAACTCCCCCGCCCCCCCATCTCCCGAATTCGGAGGTCTCAAGGTTGGCAAGTATGCATTGACGTCACTTGCGTGATGCAAGCAGAGAAACATTTTGCCGCTTTTCCACGACACCCGCACACGCTCTTCCTTCCTCCCTCCCTCCCTGCCTCCCTCACTCGCTCGCCCGCCTGCTCGCTCCCGCCCCCGGCGCCACTGTAAACAGTCCGGTAGCTTCCAAAGCACTCCGCCGAAGGAGCGAGCGACAATACAAAAGTGTGGTGCACTGGACCCCAGCGCTGATACTCCGACAGAGAGTCGCTGGGCGAATCAGACGTGTAACACGTTAGTGGTGATGTTAGCCCGTTCGGGGCTAATTGTGCTACCGTAACTGTAAACTCCACGGCGAGCCGCCCCCCCTCCCGTTGGCTCCAGACAGAGACGATTTTTGATGCAATATTTCTTTGTTGAGCGTGTCTTATTTCATTTCATTTAATTTCATTTTTATTTATCTCCTTCATTGATGTACATCTTTGATCGATAGACAATTATACCTCAATTATTCAATTATACATTTACACACCAATGCCTGAGAAGGAGCAGGATGAAGAAAAATCTTATATTTTTCTGCCCCCTTCAACATAATACGTAGTCTTACTTAATGATATCATATAAACCAACAATTACATCCAAGTTCAAATCCCAGCCGAGTCATACCAAAGACTATAAAAATGGGACCCATAACCTCCCTGCTTGGCACTCAGCAACATAGGGTTGGAGTTGGGGGTTAAATCACCAAAATGATTCCCGGGCGCGGCGCCGCTGCTGCCCACTGCTCCCCAAGGGGATGGGACAAATGCAGAGGACAAATTTCACCACATCTAGTGTGTGTGTGACAATCATTGGTACTTTAAAAAAAAAAAATATATATATATATATAACGAAAACAAACAAAAAAACACACAAAAAAACACAAGAAGTGCAAAACTTCATGATGTACAAACCGAACAAAAAAAACAATGATACAAAACAAATACAAAACCAGGCAAAAAATAAGTAAAATAATAAATATAAAGCAAAATGTAAACACTTATGGCTGTCCATATGATCTTATTGTTCTGTCTTTATATATTTTTTCAATTGGAATATATTTTTACAATCTTTTATCTCATTGTAAAGAGAATTCCATAGTTTAACCCCCACCACTGATATGCACATTTGTTTTAAAATTGTCCTTGAATACTGATGTTGGAAATGACCTTTTGTTCTATGCTCTTCATTCTCAGAAGTGATGACAAACATTTTTTGTAAATTTGCTGGTAATGTTTTACTTTTAGCCTTAAACATGACACATAATGTCTGTAACTTTACTAGCTCCTGTAATTTCAATAAACCCGAATTAATAAATAATATGTTAGTGTGTTCTAAGTAATCTACTTTATGGATAATCCTTATAGCTCTTTTCTGTAGTTGATACAGAGAAAGTTGCGGTGCACAAGGAATACAATTTGAAACGTCATTATACAACTAGACATGCTGAGGAGTATGCAAAATACCAGGGAGATGAGAGAGTGAACCGGGTTGCAAATTTTAAAACCAGTCTACTGAGGCAACAAGATTTCGTCAAGAAAGTGTCATGACGCGGAGTCGAACCCACGTTTCCTCTGCAGCTGGAGCTGCGGGCACTTCTGTTAACCCCTCTGCTGGCAGCACACTCAGACACACCTCTGCTCGCGCTGAGCACAACACGCCCACACAGCAACAAGCCTGCAAGCAATCAGTCATCAGAGCACCTGGACCTGACGAGGGGGAGCGGCATAAAGACCAGCGGACCCAAGGAACCTTTGCCAGAACGTCGCTAACCTTCCAGTAAGCATCACGTCTGGCATTCCTTTCCCAGTGATTTCCTCGTCCTTGTTTTGCTTTCTCTCCGTGTTTTCCCCCTGGTTCATGCCCTTTTGTATTTCCACAGTGACTCTCCTGACCTCCGTGATCGTGCCTTGTCACTCGACACCCATCCGGATTTCTAACAGCCCTCCTCGATCCACGACCTCCCTGCTCGGACCTAGACCACGCTGCCCTGCTCTTGCCCACGACCACTTGCCTGTCCACGAACTGCCTCTTCGCCTTTCCCCTTGGATAACGACGAAACATACAACCAACATTTACAGACAACAACCCTTGGTAACATTTACATTATTAATTTTACACATAGTCAACACTCACTCACTTTGAGTAGCATACACACGCCACGTATTCATCAAAGGTTTCAAATAAACCTTGTAAACCTCAGTCCTGCCCTGGTTGTCGCCTCCTTCCCTTCTCTGATACACAACAGTACGTTCTGGCCAACATGTCGGAAACAGGCGACAGCAGCAAGCCCCAGGCCCAGATAGCCATATCTTACGACCTAGCTATCCTTAGCTCCGTCGTTAGCGAACACCAGGTTCGGTTTACTGCCCTTGAGGATCATCTTGAGAGAGCTTTTACCAGACTTTATTCCAAGCTGGACAACATGTGCTCCGGGGCCAGTTCTGGACCGGTGGTACCTCCACGTGCTTCTCCAGTTCCTGGACCCGAATACAGCATTCTGGAACGAGAGCCCAGGATTGCCAGCCCTAAACCCTTTGAAGGGGACTTTGAACTTTGTAGAGGGTTTTTGGTACAATGTGACCTCATTTTTCGGCACCAGCCCTCCCGTTATTCCTCAGACGGCGCCAAGATTGCATTTATTTTCTCCTTACTTTCCGGCCCGGCTCTCAAGTGGGCTACTGGTGCAGTCGACAGGACCATTGGGCTCAACGCCGACTATTCTGCGTTCCGTGCAGAATTTCGGGCTGTCTTTGATCACCCCAAGGATGGGGGGGACGCGGCTGGACGTCTACACTCCATTTCGCAGGGTTCACGTTCCGTGGCAGCCTATACCCTGGAATTCCGGACCCTGGCGGCGGACAGCGGTTGGGGGGACCGGGCGCTCCAAAGCGCATTCCGCCGCGGCCTCTCTGAAGAGATTAAGGACGGTCTACTGAGAGACAGACCTACTTCCTGCAAGGACCTCATCGAACTAGCCCTCCAATTTGACCTAAGACTTTGTGAGCGAGCAGCAGAACGAAACCAGAGAACTACCTCAATGGCAGTCCTGGTGAGCCATACTTTATTTCCCCGTAATGAGGAAAACCCCGACATACTGCTACCCGCTATTCTGGCCTGGGACCAGAGGAGCATTCAAGTACAGGCATTTGTGGACTCTGGAGCTGATGAAAGTCTTTTGGACTACAAGTTCGCCCAGCAGATGGGCATTCCCCTGATCTCTCTGGACAAGACGCTGCCAGCACAGGCCCTGGATGGACGGCCATTGGGCCCCATCAATTACCGCACTGAGCCCCTTTCCATGACCATTTCTGGAAATCACAGAGAGACCATTAGTTTATGGGTGCTGGAAGCTCCGGTAGCCCCGCTGGTACTTGGAAGATCTTGGCTTCGTCACCACAACCCTCATATCTCTTGGTCTTCCGGCAAAATTCTGGCATGGAGCACACCCTGCATGGCCAACTGTCTTGGATCAGCATCTCATCCGGTCTACCATTCCACTACCACGACTCCCCAAGTAGATCTATCTCTGGTTCCAGCTTGCTACCATGACTTAGCCGAGGTCTTCAGCAAGGTACGTGCCCTGGGACTACCCCCTCATAGACCTTATGATTGTGCCATCGATTTACTCCCTAACGCTACTTTACCGTCTAGTCGCCTATACAATTGATCTCTGCCAGAGAAAGAAGCTATGAGGAACTATATCACCGAGGGCCTTGCCTCAGGCATCATTACACCATCCAAGTCTCCACTGGCGGCGGGATTCTTTTTCGTTGCCAAGAAGGACGGATCCCTTCGTCCCTGCATTGACTACCGTCACCTTAACAACATCACAATTAAGAATAAGTACCCTCTTCCACTACTCAACTCATCTTTTGAACCTTTGGCACCTGCTACCATATTTACCAAACTGGATCTTCGTAACGCCTATCACCTGGTCCGGATCAAAGAGGGGGACGAGTGGAAGACGGCTTTCAACACTCATATGGGGCATTATGAGTATCGGGTGATGCCTTTTGGACTCACCAACGCACCTGCAGTTTTTCAAACTCTTGTCAATGACATTCTTCGGGACATGCTGGACCAATTCGTGGTAGTATACCTCGATGATATTCTAATTTTCTCCCGTAACCTCTCTGATCACCAGAAACATGTTCGACTTGTCCTGCAACGTCTTTTGGAAAACTGTCTATTTGTTAAGGCTGAAAAGTGCTGCTTCCACTCCTCTTCGGTGGAGTTCCTCGGATTCGTGGTTGAAAAGGGTCACATAAGGCCAGACCCGAAGAAGGTGGAGGCCGTGGTGAAGTGGCCGCAACCCACTAATAGGACGGAACTTCGGAGGTTCCTCGGCTTCGCTGGCTTCTACCGCCGATTCATTCAAGACTTCAGTAGAGTTGCGGCACCACTCCATTCACTCACGTCTACAAACGTTCCTTTTGTGTGGACTCTTTTGGCGAGGAAGGCCTTCGAGGAGTTAAAGGAGCGTTTTGTTTCTGCCCCCATTCTAGTCCATCCCAACTTAGATACTGCTTTTTTGGTGGAGGTTGATGCCTCAGACTCAGGGATTGGGGCTATTCTCTCTCAACGGTCAAAGAATGACAATTTGGTTCACCCTGTTGCTTTTTTCTCCAGGCGCCTGACCACGGCCGAACAGAATTATGATGCTCGGAATAGAGAATTACTGGCGGTCCATGAGGCCCTGGTGGAATGGAGACACTGGTTGGAAGGAGCTAGACACCAGTTTCAGATCCTTACCGACCACAGCAACCTCCTACACATCCGAGCTGCCAAGAGGATCAACAATCGCCAGGCAAGGTGGCAGCAATTTTTCTCTCGCTTCAATTACGTGCTTTCTTTCAGACCTGGGTCCAAGAACACTAAGGCTGACGCACTGTCTCGGCTATTTCTGAAAGAACCTACCGGTCCGGCAGTGGCAGAACCCATCCTTCCTCCCACTTGCATCATACGGATGGTAACTTGGAAAGTGGAGGACCTGGTTAAGTCTGCACTGCATTCCAATCCAGGACCGGGAGGTGGACCTCCCAACAGACTGTTCGTCCATCGGGAGCTACGACCCAGGGTCCTGGATTGGGGGCACTCAAGCCTGTTCTCATGCCATCCTGGCTTTCAACGAACCCTATCACTGCTGCGAAGACGTTTTTGGTGGCCATCCATGGCCAAGGACACTCGGGAGTTTATCACTGCTTGTTCAACTTGTGCCCGCAGTAAGACGTCACACAGGCCTCCTGCTGGTCTTCTTCGCCCTCTCTCCATTCCTGCCCGTCCTTGGTCGCACATTGCCCTAGATTTTGTCACGGGATTTCCAGCTTCCAGAGGTAACACCACGATCCTTACAATTGTTGATCGTTTCTCCAAAGCAGCCCATTTCATTCCGCTGCGCAAGTTACCTACTGCTTCAGAGACTTCTGACCTCCTCACACTTCACGTCGTCAAGCAGCATGGTATTCCGGTGGATATTGTTTCTGACCGAGGCCCTCAGTTTACGTCGCAAGTATGGAGAGCTTTCTGCAAGGGAATCGGGGCCTCGGTCAGCCTCACATCGGGATATCATCCCCAAAGCAACGGGCAGGCCGAGAGAGCGAATCAAAGCTTGGAGACCATGCTCCGATGTGTCGCCAGTCGTCAACCCACATCCTGGAGCAAGTTTCTGCCATGGGTGGAGTTTTCCTATAACTCCTTGAAGAGCTCCGCTACCGGTATGTCTCCATTTGAGTGCTCATTAGGTTATCAACCCCCTTTGTTTCCCCAACAAGAACTGGAGATCGCTGTACCGTCTACTAGAGCTGACGGTGTCAGAGGGTGTGGAGAGCCGCTCGTGCAGCTTTGGAAAGAGCATCCGAGAAAATGTGTCGCAACGCCAACCGTCATCGCATTCCAGCTCCGTCCTATAAACCAGGACAACAAGTTATGCTTCTCACTAAGGACCTCAGCCTCCAGGTACCTTCTAAGAAATTGGCTCCACGTTATGTTGGTCCGTTCTCCATCATGTCTATCATAAATCCTGTATCAGTTAAATTGGCTCTCCCACCCTCGGTCAAGCGGCATCCAGTGGTCCATGTTTCCCAGATTAAACCGGTAGCGGAGAGCGCTCTGTCCCCTCCTGTCCCTGCCCCCCCACCCTCTAGGTTCTTACCCAATGGAGATCAGGTTTGGTCGGTTAAGGAGATCCTCAGGGTCCGTCGACAAGGTAGGGGGCTCGTTTATTTGGTCGACTGGGAGGGATATGGACCTGAAGACAGATCTTGGGTGCCAGCCTCCTACCTTGCCGATCCCTCACTTCTAGAGGATTTCTACCGTGCCAATCCTGATGCTCCCCGGCGCTCGTCGGAGGCCTCGCATAAGGGGGGGGGGGTACTGTCATGACGCGGAGTCGAACCCACGTTTCCTCTGCAGCTGGAGCTGCGGGCACTTCTGTTAACCCCTCTGCTGGCAGCACACTCAGACACACCTCTGCTCGCGCTGAGCACAACACGCCCACACAGCAACAAGCCTGCAAGCAATCAGTCATCAGAGCACCTGGACCTGACGAGGGGGAGCGGCATAAAGACCAGCGGACCCAAGGAACCTTTGCCAGAACGTCGCTAACCTTCCAGTAAGCATCACGTCTGGCATTCCTTTCCCAGTGATTTCCTCGTCCTTGTTTTGCTTTCTCTCCGTGTTTTCCCCCTGGTTCATGCCCTTTTGTATTTCCACAGTGACTCTCCTGACCTCCGTGATCGTGCCTTGTCACTCGACACCCATCCGGATTTCTAACTGCCCTCCTCGATCCACGACCTCCCTGCTCGGACCTAGACCACGCTGCCCTGCTCTTGCCCACGACCACTTGCCTGTCCACGAACTGCCTCTTCGCCTTTCCCCTTGGATAACGACGAAAGATACAACCAACATTTACAGACAACAACCCTTGGTAACATTTACATTATTAATTTTACACATAGTCAACACTCACTCACTTTGAGTAGCATACACACGCCACGTATTCATCAAAGGTTTCAAATAAACCTTGTAAACCTCAGTCCTGCCCTGGTTGTCGCCTCCTTCCCTTCTCTGATACACAACAGAAAGCAAGCGAAAAGAGCGATGCAGCAGTTAAAGCTATAGCTACATGGTGAGTGAGATGGTTGCTAGGGCGGGAAATCCATTCAAAGAAGGTGAATTCATTAAAAAGTGCATGTTAGATTTTTTTTAAGAAATCTTTTCTTGCGGCCCAGCCTCACCCAGTTTCTGCATCCAGTGGCCCCCAGGTAAATAGAGGTTGGGTTGCTATCAGCTTACTTCAGTCATCAACAATTATATCATCTGAGAAATGGACATTGTAACAGTGTAGGTCTCACTTGGTAGGATATGTGCAGCGAGCGGTGACCATAGTGAGCTCAGAAAGCCCAAGAACAAGTATTTACATTTGATTATGTACAATCCGGGGAGGTGGGATGTGGTGGGGGGAGGGGGTTAGGCTAGGGTTGTAGTTGCCTGGAGGTGTTCTTTTAGTGAGGTTTTGAAGGAGGATAGAGATGCACTTTCTTTTACACCTGTTGGGAGTGCATTCCATATTGATGTGGCATAGAAGGAGAATGAATTAAGACGTTTGTTAGATCGGAATCTGGGTTTGACGTGGTTTGTGAAGCTCCCCCTGGTGTTGTGGTTATGGTGGTCATTTACATTCTGGAAGTAGTTTGACATGTACTTCGGTGTCAGGGAGGTGTAGCGAATTTTATAGACAAGGCTCAGTGCAAGTTGTTTTACTCTGTCCTCCACCCTGAGCCCGCTCCATACTTGCCACAACCTTGAGACCTCCGAATTCGGGAGATGGGGGGCGTGGTTGCGGGGGTGGGGTTGAGGTGCAGGCAGCACACCCCTTCACCTTTGACCTTTTCTGGATGAAATTAAATTCTTTTTTCCAATCATTTTGGAACTTGCAAGCGTATTTCTTCTTCTTACTCGTCGTTGCCATGTCTCTTCCTCGTTCTTCTGCTTCGTCTCCTTCTTGTTGTGTGTGCAGTTGTGCACTGAGCTCCAAAAGCCGTAGACGTTATTGTAGCGTCCCGGAAGAGTTAGTGCTGCAAGGGATTCTGGGTATTTGTTCTGTTGTGTTTATGTTGTGTTACGGTGCGATGTTCTCCCGAAATGTGTTTGTCATTCTTGTTTGGTGTGGGTTCACAGTGTGGCGCATATTAGTAACAGTATTAAAGTTGTTTATACGGCCACCGTCAGTGTGACATGTATGGCTGTTGACCAAGTATGCCTTGCGTTATCATTAAACCAGTTAAAAGATCATACAACGTGTCAGCATTTCTTGACATCTTCGAGTAAAGACCATTGTTAAACCCGTTCAACGCTACATTATTATGTGACTGGGCCGGTACGCTGTTTATATGGAGGAAAAGCGGACGCCTGAACAGCATGCAGCTGTTAAGGGGTGAAGGTTTCAGGTGAGAGAGGACGTTAAAGGCAGTGTCTTTAAGGCACGCCCCCAATATTGTTGTCCGGGTGGAAATCGGGAGAAATTCGAGAGATTGGTTGCCCCGGGAGATTTTCGGGAGGGGCACTGAAATTCGGGAGTCTCCTGGGAAAATCGGGAGGGTTGGCAAGTATGGCCCGCCCACTTTGGAGAAGCGGGTAAGAGTGAGGTGTGATCTGGGGTGGAGGTCTAGAAGTAACCTGACTAGCTTGTTCTGGGATGTTTGGAGTCTTGATTTGAGGGTTTTGGAGGTGCTGGGGTACCAGGAGGTGCATGCGTAGTCGAAAAAGGGTTCAATGAGAGTTCCCGCTAGAATCTTCATGGTGCTTTTGTTGACCAGAGAGGAGATTCTGTAGATAATAGATCTTGTTCGTTGGTTGACCTTTTTGATTACCTTGGTTGCCATTTTATCACAGGTGATAATAATGTCACCCACTTTAATAGTGAAGTCACCATACTTGCCAACCCTCCCGGTTTTACCAGGAGACTCCCGGTATTCAGCGCCTCTCCCGATAACCTCCCGGCAGAAATTTTCTCCCGACAAACTCCCGGTATTCAGCCGGAGCTGGAGGCCACGCCTCACGTCCGCTTTCCCACAATATAAACAGCTTGCCTGCCCAATGACGTCATAACATCTACGGCTTTTAGGGAGTAGAGTGCACAAATGCGCACACAACAAGGAGACAAAGCAGAAGAACGAGGAAGTTACAGACATGGCGACGCCGTCGACGAGCAAGATGAAGAAATACGCTTGCAAGTTCCAAAACGAATGGAAACAAGAATTTCAGTTCATCCAGGACAGTTCGAAGGGGAAGTGTACATTTTGTAGAACAGACTTCTCCATTGAACACGGTGGCCGAAATGATATACTCATTCATGAACGGAGAGCGAAGCACATGGCGGCGGCAGCGCAGCACCGTTCACAGCCCAGTATTATGGGCCACCTCGCAAAATGTATTATATACATAATAAAATAAATATATATATATATAAAGCTAGAATTCACTGAAAGTCAAGTATTTTATACATTATATATATATATATATATATATATATATGAAATACTTGAGTTGGTGAATTCTAGCTGTAAATATACTCCCCTCTTAACCACGCCCTTAACCACGCCCCCGCCCCGACCACGCCCACCGACCCACCCCCGACCACGCCCCCCACCCCCACCTCCCGGTATCGGAGGTCTCAAGGTTGGCAAGTATGGAAGTCACTGACTTTCTTAAGGTTGATTTGGGACCCAAATAGGATGGATTCCGTTTTACCTAAGTGTATGGATAGCCCTATTGTCAGCGAGCCAGGTGCAAATTCTACAGAGTTCGGCACTGAAGATTTTTTCCACCTGTGATTTGTCCTTGCCGGATACCAGCAGGGCCGAGTCATCCGCAAACAGGAACAATTCATAAACGCTTGCTGATGACATGTCGTTTACGTATTTTAGGAACAGTAAAGGCCCTAATATACTGCCTTGGGGGACTCCACAGCTTACTGAGAGGGGGGACAGGTTGCCGTTCACCTCTACCACCTGTTTCCTCACCTCCAAGTAAGATTGCATCCAGCTCGATGAGGTTTTATCAAATCCGATTGCTTTAAGCTTATCCAACAGTATAGCGTGTCAAAGGCCTTCTGAAGGTCCAGCATGACCACGCTGCAGTATTTGCCCGCGTCCACCTCATATTTGATGTGGTCGGTCAGATAGAGAAGGCATGTGTCAGTGGAGTGGTTAGTTCTGAAGCCGGATTGGAATTTGTACATGAGTTTTTTCGTGGCAAGATATCTATCGACCTGTTCATAAAGTATTTTTTCCATTACTTTCGAAATGGAACTGAGAATAGAAACAGGTCGGTAGTTACCAGGTTCTAATTTGCTACCTTTTTTAAAAAGGGGAGTTACTCTTGCTATCTTGAAATCTTTTGGTACTTGGCCTTGTTTAATTGAGAGGTTTATTATGTGTGTGATGATTGGGGCAATGGTGGTGGCAGAGTCCCTGAGGAATCTGGAGGGGATATTGTCAAGGCCAGTGGCCTTGTTTTGGTGGAGCACGCTCAATTTGTTGAGCACCTCGTCAGCTGAGACCATTTCTAATTTTAAATCGTTGTTAAATACTCCTAACTTTCGGTAGTAGGCTTTAATGTGTTCTACACCAAAGCGACCAGAGTGGTGGGACAGCTTGTTAACTAGTGTTGTGGCTATGCTGGTGAAAAAGGTGTTAAGTCTGCTTGCTACCTCCAGTTTTTCTGTAATGAGGGAGTCGTCCTCCTTGATGTTGGTGAGTCTGGTTTTAAGTTTCTGGCTGCAGCCAGGAAGCTGGTTATTGAGGATTTTCCAGAGCTCACGTGGCTTATTTGTGTTTTCCTCTATTTTGTCGTTAATGTAATTTTTTTTAAAGGATTTAGTCAGGTTGTTTGCCTTATTTCTTAATTTATTGCATTGCCTTTTGAGTGTTGTGGTTATTATTGGGTTGTTTATCTACTTCGGTTTTGCACTTTTGGTATTCGGAGTATTTCCTGTCTCTGTCTTTTATGGCAGCTAAAAGGTCCGGATTCATCCATGGTTCAGAGCGGGCTTTTATCCTGACTGTACTCACGGGAGCCATATCATTTAGTATCGCTAGGAAGGCTGTTTTAAAGCGATCCCAAGCATCATCGACCAGGTTGCTCGTGAGCACAGGGGACTAGTCCCACTCACCCAGTTTGAGGTTGAAATTATCACTGGAGTATGTTTTAAGGGATCTGGATTGAGCTGTTATGAGGCCGTTGGCTTTGGGTTTAGCTATTTTGCGGGTGCAGAAGGTTAGATAGTGGTCGCGAAGACCACAGATCATGACCCCACTATTTTTTATGTTAGGCCGGTCTGATGTGAGAATGAGATCTATGGTTGATTGGGTGGAATCACACACCCTTGTGGGTAGTGTTATTAGAGAGACCGTGCAGATTACAAAGCTTGCTGTAATATTTGAAGACAGGGCCATCTCTGCGTTGAATATCTGTGTTCAGATCTCCAGTTATAATTTTCTCCACGTTGTCTACCTCAGCTAAGCACTCCTCGAGAGCACCATAGAAATCACTCTGATTAGGGGGTCTGTATACAGTCCCTATCAGCTTAGCGTTTTTGAATTTGATTTCCGCCCACACAGATTCAAGGGCATTGTGGTTGAGATCAGTGCGAGTTATGTATTTTATATTCTGGTGAATATACATACAAACACCCCCACCATGTTTATTCCTGTCCTTTCTGATAACTGAGATGTTTCCTATCTCTATCTCTGAGTCAGAAACACTTTGATCTAATTTAGTTCCAGAGAAACACAGGATTTTTACCTCTCATCACTTTTCATGAGAAAAAAAAATATAGCTTTGATATTGAGCTTTGCGTATATAGTAAGAACTAATGAGCAGAGGTGGGACCAAGTCATTGCTTTGCAAGTCACAAGTAAGTCTCAAGTCTTTGCCCTCAAGTCTCGAGTCAAGTCCAGAGTCAAGACAGGCAAGTCCCGAGTCAAGTCCAAAGTCAAGACTGGAAAGTCTCAAGTCAAGTCACAAGTCCTGCATTTTGAGTATCGAGTCCTTTCAAGTCCTTTTAACCACAGACTAATATTTTTACACAGATTGTGTATGCTTTTAAACCGCTGTATTTATTTATTAAAACAAGTGCATTTGAAATAGCAGGAAAAAAAATAGTACTGACATTGCAATTCATAGTAGCACTATTAACCAGTCATTTTAATAGTTTAAACAATGTTAAACATTTAACTCATTCCTTTACAGAATAAACACATTTGCAAAAACAAGTGCAACTGTACTTATTTGTACACAAGTGTTAACATTGTATTTCCATGGCATATTGCATTGTAACTAGTTCCACAGCAGTTTCTATTCTGTTCTTACCTTATCTCATTGATCTCATCTCATACTGTATGTGTGTTTATGTGTGCGTACACATGAAAAACATAACAAATACATGAACATAACAATGAACAGAGTTGTACTTTTTAGATGTCAGGGCCCTATGCAATATGTACACATATTCTTAATATAGTATACATTTTAACTGACCTTTATTTGACTATGTTTGTCTTTTTGTAGGTGGCTAAAATATGCGGTGCTGCTGACCGCCGTCTAACGTTATGTTACTGTGTGTGATACATTGACTAACGTAACGTTATGTATAGGTACCTCATGCAACCCTGCTTAAAAAAATCACTTGACAAAAAGTATGAATAAGGAAGCTAACTGCAGTGGACGCAACATATTGCTGTGTTTGAAATGATGTTATAACCATAGACATCTTATAAGTAGACGCAGTATTGGTTGCTGTGACGAGAGCAAATTGCATCTTGAAGTGGTGATGAGGAGCCGGCGAGCAGCCTAAACTGACAGTTGACAGGTAGAAAACAAAGATGCCGGGCTGGTGTTCAGCGTTTTCCTGCTCAAATGAGCGGACTGTTGAAAATAGGAATCGGGGGATTACTTTTCACAAGTAAGATTTAACATTAATGTACTTTTGGTTGTATTTTATGAAAATAATATTACCACAGAGTTAAGAAGGAGCAAAGATCTTCAATATTTGTATGTGAAAATCACAAACAAAGCTTCTGGGGGAGGATGACGCCCCTACAGGGGTTTGGTTTACAAACTTTCAGCCCCACCTAAAACAAAATTCACCAGCCGCCACTGATTATGATGCATTCTCATTTTAGGCAAAATATAAGACAATACTTTCTTAACAGTATAATTGTAACCAGGAATAAGTCTTCAAGTAACAATATTCAAATACTAACATTGTTGGGTAAGACAGCATTTGGTTTTATTCTGAATCCAGTGAAACAGATTGGTGGTTTTAGCTGATATAAAGACTTTCAGGTGTTTATATATGTTTAAGTATTTGGCAGACGCTTTTATCCAAAGCGACATACATAAAAAATACATATATAACAATCACTGTAAACATTATCATTTAAGGGAAGAATGTAATACAAAATATCAATACAAAGTGTCAAAACAGAATAAACTCTCTGCTGCTGCAGCAACAGAGATACGGTCTATAAGATATATAGATATCTAATGTATTCATACATTGTTTATGTAGGATATACACATGTATATATAACGTAATTATATTGTTTCTTCAACTTAAAAATAGCTGACCGTTTTTTCCCCCTTTCTCTGGGTTTATATTCCCAGTTTTGATCTCGGACGTCTGGTCACTTATAGCATATAAGAATATTTTATTACTGTTAAGCAAACTATGAATAATAAAACATGTGTCTGTTATCATAGCTACACGTATGACAAAAAAGCGTGTGAAAATGAGTGGTATTCAGTGAGGTAAAATGAATTAAATGCGCTGACAGTTCATTGCTCCTGCCAAATGAATTGCACTGAGTTGAGCGGATCACCACTCCAAGATGGCGGCCCCGCGTCTCGTCAGCGCCAGTAGGCAGTAGCGCTCCATGCTGCGTCTACTTATAAGATGTCTATGGTTATGACGTTAGCAGTGAGTTTACAGCCTCACTGATTTAACTACACAGCAAATAAAAGTCATGTTACTTAGCCAATAAATGTTAGATTACATTCAAAACTTACCCTTCTTTGTGCAACTTCAAATGTCGAACGAAGTTGGAAGTTGTTGCGTCTCCGTCTGTAATATTCCAACTGCGTGATTTGCATACGGCAATTCGTTTTTTGTTGACCAAGTCGTAGTTTTTATACCCGAACGAAACCAACTTTGGTATAAATCTTTCTCACTGGCGCGTTGTTTGACAACTCTTGTTCATTGGTTGTCCTGCAATTTGATTGGCTGAATGCTGTGTGATGAAAACAATGTAGATCTAATTTGATTGGCTGTTGTACTGACAGCACACCAGCTGACACGCAGCACACACGCTGATAGACAGACACGTACAAAATGAAAGCTACGGAGCGCTCCTAAATAACTTTTTAAACTTTAGGTTTTGGGGAAAGTAGCAAGTCATGTCAAGTCAAAAGCCTCAAGTCCAAGTGAAGTCACAAGTCATTGATGTTAAAGTCTAAGTCGAGTTGCAAGTCTCTTTACATTTTGTCAAGTCGAGTCTAAAGTCATCAAATTCATGACTCGAGTCTGACTCGAGTCCAAGTCATGTGACTCGAGTCCACACCTCTGCTAATGAGACCGCTTAACCCCATCCACTGGGCTTCCATCCATCAATAACCAGCACTCAGCGCAAATTACATTACATCTTGGATAATAGTTACATTTTAAGTGTGTTGTGCCTTTTTTTTGTGCAGATAGGAAAGCCAACACCTCCTTCTCCCACCAAAGACAGGAGAAATAGCATGGGCTCACCCCTCAGAGGTCCAGGAAGCCCCATTCGTAGGATCAGCCACGTTGAGAGACGGTAGTATTTATAATTTCAATGCAATTCTAACCATACTTGTGCTTTGAAATATTTGTTCTGTTTCAGTCACTCTGGAGAAAAGAAGGCTTTGGAACAGAAAGCATCTGAAGACATGAACGTGTATCAGATTCGAGTGTGAAAAAACTTTTTTGCAGCTGAAACATATTAAATAAAACATTCAAAAGGGAACCAGCAACCACTACACCCACACACACTCAGTATCATTGTCATCAGGGTTTTTTATTTCACAAGCATTGGTGCTGGAGATGTTCTCAAATGTGAAGTATTGTGCAAAGATGACACGTTATCAGTCACATTAGAGAAATATAGGCAATCGGTGTGTATGTAATACTTGAAATATATTAGTAATTTTAGTGTGTTCGTTCGTGTTGTTTCCCCATCCTATTGGACACATGACTTTTAAGGCTGACCTAAAACTACCCCTGTCTGTGCCTTGGACTTTGAATTAAGATTTGGGGGGGGGGGGGGAAATAATAATCCATCCATCCCATCCATTTTCTACGACTTATTCCCTTTGGGGTCGCGGGGGGCGCTGGAGCCTATCTCAGCTACAATCGGGCGGAAGGCGGGGTACACCCTGGACAAGTCGCCACCTCATCGCAGGACATAATAATCAAAAATCCAATTTTTTTTTTCCTAATTAGACACGAAACATGGAAACTTGTATGAAAGTGTTTCAACAATCAATTTAGCAGGCAAATCACATTGATATGTTATTTACTATAAATACAAGACAGATGTCAACTGCTGAGTGATGCAAATAAAAATGCAGCATTTTTTTTAACACACTGGATGCAACTTGCTAAATCGTACTGTAGCTCTGCTTTCCTGTTATGTGTATTAATAGCTTTTAACTTTTATTTGTAGCAACTTAATTCAGTTGTTGCTTGCCTTAAAGATGAGACCTCAATGTCGGAATAAATGAGGTGTCAAAGTATTTGTATGAAATAAGTAAAGCACTGCATTTTTAAAAACACATGGTTCTCAATAAATCGCCACAGACTACATGTTTGTGACTTGCGTCTCCAGGTTACTTATTTGTGAGTGACAGGAAGAAAACCTCTGACTTGCTTTGTGAGAAGTTTTATAAATGTATGTATACATATTTTATAAAACTTATTTTTAAGGAGATATTAAGGTCGAGTTGGCTGCTGCTTTGGAAATCAATCAGCAAATAAGCCTTCACTCAAATGTCAAACACTAGCAGATTTACAATACAGACTAACATATTGTGTACTCCATTAGGAAGAAACATCTAAGTTAAGTTAAAGTTCCAATGATTGTTACACACACACACTGGGTGTGGTGAAATTTGTCCTCTGCATTTGACCCATCCCCTTGTTCACCCCCTGGGAGGTGAGGGGAGCAGTGAGCAGCAGCGTGGGCCGCGCTCGGGAATCATTTTGGTGATTTAACCCCCAATTCCAACCCTTGATGCTGAGTGCCAAGCAGGGAGGCAATGGGTCCCATTTTAATAGTCTTTGGTATGACTGGGCCGGGGTTTGAACTCACAACCTCTCAGTCTCAGGGCGGACACTCTAACCACTAGGTCACTGAGCCGGTGCACTACTCACAAACCACTACACCATTCTGAAAGCACCAAGTGTGTGATAAAGACATAAAACAACACATAAGATTTTTGTGTAATCCAAAAGGTCCTCAAAGAGACCCGTAATGTTAAGGTCTTGGTCAAGGGGGGGGGGGGGGGGGTGACCCCAGAATGCAGAGACGGGAGACGAGGTGGAATTACAAAAAAATGAAACAATTTAACTAGACAAAAGGGATAACTAAGGGCGATGGGGCAGAAGCGCACACCATGTAACCTGGACAAAATAGGTTCCTCAGTGGTCGGCTGGAGAAAAGGCCAGGGCGCACTGATCAGGGCAAAAGTCCAACAAAATAATCCCCTTTATCTCAGGGAGGCTAGGAAACAAACACAAAAGAGGTTTAGGGAATTCAGGACTAAGGAGCGACAACGTACCAGGTCTGGTGAGGTGAAGCAGGCGCATGCACAAGAGAGGTTCAGGATATAGTCAGTGACGAAATACTGGCGGGCTAATTGCGAGAAGGTGTGCCTCAAGGTCCGCCCCTCGCCGAGGACGAATCACTGAATACACAGGTGCAGACATAAAGGAGAAGGCAGGATAAAGATAAAACAAAACAGTACCACAATCCAGCGGCTAGAGGAGAGTTGGAGGGACGGATGAGACCAGAAGCGAGCAAAGTGGTGATATAGTCCTCTAGTGAATATCTTTCATGTTTCAAAATGTTATAAAGACGGGATAAAGGGAGTGTAGCACCAGGGAGGAGATTAATACAACAATCATAGGGACGGTGTGGATGTAGCGACAACGCGCGGTCCTTGCTAAAGACCTCTTTAAGGTCGTGGTAAGCAGTGGGCACAACCGACAAATCAAGGACTTCCTGGATTACGACACGTGCGGACCCTGTGCGAGGGCATGCGGACCGTATGACAAAAAAACCCCAGTTAATGATAGTAGTCTTGGCCCAGTCAATATGGGGATTATGTTTAGCTAGCCAGGTAAGCCCGAGCACAACAGGAGCAGAACGAGAGGGAGTGACTAGAAAATTGATTGACTCAAAATGGTTTCCAGATCATTTAAGAGATAACGGCTGAGTCTGATGAGTAACGCTCGCCAGGTGGCCTCCGTCGAGGGATCGGACTACTCTAGGTCTGTGTAATTTGGCAACGGGTATGGAAAAACGTTTAATGACTGACTCATCGATAAAATTGTCATCGGAACCTGAGTCAATAAGAGCCCTAATGCCCAATATCTGATCCTTATCCCAGGCAAGCATGCCCGTGAGTTGAAGCCTTGACAATGTCTGACCTGTAGATGGCAGTAGAGGAGCAGGATCGGTCGCTGGAGGATGTGCAGCTGGGGTGCGGCGAGGAGGTGGGGCTTGAGTGCGTCGAGGAGGTGAAGCTTGAGTCAGACGGCGGGCAGGACGATGAGGACAGTGGGAGATGCGATGCTCAGCTTCTCCGCAATATAGACAAAGCTGAAGACGAAAGCGACGATCTCTCTCAACTTGAGAGAGACGATTCCCTCCAAGCTGCATGGGTTCCTCCTCCCATGATATCGGCACAGCATTGACAACGGGTATCGGTGCAGACGTAGCTTGATGAGCTCCATGGCCACTCCCACTATACGTTGAGGTGCGAAGTCCTTGTCGTCGGAATCTCTCTCTCCCAGTCAACGAGGCGATTCTCAATGTCCACCGGCAAAGCGACGACTTAGTCGAGGCTCTCGGGAGTCTTGAGCGGGATCAACTGTTTCCGGACTCAATCGGCCAGACCGAGGGAGAAGACGTCCACCAATGCGGAAGTGGGCTATCCGCTTTCGGCAGCCTGCCTCCTAAATTCGATGGCGGAGTCCGTGACGCTGCGATGTCCTTGCTGCAGACGTAGTAATGACCGTGCTGCCTCACGTCTTGGCATTTCGCGCTGAAAAATGAAAAACATGGCTTTGGCAAAAGCGTCCCCACTCTGCGGTGGCCCAGGCGGCAGCCCGGCCACTCATGTGGGACATGACAAAAGCCACGGGAGCTCTTTCAGAGTAAAAGGACGTGGGTAATAGTTCAAAATATATCTCACACATCACCTGACTCGCCGGAGAATCGCTCAGGCTTGGAGAGTGGTGGACAAGAAGCAGGAGGTGTGTCGTCAGGCAACGGAATATCTGTGGGATGCGGATGTCTCAGCTGGACTGCTGGATCGTCCGTAGGGGGAGTCATCGCCTGCAGCGCAGTAAGTACACTTCCCAGCTGTCTCTCCAAAGCATCAAGGCAGGCGTCTTGGCGTTGGGCCATGGCGTTGACGCAAGCCCCAAGAACGCCAAACTGTTCTTCCTGTTGTCCAAGTCGTTTGGCCTGTTGTTGCAGCGCCCTCTTTACCGGTTTGGTCTCTGCGGTATGGCCGGTTAATATGTTAAGGTCTTGGTCGGGGGGGGGTGACCCCAGGATGCAGAGACGGGAGACAAGGTGGAATTACAAAAAAATGAAAACATTTAATTAGACAAAAGGGATAACTAAGGGCGATGGAGCAGAAGTGCACACCATGTAACCTGGACAAAATAGGTTTCTCAGTGGTCGGCAGGAGAAAAGGCCAGGGTGCACTGAGCAGGGCAAGAGTCCAACAAAATAATCCCCTTTACCTCAGGGAGGCTAGGAAACAAACACAAAAGAGGTTAGGGAATTCAGGACTAAGGAGCGACAACATACCAGGTCTGGTGAGGCGTCTTGGCGTTGGGCCATGGCGTTGATGCAAGCCCCAAGACACACCTCCTGAACCTCTCTCGTGGCGCATGCACGAGAGAGGTTCAGGATACATTAACCGGCAAGGCCAAGCT